>NC_057397.1:16550211-16850211 GCF_019320065.1 Cervus canadensis | reverse complement strand
GGAAGTCCATGGAGCGCTCCTCTGCCCTCGGATCAGGCTAATTCCCACACTTCCTTCCTGGCCCAGCTTCATCATCAGTTCCCCTGGGAAGAATCCCCCTGCCTCTGAGAGCTGATTTGATGCCTGTTCCCACCCTGCCCAGACATCCTGTGCTTCTCTGGTCCCAGAGTCTATAACAGCGATGGCTTGAGCTGGACTGCTTTGAAAATGACCTTTCAGTTAAAAGCTTAGCATTTCAGGGAGTGGACAGAAACACATGGACTGTGCCAGCCACAGCAGGAGAGTCTGGTCTGGGAGAGGTGAGAGCGAGGACAGAGGGAGAGGTCCTTAGCTGGTCTTGCTCTGGCTTCCCCCCTTCTACTCCCGACCCCTGCACCACCAATCCAACCAATTCTTCAAGCACTTATTTCTCAGGTGCTTGTTATTGCCAAGACACTGGATGAGGAGCTGCAACACCAAGGCCATTCTTTGAGTGTTGAACGTAGGTAGGGAGTCAAAGCTCTGACATGAGGAATGTCAGATAACCATGGAGGAAGGGCGTGAGAGATAACAAGACGAGACAGAGGAAGATGGATGATGTGTGGGTACTGTATGGCCTGGGTGCAAGAAGGCAGGTCCCTGTGGGCTGCAAGGGGAAGTCCTCTGGGAACCCAGATGGGAAGGAGGGTCACAGGGCAGGGAGTGGGGGAGGGGCTGGATGGGGGAGGGGCGCTGCATATTAGGGGCCTGTGAGGAGCCCATGGAGGCTGGAACAGAAAGAAAAGGTCAGGGAGTCCTGGGAGGGTGTGTTGGGGCCAGAATTTTTGCAGACCTTGAAAGCCAGGCAGAGGAATCAGTGCTGGGAAGGAGCGGGTGAGGACCATGTATCACCATGTAGCTGATGAGAAAAGTTTCTGGGAAGACGGGTCTGGGGTAGCCCTCAGGGAGGACAAGGGAAAGAACCCAGTTATTTAGAGTAACTCCCGCAGAAGTCACAGCAGGGACTGAGACACAAGGGACCCGACCTTCCCTTCCCATCTGCCAGCACGGCTGCCGTCACCACCCGTCACAGCACACTGTCGCCGTGACCCCAGGTGGGATCGCAGAATTTTCTGCCAATTGAGGCTCCTGGCAGCCCCCTACTGATCCATCCAGGGCGACAGGAGCTGTGAGGCAGAGATCTGACCTGTCACCCCCTTCTCATTAGCTTCTTTTATTAGTTTTCTAAAGGAAAATGTCTTGCTGAAATGTTTGGCGTGTATATGGATCCACCACCTGGCTAACTGCCTGTCTCTCCAACTAGGATGGAAGCTCCACATCCGCCTTGTTCAGACTGCCAGGCACCGAGCAGCGTGCTCAGCAGGGTATCTGGGGAATGAATGGATGAAGGAATAAACGGAAGTCCCCTGAGGGCTGGGTCAGGTTTATACAGCTGCCCCCATTGCATAGGATACCCAGCACAGAGTCACTTATGCAGGTTCAGGGAAGTCTGCAGCTCTTCCTCATGCCTCAGCTTCAGGGAGTGATAAAGCCCTTCTTCCTCTGTGGGGATTATGCTGAAGACTGGCTTGCCATGTGCAATGTCTGTTGTTAGCAGCTACAGCCTTGAGACCCTCACTCCCTTCCTCTCCTCCCTCAGGGCTTGGGACTGGGCATCAGACTGGTCTGAGGACAAGAATGAAGGGAAGAGAGGCCACAGTGAGAGAGACAGGAGGAAGAGACCCCTGGGAGATGTCACAAGTTCATGCACACTTGTGCACACGCACGTGAGTTGTGAAGGCTGGCTCTGGTTTGGATAATTCAAGAAACTTGCTACGTGACCATGGCTGAGTCATTCTTCCTCTAGGCTTCAGTCTCCCTGGTGATAAAACCTGACCAGTGAACACAAACATTTCTAAGGGTCCTTCAAGAAAGAAAATGCTAGGAATAAGAAATCACCTAGGGTTACACTTCGGAGGGCGAGGTCAATGGGACTGGAGCTTTTTCATGGCTTTTGAGGGCCTAGCATACAGGATGCCAAATATATTAAACCTACCCAGATCCCCCTGAAAAAAAAACTCCTATGTAACTGCAAAAGCTGAGTGGAACTTGATAAGCTGCTATAAAGCTACATATAAACACATAATGTTATTTCCATTTTGCAGTTTTCATTTTCATATTTTGAGACTAGTCATTGTATCAACATATAAGTTTTCTAACGTGCTTGTGGGGCCCCAGAATACTGAGATGTCCCAGGCGCTCTGCTGGTAGAGCTTTACTAGTCAAAAGGACCTCTCTGGGGTGTTTGGTGAAAACGCCCGTTTCCGGGCATTACCTCCCTCTTCCCCCTACCAGCCACTGAACCAGAAACTAGGGTGGAGGAGCCTAGGAATCTGCATTTTTAGCAAGATTCTCAGGTGATCATTTGCAAACTAAAGTTTGAAAACCACTGCCATAAAAAGCAGCTGAGGAAAGAACCTAGGGTAGGCAATTCTTGAGGACGAAGCAGGGTTAAAAAGGGGACCGAAGAAAGAGAGGTGAAACAGAGATGACAGCGTAGAGGGTCCTGCTTTGCATGTGTACACACTGCTTCTGCCCACGTGCGTCCTGCGTGTAAACACTCTGCAAGACCCTGACTCACCCGGTGCCGAGCCCCTCCCCAACGGGGCTACTCACACTCACACGGCCTGGGTCTACATCCGCTTTCGTGATTTGCGGGAAGAGAACATTTCCAACATATGGAGTGCAAGGCTTGAAGACCGAAACCACCGCTACCAGGGCCTGGAACTGCAGAAGGATATATAAATAGTGCTGTCACCCAGATGTTTGCCGCAATCGGTGCTGCCTGTGATCGGTGACAGATACTAGCTCCAGCAGCGAGCAGTCTTAGCTCATCCATGGAGAGGGAGGTTTTGTTTAATGTCAAGCCATGCGCACCGGTTTTTACATATGTGCTTGCATGTGTGCATGAACATGTTGTTGTTGTTTAGTTGCTAAGTCATGTCTGACTCTTTTGTGACCCCGTGGACTATGCAGCCCGCCAGGCTCCTCTGTCCATGGGATTTTCCAGGCAAGAATACTAGAATGGGTTGCCATGTCCTTCTCCAGGGTCGATCTTTCTGACCCAAGGATCGAACCTGTGTATCCTGCATTGAACCACCAGGGAAGCCCATCCATGAACATATACACACCCCAAATGTTATTTGCAGGTGTCTGCCAAGTTTCTGCAGTAATTAGAGATGTAGCCCAGTTGTCAGAGGTCATCTGGATCATAATGCTGAATGATAGTTTCCAAGGTATCAGGAAGATGCTAGGCTATCAAGGGTTGGCAAAGGAGTGAACAGATAGGAAGGACCAAGTACCATGATGGCATTTTCCCATGTATGTTTCACATCAATTAACCGGGGAGAGTATTATCAGTTCCATTCTCGTGATGAGCAAAACCAAGACACAGAAAAGATCTGTGACTTAGCCACCATCCTGTAAGACTGAACTCTGACCTGGCTCACCCCAGAGTTCACGTTCAATGCTTTATGCAGTGCTGCCTTAAAATTCTTAAGTTGTAAACATGGTGGAGAGGGAAAAAGAGGATCTATTCCAGAGAGAGGAAACTGATCTCTCTAGTCAGTGAGAAAACTAAAAGTAATTCCATAACAATTTAATTCACAAACAATACGTGGTCACTGGGAAAAATAATTAACAGATAAGCAATTAAAAAAAAAGCAAAAAGCACGTAATCACATCTCTTCCCCCAAATAACAGTGGTGTTTGTTTATACTTCTAGTTTTTTCTTTCCATCAAATACATATTTTTTTCTAGCCTACAAATAAAATGATACGATTTTTGCAATTTTATCGGCAGTGTTATAATGCTGATTTTTTCCATGGGTAATTAGTGATGCCTATCCAATCCTAATCTTCTGTGCTTTTAAGTCAATCCATATTTCTTTGCAGATTCTAAGAGGGAGAGATAAAACCTTTCACTTCTCTGTTGTTTGCTTCCTGTTGTCTGTTCATCAGCCACGAATGCATTTAGGAAGGATTAAAGAGTGTTCTGTATAAATCCTTTGTTCCTCTGAATGATGCAGCCTTAGAAAACATACTAAAAAGAAACAAACAAAAACAACAACAAAACAAACCCAGCAGATTAGGTTGACTTCTTCTGCCCTGTGGATGGAAATGGAGCATAGGTTTTTGCAGCAACCAAGAAAATGATCCAAAAAACTAAAAGTATCTTAACGCCAAAGGGGAATTGCAGCTGTATTACCCAGAAGAGCTTGAGTCAGGCTCTCTTGCTGCCCCCTTCACCTACTGCAGGGAACAGCCCTCCAAATGCCACTCCCCCACTCACTTCCTGCCGTCCCCTAGTTGGGAGAGTGAAAAATAACCTCCCATCACCCACCCTGGCCGATGTTAACGAGGCTCCCTATTGAGACATAGTTAATCACATCAATTAGGAGTCCTTTACACTTGGCCTTGCCTGCCAGGCATAGACCCTCTGTCCAGGAAAAGGTGGGTAAGATAAGTCAGGTCATGAGATAATTTGTGTATTTTTTTCTTTTTCCCCCTCCACCTAGTTGGGTTCCCCCCTCCGACGCCATTTTTAGGGTTGTTTTTTTTTTTTTTTCCTTCAGTTTAGGGATAATTAACACTCAGTGAAATGTCCAGATCTAAAAGGAACAGTTTGATGAGTTCTGACAAATGCACATACCAAACACACTAAACCACCAAGACACAAAACATTTCCCTCACCCAGAAAACACCCTCTGCCCTGTTCCCAGAGGCAACTATGGCACTGATTTCTAGCACTACTGATTAACTTTGTGTGCTCCAAAAATTCATATGAAAGAAATCATACTTTGTTTAAAGATGAGCATGAATGATGAGCAAGAACAGGCAGGTCTAGTGGGAAAGAAAAACAGTTGTATACAGGTGCTTCAGAAAACAATCTGGCAGTTCCTCAAAAGGTTACCCAGACACCATATGACCCAGCAACTCCCCTCATAGGTGTACAAACTCAAGAAAGATGAACACCTACATCCACACCAAACCTTGTACATCTGAGCAGCATTATTCATAATAACTCCAAAATGGACAAACTCAGTGTCCATCAACTGACCAATGAACAAAATGTTTATATATATCCACACAATGGAACACTGTCTGGGCATCACAAGGAATTACGTACAGATACAAGAGATGAGACGACGTGGATGAACCTTGAGACCATCATGCCAAGTGAAAGAACCGGTCACAAAAGACCCCATACTAAGCTACACACCGTATCTCATTTAAACCTCACCATCTTTGTGCGAGGTGGGTCACGTGGTAACTCAGCTGAGACTGAAGATTTTGCTGAGCAAAACAGCAGGGTCACAGTAAAACCAGGTCTTTCTGGCTCGAGCCCTTGCTTCTGACCATAATAAAACATCGTGCCGGCTGCCAGGACACAACAGGGAACCAGATCCACGCAGGCTCAGCTCCAAACGCCACAAATCATGATTTCATTGATTGGAGACGTGTGCTGCAGAAACCACTGGCTGGAGGGAGGAAGAGCATGGTGCAGTCCACGGGGAGGGCAGGCCTCTGAGAAAGGGGCACGTGGGCTGGGCCAGGTGAATGGTGCTGTGCCAAATGCCGAGAGAAGGTCCTGCTGTGGACGGCTCAGCATACGGCGGCATCACGCATGGGGGCCGAAGGATAAATGCCCAAACTTCCTGAAGGAGAACGTGGCGAGTTAAACAACCTCAAGAGTCCTTGTTTCAGATTTTCTATCTTATGGGAATAAATCTTAATAAAATAGGAAAATGTAGTTGCAAAGATTTAACAACGAGAATATTCAGTGAAGCACCGTTTGTGTGTGCGTGCTAAGTCATATCAGTCACGTCCGACTCTGCGACGCTATGGATTGTAGCCGGCCAGACTCTTCTGTCCATGAGATTCTCCAGTCAAAAATATCGGAGTGGGTTGCCATGCTCTCCTCCAGGGGATCTTCCCAACCCAGGGGTCGAACTCACGTCTGCTGTGGTTCCCGCATTGCAGGTGAATTCTTTACCGCTGAGCCTCCGGGGAAGCCCAAAGCACTGTTCACAGCAGGGCAAAAGTTGAATTCGTGTGTCTGTCCCAGATGCTTAAGAAACACTGGAGGGGCTTTGCCACTTATGTCTGAATAACACGTGAAGCTGGGTGTCCCAAGAGTCAGTGATGAAGTGGAAGTGCACGTGTGGGAAGATATTTATCATGTATTTAGTAAAACAGCTATTTATGAGCTGATGTGTAGACTGCCGTACTATTACAAGTTTCTGTGTATATATATATAGACATACATATATACATGTATATATATATACACACACACACACACATATGCATGTGTTTTAATTCATTTAATTAGTCACCTTTGAGTGACAACAAGTATTCTTAGCTTCTCCCCTATGTTTGTCTGGGTTTGTGGATTTTTCTGGAGAAGATATTTTGTGCTTTGTAATAAGAAATGAAGGACAGCTGGTGCCAGACAGGAGTGCAATTCTCCCAAAGTGGTTTGATTGGTAAGAATCACTCTTCATTTATCTGGTGCATCCTCAGGAAGAGTCCACCATGAGCCTGGGTTATGCACTGGGAGATGGAGGGAGATGAGGCAGACAGAGCTCCTGTTTCATGAGGAAGCTAGTTAGGTAAACACATCAGTGCAGTCTATGATATTTGCAGAGAGGCCTCCAGCTTATGAAAACGGGAATGATCTTTTCCCATACTTTGAATGCAGACTCAATTACACCTCACAAACTCAGCCCTAAAGATCTAGTAAACTGAAAAAGTCCCAATAGCTGTGATAAGACTAGCATTTTGACTTTAAACTACCCTGATGTCTCTACCATGTGGGCCTCTGTTTTCCTCATCTGCAAAGTGGGTGACCTCTCCAGGTGGCCACAAAGATCAGCTAAGGGCTCCACAATAACACAGCCCTGTACACAGGCTGGACGGGGCTTAATGCCAAGATCTGAACCTCTCCCTACAAGGACTGACAACCTAGAATTTAAATCGTGATGGATGCCAATGTGTGGGGAAGAAAACAAGTTTACGACTGAAAGACTGAACAGAGCAAGGCAGTGAGCAGCCTGATTCCAAGTCAGCGGCCCCAGCCAGCTCACGCCTAATGTGCCTTCCAACTCGGGCAGCGCCTGACTTTTGGAATGTGTTTGGAATCCCAAGGACAGTCTGTGCATGTTAAATTAGGAGAAAAAAAAAATTATCTGCGAGGTTTTGTTCACATGTTAAAGGGAAGTATTTAGGACCTATTGCCTTGAAAATAAATCTTCTGTAACTCACCTCTGGGATAGTGAAAAAAAGGCCTTTCCAGTTAGGTGAACAGGGTTTTGAACGTGGGCTCTGTGCCCTTTTGTAGATTATTTATCTTCTAGCTTCAGGATAATACTATCTTTCCCGCAGGGTAATTATTTAGAGCAATGCATTTAGATAGCATAGATGCTCAATAAATAGCAGTTGTTTTTTAATTTGGGGGGAGACTCAGAAAGCAAGGGGGTCTCATCACCCAGAAGGAAATCAGCTCATCATGAAAGGGAAGGAGGCCCGGGGTGGTCTGGCCACCCAGAGCTAAGGCTGACCTCAGCTCAGCCTGGGAAAGGTGAGGCCAGGATAGCGTGTCTCTGTCAGTGATGTGGGAAAGCTAAATTAGACTGCAAATCCAAATTTGAGGCTGGCCCTGTGCTCTGCGTCCCTCTGAGAGCCTTGTTGTGCATGAGCAGAATGCACTAGGTGTTTCTCAGGGGAGGGGAAGGGACACGTCTTCACTGGAGAGTGAAGATGGCTACATCAGAGGTGGCACGGGGCAGCTGGGAGTCCAGCCAGGAGCAGAGTGCATATGGTGGGGTTCCATCAAAGTCACCAAGTGCTACTGGTTAAATATTCCCAGTCTGGGTCTACTTCCTGGTCTCCAAGGCCTGGGCTGGAGTCTGTGAATAATCTGTATTTTACCAGGCCCCATGGATACTTCTGACACTTTCCAAGGGCAGGCTTGGGAATCGCTCCCACAGTAGAGAAGAGCCAGGTGTTGGCCTCAAAAGGCCTTGGTTCAAGACCCAGCTGGGCACCAGCTTTCAGGACCAGTTTTAAAATTCTGGGACTGGACCCAGGGCAAGGCAGGCTGGGACGTCTCTGCAGGCTACAAACATAAACAGGGAAATAGTCATATTAACTCTGCACTGTTATATGTATATGTGTGTGTATGTATATATGTATATTTATATATATATGTATATGTGCATATATGGTTTCATATATATACATACACACATAACCATATATACACACATACCTACACACAATATGTTTTCATATATACATATACATGTATACATGCATAAAACCACATTATCTGTGTACATATACATGTATATGAGTTTCCCAGGTGGCACTGGTGGAAAGAACCTTCCTGCCAACGCAGGAGACATGAGAGATGTGACTTCAATCCCTAGGTCGGGAAGATCCACTGGAGGAGGGCATGACAACCCACTCCAGTACTCTTGCCTGGAGAATCCCATGGAGAGAGGAGCTTGGTGGGCTACAGTCCATGGGGTCACAAACAGCTGGACAGGCCTGAAGCAACTTAGCACAGTACATGCATGTATACATGCATAAAAGCACATATGTGTCTTCACATATGTGTATGTATATACATAAAGTCATGTGTGTATACACACACTCACACTTACATGTGCAAGTGGATACACACATGTGTATACATACATGCATGCATACACAGGTACAGGCACACACACATTATGTGTTTGTGTTTGAGGATTAGTATTTCAGTTGATCCTCAAACATCTCTACTCGAGCACTAATAGCCCGTTTTCCTGATGAAGAGTCTGAGGCATGGAGAGAATATGAAACCTGCCTAAGATTACAGGACCAGTCAGTGGTAGAGGCAGGACTTGAAACAAAGCAGACTGACTCCAGAGCTCCCGTGTGCCCTCAGTGCAGCAGGACAGAAAACTAAGAGGCTAAGCAGAGGGGAGACTGAAACAGGCAGCCTGCTCCCAGGTGGAGACTGTGACCACTGACGTCTGCCCCGAATTCCTCTCATTTCTGTACTTGTGTGTTGCTTCTCCATTGAGAGCTGGAGTCAATGTCTCCTGCCTGTGTACACACACACACACACACACACACACACACACCAAAGCCTAGCCAAGCTGACACAGAAAGGAACGCTCAAATTGCATCTTTCCCACTCCGTATCAGTTCGTCCTGCAAACACGAACCCAACTTTCCTAGCCCACAGTCATGATTTATCATCATGAATCTCACAGTCAGCAGAAAGAATGACACTAGCAGTTAGAGCCCATCAAATTAAACCATGGGGTGCCTAAAGCAAGAAGGTACCAGCCCCACCAAAGCCACTGGCTGGCAAATAAGACTAGAGTATAAGGTCAGCAGGCATGGCTGAAATGGACCATCTGCTTCACTCAACAAGTAACAGGAACAAAGATGGCAGCATGAACGTCCACTCACAAGGAGGGAGGAAACCATGGTTGGTTCCAGGGCCTGGCTTTGCTCGCTACTGACTGTGTGATCTCAGGCCACTCTTCACCTCTCTAGCCTCATTTCCCCAGGTAAGCTTGGTGATGTCCAAAGAACTATCAAGCTCTTCTCATGATTCTCTTTAGCTTCATCTTAAGCACTGGTCATTGCCATAGCATTTACTTTCGACTTGGGGGGAGACCCTAAAGCTGGGAAAGATTGAGGGCAGGAGGAGAAGGAGACAACAGAGGATGAGATGGTTGGATGGCATCACTGACTTGATGGACATGGGTTTGGGTAGACTCCGGGAGTTGGTGATGGACAGGGAGGCCTGGCGTGCTGCGGTTCATGGGGGTCACAAAGAGTCGGACACGACTGAGCAACTGAACTGAACTGAACTGAACTGGGGGTAGAAATCCAGCAAACTCCACTCTACCACTGTAAACAAACGAGGGGACAGAGGGTGTCGCTGACCTTATAGTAACACAGAAAGTCACTGATGAAACCTCCAAACCCCAGGAATTCCCAAACCCAGGCTCTTTCCCTCCTACTTGTTAATACCGCTCTGCTCCCATGCTGGATTCTAACTCACCTTTGCAGGAATTCACACCCTCCCACATTACTGGGCATGTCTTACAGTCACTCAGCAGTTCCTCAGTTAACGCAGAACTGGTGAGAAGTTATCAATGTCACTGGAATTTGTTTCCCTGCCCCCACCAAAGGCAGCTGCTTCCTTCACATCGGTATCAATCGGGCCAGGAAGTTTCTTTTTCCCTGCAATCTATTGTATGCAGCAAGATCAGAGGGATCTGTCAAATGAAGGATGGAACAAGCCGGTCACATGGAGATACCGGCTGGCCCCTCTGGATTGGCCCATCCCAGCCCTGTTGGCCGGTTGGTCAGTCCCCTGTGCTAGGGGGTTCCTCTGTCTGATAGTAAGAACAAAAGGAGAGTCATTACGATAATTAATCAGAAGCACTGTCATCATGCTAAAGAACTTTTGGTCTGTTCCAAAGCCAGCTAGGAAACTGACCTCACCCCCTTCCTATAAACTCATGGCCTCCAGTCCATCCAAGACTGAGGGATGAAATGCGTCTCCTGGAGGCAATGTGTCCAGGAAAACAAAGATTTTCTGAGGATCTGTGTAGACATCAGATGGGATGTCTACTCATCTCACAGCTGAGAAAGCTAAGGCTGATCAATACCAATGTGTATACAAGTATACAGTGTGTGCAAGACTCTATTCTCTATTCTCAGATGTGCTCTGATAGGCAGAATAGCAGTCCTCCAAAGATGCCCATGCCCGAATCCCTGAAATTTGTGACTATATTGGGTCACATGGCAAAGGGGAATTCAGGATGCAGAGGGAAATGAATGGCTAAAGTGCTCACCTTAAGACAGTGAGATCATCCTGGATTGTTTCTGTGGGCCCAATATAATTGGCAGTGTCCTTAAAAATGGAAGAGAGAGGCAGAAGGGAAAGATGAGAGAAAGGAAGAAAGGCATGGAAAGAGGACATGAAGCTGGCTTCATAGATGGATGAAGGGGCCACAAGCCTAGGGATGCAGGCAACCTTTAGAAACTGGAGGAGCCCACAAGAGGAACCAGCACTGTGTTCCCTGATTTTAGCGAGACCCGCCTTGGATTCTAACCTATAGAGCTGTCAGATAATTAAATGTGTTGCTTTAAGCCACTAAATTAAAAGGCAGACACATCACTTTCTCCACAAAGGGCTGTAGAGTCAAAACTGTGGTTTTCCAAAAGTCATGTACGGATATGAGAGTTGGACCATAAAGAAGGCTGAACATCAAAGAATTGATGCTTTTGAACTGTGGTGCTGGAGAAGACTCCTGAGAGTCCCTTGGACTACAAGGAGAGCAAACCAGTCAATCCTAAAGGAAATCAACCCTGAATATTCATTGGAAGGATTGGTGCTGAAGCTGAAGCTCCAATACTTTGGCCACCTGATACAAAAAACTAACTTATTGGAAAAGATATTGATGCTGGGAAAGATTGAGGGCAGGAGGAGAAGAGGGCAAAAGGATGAAATGGTTGGATGGTATCATAGACTCAATGGATATGAATTTGAGCAAACTCCACAAAATAGTGAAGGACAGGGAAGCTTGGCATACTGCAGTCCATGGGGTCGCAAAGAGTAGGACACAACTGAGTGACTGAACACCACCACCATACCATAAACCATATACCAACCGAACTACATTCAATGAGAGAACAGATGACTCTCTTCCATTCCCTTGGTGCCAACTTCTCAATCACTAAATCACTGATTCCCATGGCCAAGCCAAAACCATAACCACCAGTCAATGCCCTAAAGGAGTCCACATCATGCCAGGAAGTCAGACATGGGTAGAAAGAGAAGAGGTCTGTTCCTGTTCTCCAGACAAGAGGAGGTCAGAGACCTTCCAACAGAGGAAGATGACTCCCAGGTGGAAGAGCCCAGAGTGAAGGCTAAAGATGGGATGGAACTTGAGCTCAGGTGTATCAGGATAGAGTAGGACAGGCCGTTAGAGAGCAGGACAGGCCATTAGAGAGTGGGGAGTCCCCACTTACTGAGGACCTGCCATGAGCCAGACCCCAGCAGACACCTTCAGACAGGTTCTTCTCACGAGAGCCCTGGCACAGGAATGAGATGCCCATGTCATAGCTGAGGACGCTGAGGCTCAGGGTGGTGAAGTGACTTGCTCACAGCCCCAGAGCCAGCCTCTGGTAAAGCTAGGGTTGAACCCAGCCCTCTCGCTGGCCAGATCCCACGAACCCCTCAGGCTTCCAAAGAAGAAAGGCCACAAACAAGTCATAAAAGTCAAAGAAAGGCATTGGCAAGTTCGAAAGACAAGGATGAGGCCTTGCTTATTGTGACTGACGCCCCACACAAGGGTGACCGTGATCAAAGCACAGGGGTGGAGTGACAATCAGTTGGGCCTTAAATATCACGCTGAGAGGTCAGGCTATTTTTACAAGTGGAGAGGGACAGGGTCGGAACTGTGCTTTCAGAATTTGGACTTGGCCATGGGGAGGAGCATGGAAAACAGCACAGATGACATGAGACCCGGGGCAGGAGGCGGGGCGGGGGTGCGAGGCGACGGAAGGAAATAGGAAGCAAGCAGAGGCAGGACTGCTGGCTGGAGAGGGGGCCAGGGAGAGGGAGAAACCACTTCTCCTTCCCTTTCTGATGAGGATAAGATTATGCCTTGAGAACAGGGCTTCCCAAAAAAACAGGAGAGGAAGAACCCTGGGCACATGTCCCCTACATAGGCTGCAGTACTCAAATCATGTGGTCGCCCGGACTGCCTGCATCCACGCAGGAGCTCCGTCCATTGGGCGCTCTGGCCTCAGGCCCTGGGTGACCCTGCGGTGCCCCTGCCCCTGGTACCTCAGAGCCAAACCCAGGCACAGAGATCAACGGAACCCAAAGGCAAGTGATGAAAGAGGGCAAGAAAATGATGAAGAGACCGAGGCGCAGCGAAGTAAACAACTCGCCCAATATACAGCAAATGCGTCCCAGAGTCAGGATGCTAACGCAGGCCCTTCTGTGCAGACCCTGCCTGTACTACTCAGGGACCCAGCAGGGGAGAAGCGAAGGAACAAACACTCTGATCTCGCTCCCTTCCTACCGTCGGGCCTGCCAGTTTCTCTGCAACAGAAGCCCGAGGGCACAGGAGCCCCATGCAGCACCCCACCTATTGCATCCACACAGGTCAGCCTTCAGGTGGGGACACGGAGGTTACCCAGGACCTCATCACTCCCACAGCCAAGATCCACAGCAGGAGGCCACCTGCCTCTCTGTACAAGGGCAGGATGGCACATATGCCTCCACCCCAAGCTGGTCCAGCAGCAGCATGCCTCTCCTTCCTTCCTTCCTCATTCCCACTCCGGGCCCTGCCCTGCTCCTATCACATGCAGAAATCTCATGTGGCCTTCTTTAGTCAAGGCAGGCCATTGGGAGTGGCTGTCTCGAGAGAACAGGGGCAGCTGATGCCACTTCCGGCCAAGCTGCCCACCTCCCGGGCCCTTGCCCGCCCCGGGACCCTCCCTGCCAGCCCTGCACACGAAGGCCTGGCTGCCAGTAAAAAGAAAGGGCTCCTATCTCTGATTCAACAGGGCTCCTGATAAGAAATGTCATCCCTTGCTGTGTAATATTACCCGGCCGGATAAGAATCTCTATCAAGCTCAAACACATGGCTGGCCACAGAACACAGAGCCCTCTGGAGCAGGATCATTTATTTGCTTAAGCTGAAAGCCCTGGGCAGCCGAGAGGAGCGCAGTGAATAAGAGACTAAGAGCCAAATTAGAATCCATCTGACTGGGGGAGTAGGGATTCTTTTCCTCCGGAAGGATGAGGCCCCAGAGGACACCAGCAGGCCCGCCTCACTTCTCTCCTGACTCAGTAGGCGCCTTCACCTTCTTCTTTCCTCAAAGGGCACTTTCACTTATGTGATCGCATTTAATCCTCATGACAACCCCAAGGGAAGAGTTTTCAGCCTCCACTTACAGGTCAGGAAATTGAGATTCAGCAAGGTTAAGCAAAATGGCCAAGGTCACACAGGCAGCCATGCCAGCTCACGGAATCAGACCCATCCAGTCTGACTCACCAACCTGCTGTCAGATCAGCTGCTGGGTCACTCGGCTGTTACAGCTAAATTAATCAATTAAGTCACATCAGCCCGATGGACAGAGTCAGCTACACAGTATCCTCTGGAAGGTCCATTTCAAGCTGCTCTCCCATCTCCTTCGAGTCTCTGTAACCTGGGGAATAAAGAAGCCTGGCAGAGCATCGAAACTCGAGGCAGGGAAAGGGAGGCCAGGGATGGTACCCAGGAGAGGGAGGAGGGACACCCAGCGCTTCCACTTCTGCCGGTGTATTTGAGGAGTAGGAGACAGAGAGCATTGTGGAAAGAAAACTTCCCCTGCATTCATCATTCAGGTGTTCACAGATACTAAGGGAAAGGCTACTGTATGCTGGGATCTGGGCTTGGTCCAGGCAATAATTATCATTGCAAATGAACAGATCCTGCCCTCAAGGAGGGGTCTGTCTTCTGGGACTCACAGATCAGCAGAGTTGGGAACCACAGATTGTAAATGCAGACGCAGGAAGTCTAGGCAGCTGATTTGGGAGTGGTGGATGTGGACCATCGGAGCCATCAGCACAGTCTGCACGCTGTGCCATGTCCTCCTTTTTCCATTTTTTTAAGTCAACTTTGTTAACTGGATGTGAGGGGAGTCTGGGGGAGAGAGAACGGTTGCATATCTATGTGTGACTAAGTCTGCTTTGCTGTGCATCTGAAACTAACAGAACATTGTTAATTGGCTATACTCCAATATAAAAACAAAACAGTAAAAAACAAAATAAAAAATAAATTTAAAAAATCCACATGGTTAAGGCCAACAGCAGTTAGTACAACCTCAAGACTGTTCCATTTCACTACATAAAGCCACCCTTCCTTTTAAGAGCTGTATGAAAGCGACAGTGAAGTCGCTCAGTCCCGTTGGACTCTGGGCCAGGCTCCTCCATCCATGGGATTTCCCAGGCAAGAAGACTGGAGCAGTATTCCATTCTATGGAGGCACTGTGATTCAGTCAAGCAATACCCAACTAAGGAACAGGTAAATTGTGTCTCACTGTGGGAGATGAATAGGTGAAGCACAGGCGACTGTTAGGGAAGTGAAAATATGCCATATGATACCACCATGGTGGATACATGGCATTACACAGTTGTTAAAAAATGCTCAACCCCAGAGTGAATCCTAATACAAACTATGAACTTGGGTGATAATGATGTCAGTGAAGAATCCTAACACAAACTATGAACTTGGGTGATAACAATGTCAGTGAATGTCAGATTTGTCAACTGTAATAAATATACCATTCTGGTGCAGGATGTTGCTGGTAAGGAGGTTGTACGTGGGGACAGAGGATATACGGGAACTCTGTACTTTCTACTCAACTTTTCTGTAAACCTAATAATAATGATAATGATAATAATAAAATAAATTGATCAGGCAAGTGTAAGTTTAGCTCAAAATTCTCAGTTCCATTTGCTTTCTATTGACAATTTTTTTCCCCCTAAATTTGGGTCATAGTCTTCTGTTTCTTCACATAGCCAGTAATCTGATTAAAAACCAGGCATTGAAGATAGGGTTAGGAGATTAAGAGGTATAAACTACTAAGTATAAAATAATTGATGCGCCTATAGGGAACAGAGCTAACATTTTATAATTACTGTAAATGGAGCATAATCTATAAAAATTTTGAATCACTATGCTGTAAACCTGAAACTAATAGTAGTATAATCAACTATACTTTTATTTTAAAAATAAAATAAAAACTAAGCATTGCATGTCAGTAAATAAATAAGTAAATAAAAACAGCTTCACTGTTGGCTATTTCAAGCAACGTTGAGATGAAGACCCTATTCACATCACCCGCACCTATGAATGTGTTTGTGCAGAATAAGTTCCAAGAACTCAGCCAGCATCTCTAAGCCTGACTTTTCCTGCCCCCGTCACAGTAGGCATAAGAAAGCCTCACTCTTTGCCTTGGCAGCTGATGGCTCCTGGTGCACCTGCCCTGTTCAGACACTGGCAGGGACTCCCTGAAAAGCGCTTTCCTACTCCGTGTTGAGCAACTGCTGACTTTCTCACAACAGCACATGAGCAAACAAATATGCACCTCTTGGGTCGCCAAGACACTATTTCTTCTGCCTCTGCCTTAACTGGCTCACGGTGATTGAATTCAGGAATCAAACTGAACACAAAACAAGACACCTACCTCTCTTCATCCAAACTGCTCCTAGAACTGGTAGGCTTTCTTCTTTTTCTTCTGGACCCTGAGGTGCTCAAGAAGGCAGAGAACCCAAGGCTGGAGAGAGGCAGACCTTCCACGGGACCTCAGAACTCTTCCGAAATCACTGCTCAGCCTAAGAAAACACAGTAAATCAGTGTCAGTTATGCAACGTGGAACCCGAGGCACCCTGGAGGAAAGCATCTGTTACAAACAGAAAAATCTTCTAATATCCAGAAGGCAAAGAGAATACGTCTTCATGGCTGAAATAAAGTGGAGGCTAAGGTAAAGGAGATCATCCTACATGTGGGAGGCTGGCCACCCACTGGTAGATGCTGAGGGAAGAACAACCATGAGCAGAGCCCAAGACAGAGCCGCATTCCTCTGGGAGCTCTGAGGGCACTGAGGAAAACGCTGCGGGCCACGTGGTCCTGGATGGAGGGACCAAGAGCTCTGGGAGCAGAGGAAGGCATCACTGACTCGTCCTGCATAGATGAGAGAAGAGGATATTTGAGCGAGGTATTGAAGAGCAGAAATTCACCAGGCAGGGGAAAGTGGGGAAACTTGCAGATGGTATTAACAGCACATGTGACATGAAGTCTGAAAGAACAGTCTGCCAGTACTCAGGCTGTAAAGGGGATCCCTCGCAGGCTGTGCTAAGAGTTTGCTGCTGCCCACCACCTGCCCCCTCACCCCCGTGACAGATGACCAGATACTATGGAGACTCATGGAGGCTCCTGAGCAACAGAGTGACAGATCAGATCTAGGTCTCAGCATCACCATGAAGGATGAGCTGCTGCTGCTGCTGCTAAGTCCCTTTAGTCGTGTCCAACTCTGTGCGATCCCATAGACAGCAGCCCACCAGGCTCCCCCGTCCCTGAGATTCTCCAGGCAAGAACACTGGAGTGGGTTGCCATTTCCTTCTCCAATGCATGAAAGTGAAAAGTGAAATTGAAGTCACTCAGTCATGTCCGACTCTTAGCAACTTCATGGACTGCAGCCCACCAGGCTCCTCCATCCATAGGATTTTCCAGGTAAGAGTACTGGAGTGGGATGCCATTGCCTTCTCTGGAAGGATGAGCTGGTGAGTGCCAATTCTCAGCCACGTGGGAACCAGTAAGCCATCCTGCAGAACAACGGACAAAGTGGCTACCACAGTGGCCTCTGGAGCCAGCTCTCTGTCTTCAAATCTCAGCTCTGCCCCTACCAGCTTGAGCAAGTTACTTACCTACTCCATGTGCAGCCTTCTCACCCGTGAAATGAGGCAACATCAGCAGTGCCCTCTTAGTGCTAGTACCTGGGTTGCGAGTTAGATGAGTTCATATACATAAGGTGCTTAGCACAGGGCTCAGGACACAATAAGGGCCCAAGACATGACAACTTTGGGACAACTCTATCTCCCGGGTTCCCCTACAATCTTCTTTCAGCACTGACAGTTCATTTGAAACACAAGTGGTCATGAATCTGAGCAAAACAACATGGTTTGCTTTAGGAGGGCTGGAACCCTGGTCTGAAATAGAGTTTGGGAATTTGCCAGCATCTTTTCAGATTTCCCTACATTGCTGTAAGAGGATGACCTGAGACAGTGGTTCTCGATGCTGCTGCACCATAGAATCACAGGGGAGATGTCAGAACGCTGCTTCCCTGGGCTCTGTGCCTAAGTCAGGATCTTTGGGGGTTGGGTCCTGGCAGCAAGATTTTAAATCTTGCAGTTAATTCCAAAGGAAACCCTGTTTGAGAACAACTGACCTATGAGCTTCCCTCATGGCTCAAACAATAAAGAATCTGCCTGCAACGCAGAAGACCCAGGTTCAGTCCCTGGGTAGGGAAGATCCCCTGGAGAAAGGAATGGAAACCCACTCCAGTGTTCTTGCCTGGAGAATCCCATGGACAGAGGATCCTGGAGGGCTACAGTCCATGGGGTCACAAGGAGTCGGACACGACTGAGTGACTAACACACACCCATGACCTATGAGTCAAATTTAGCAGGAAAGGGAAACTGGGCAAAAGGGAAAGTGCACCCTTGGAGCTGTGTCACCCCCAGAAGGCACTCAGCCCTCCGGGCTTCTGTTTTCTCCCCCAAAGGGCAGGTGCGATGATGCCTGGACCCAATACACCTCACAGGGCAGTGGGAGGCGACCTTGGGCTAACAGACTGAGAGAGCCTGGGTCACTAACACTGTGACACACCCCTCAAAGCTCTTCTGGGAACAGAGGAGGGTACCGCACCCCGGTGATGAAACCAGGAAGGCAACTAGTGGCGAAAGCACTGGTGAAATGCAGAGAGCTAGTAATGGTCCTAAGCCCTCTCACTAACCAGCTGGGTTACCAGCAGTCCCACCTTTTTGAGGTTCAGTTTCTTCAGCAGTTGACTAGGGATAGCTGGATAACTAGATTGACCTGACCTACCATTTAGACAAGGGGAGGATGAGGGGCAAGACATGAACATGCAGGTTGAGCTATGAAGAGTCAGGCTCATGCAGAACATTTAAAAAAAAAAGTTTGACATTCTGACTGTACTAGGTCTTTGTTGCAGCACGTGGTTCTTTGTGGCAGTGTTCGGACTTTAGTTGCAGCATGTGGGATGTGGCATCTTAGTTTTCCAACCAGGGATCAAACCTGCATTCCCCTCCATTGGAAGGCAGACTCTTATCCACTGGACCATCAGAAGTTCCCATGCAGAACATTTTGACTGAGCATTTTCCATATCTTCCCTGGAAAGTAAAAGGTTCTGGAGGAAGAAATGGCCCCTTTGACAATAGTTGTGACTGAGAGGCTGCGAGTAGTTCATGAAAGTTTTCATCTGGGCAGGCTGGGAGGGAGCCTGCCGGGGTCCAAGTGGGGTGGGTGATAGGCCAGCAGGGCAGGGTGTGGCCCAGGGCTGCCCCGGCCAAGACGTTAAGATAGGAAGTGCTATCTAGGAACAATGGAACCACAACACCGTTGTCCTAGCCTGAATCTGACAAGAGGGGATAAGACTCCAGGAAACAGTCCTCCAACAGCTGGCCAGAGCGGCTCTGACAACCCGTGAGCTGCTTTATTTGTTCATTCATTCATTCACTCATGTGCCCTGCAACAGTGCACATCAACCACATACCAAGAACTGTGTTAGATGGTGGGGATGCTGAGGTGAATAAGGTTCAGTCTGCATCCTTAGGAACCACAAAGATAAGTAAGGCAAAGAAAGAAGCAACATTTAAGTATAACACTATGTGCTAAAATACAACAATAATAATATTGATGGCCAACTCTACACCAGGAGACATGCTTGACATTTTGTATTTAACACCTCAAATCCTCAATGTCCTCTCCAAGTCAGAGTCCATGTTCCATTTTACAAATATGGAAACTGAGGCTCAGAGAGGCTGATGACTCGACACAGATCACACAGCAACTTAGAGGCTGGGCTCGTATCTGAACTCAGGGCAGCGGTGCGCTGACACTTGAGCTCCTTCTCCACAGCTCATTGCTATAATTCAGAGAATCACATAGAATGAGACAGAGGACCCTCCCCCATGTACCTCCCACAAGCACTGTCCTCCTCACTTCAACAAAACAGTTTAAAAACCATAACAAGCAAACAAGGGGAAAAAAAAATGATGCTTGGCACCCAGCCTGGGCTCATCATTCAATACATGCTGACAGGCCAGGATCCAACTCTCACAGCGTCTGAGCAGAGGAGCAGAGGTGGGAGGTATTCGGGAAGTAGCAGGCTTGGGGTTTAATCCCGGCTTCAGAATTTATACCTCCCTGAACCTCAGTTTCCTCATCCGAAAAACGGGAGCAATAAAATCCACCTGAGAAAACTGGGACAAGATCCAGGACACAGAGACAAGTTCCTGACCTTTAAAGTTCCTGCAAAATGCCCCCCAACAGATCTCAGGGGAAAGAAAACAGCAAATGAAAGTACAACTAGGAGAGACACTGGCACATTTTAAGAGCTCCCACCGAGTCTGGAAACAGACACCACATGGGAAACGTGGTGTCTTCTACAGAGTGCTGGTTCCCTCCCTCAGACAAGGCTTTGAGAAGGGGCAGGAGCTGGCTTCAACCCTGGTGCCACACCTGCCCACCTACCTGGGCACCACCCCCTTAACCCTCTCAGGATGGCAGCCAGTGCCCAACCCGCTCAGAAAGCCGGGGTACAACCAAACAGGGGTGCCCTGGGGCAGCTGCTGCAGGAACGATGATCACTGCTACCTTCATTGAACATCTACTGAATCCTGACTTTGTTGCAGTCACTACGCTTAGTTTTTCTTTTTTTGTTGTTTTACCAGCAGGAAGGGGTTCATGGTTTAAATCAGAATTTAAAGCATCAGACTTAAATGACTCCAGATTCCTCAACTTGCTCAGCCTTCAGCCAGTCACTTTACCTCTCTGTGCCTGAGTCTGGGCCTGCAGGTCATCTCTAAAATACACACTCCTGGGGGACTTCCATGGTGGTCCAGTGGGTAAGACTCTGTCCTACAGGGCGCGCAGGTGTGATCCCAGGTCAAGGAACTAAGATCCTGCATGTTGTGCAATGCAGCCAAAAATTTAAAAATAAAATTGACACTCTTCCATTTAGCCCATATTTACCACTATTTAAATAGTAGGGAATGTGAGTCCCTACTCACATTCCAGGGACTAAAGCATTAAGTACAACTAACAGGGACTTCCCTGGTGGTCCAGTGGCTAAGACGTCCTTCACCTTCCAATGCAGGGGGTGCAGGTTTAATCACTGGTCAGAGAGCTAAGAACCCATACATCTTATGGCCAAAAACCCAAAACATAATGATGGAAGCAATAAGGTAACAAGTTCAATAAAGACCTTTAAAAAATAAATTATAAAAAGAATTAAATACAAGTAACAGCGATCTCAGTCAGCATTTGCAGGGAGCGAGAGGGGATAGGGTTAGGGAAGATAGTCAAGTAAGTAACTACATAGAGGGTCAGATTAACAGAGATCAACAGAGGAAGGCAGGCAGAGAGAGATGGGGGTGAGGTAGGTACTGTTTATAAAAGAGTGGCCAGAAACATCTCTCAGGTAAGGAGACATTTGTGCACGTGTGTGTGTGTGTGTGTGCATGTGCACGTATGTGATATTTGTTGAGCATTTACCATACTCCAGGTAGCCATTCCAGGCTTCGGTTAGGTTTCTCATGTACAATAACTCATGTACCTTGCTGACATCCCTAGAAAGAAGACAGTGATAGGTTCCCCACTTTACGCAGGACAAAAGTGAGACACAGATTGCTTAAATGACTTGTTCAGATGACCGAGGTGATGAAAAGCAGAGTAGGCTGCGGGCCTCTGAACCGCACACATTAATTCTTCCATTCCTAGAACCCTGTTTGCCAACGAGTGAGGTTCTGTGGATCGTTACTGGGATCACTGTCAAGAGGCTCGTAAGAAAGGGAGCAAAAAAGGCAGAGGATGAAAGAAGAGGGAAGCACAGAAGACTTACAGCACAAAACACACGTTTGAAATCCATCTGGAGAATAGAGGGGTGGAGACTAGGCTCTGGGCCCTCTGTCTCTGAGATGCTCCACCTTCACTGACTTTTTATTCATCTTAATTTCCTCTGAAGGAAGAAGACCTGAGTTTCCCCGTCCATTTCATGCTGACTTCTGGTTTGCAGCTTTGTTCAAAGTCCTCCTGGCTCTCACACCAAAGGAAAAAGCCCAGAACAGCTCCTGCCCTTCTCAGGGCCATCACTCCAGAGCCAACACTGGCGCTTTTCTGCTCAAAGTGTAGCTTCCGGCATGGGAAGAAGGGAAGGCTGGGCGGCCCAGGATGGTCCTGCAAGGTCCCAGGAAGCAGACGACGTAACACAGCAGGCCCGAAAATTGACTCCTCCTTTGAAAAACGGGCACCTGCCTCAGAGACGCATACTCCAAAAGGCTCCTTTGTAAAGACTCGAAGAACTTGCTTCCAGTAAGTCTCCACAATGTGCTTTTTCTCTGATTTCCCTGCGGACTGGAGCTCCTGGAGGCAAGGCTTCAGGGTTTTGCCCTGTACATCTCACATCTGTAGGGAGAGTGTGCCTGACCAGTGGATCCAGAGATGGATGGATGCAAGGGAAGAAGAAAAGGGAAAGGGAGAGAGGGAAGGAAGGAAGGAAAGAGGTGTGCAGGAGGGTGAGAAAAAAAAAATCTGTGACATGACATCAGCGGAAGAAGGAATAAAAGCGGAAAACAGATAAAAGCAAAGTATTACCATCGCTATGCGTGCATACTAAGTTGCTTCAGCTGTGTCCGACTCTGTGACCCTATGGACTGTAGCCCACCAGGTTCCTCTGTCCTGGGATTCTCCAGGCAAGAATACTGGAGTGGGTTGCCATTTCCTCCTCCAGGAGATCTTCCTGATTGAACCTGCATCTCTTGTGTCTCCTGAGTTGGCAAGTGGGTTCTTTACCACTAGTGCCACCTGGGAAGCCCGTCCATTAGTATGGAAGAGTTGTTGGGGGGCGGGGGGGGGGGAGGGTGGGAAACATGGAATACTACACAGCAGTTAAAAGGGAATAAGGTGTGTATGCACACAAAGAAGAGCTACAACATACATTGCTGAGTGAATACTGAACACACTGAAATATCTGATCTCCTCCAGCTCTGAACGCCACAGAGTCCATGGGATCAGGGACAAGGCTGGTGGCTGGACCTGGGGTTAAGTCCTAAGGAGATCAGCTGACAGAGTTTGCTGCCTTGCAAACACTCACACCCATGAGAAAAGGAGGGTCACGCTTCCCTCTAGGCCTCCAGGCAGCATCCATCTTATGACCCGGTTTCCAGTCTGACTTTGTGCCCACAGTACCTTGAAAATACTTGTACTGGTTTCAAGACAAAAAACATCAAATGTGCATTCCTCAGCTGGATTCCTCATCCAGCCCCCAGCCTGTGATAACCCAGTAAGAACAGTGCATATGTGTACAGAGTTACAAGCTGAAAAACTATGGGCTCTTTCTGGCTACAAGTTTCACCCACAGGATGCTTAAAATACTTCTGAATTCACTGCTTACATCTAAAAATCCAGGAAATTTCCTTACAAAGTCCAAAAATGTATTTGGCAGCACTGGTCCCACACAATACAACACCTGGCAGGATTGCTGAGGGTGGGGTGGTCCTTTATTTAAGGTATGTGCCCTCCCAGAGGATGAGATGGTTAGAGAGCATCACCGACTCAATGGACATGTATTTGAGCAAACTTTGGTAGATAGTGGAGGACAGAGGAGGCTGCAGACTGCAGTTTCTGGGGTTGCATAGAATTGGACACAACTTAGTGACTGAACAAAAACCCTCCCGGGATGGCTGGAGTCCAATTCCTCAGAGAAAACCAAGCCCAAACTCAATGCAGATGAAGACGTCACTGCGCAGAGAGGTGAGGAAACCTGCCCGAGGTCACACAGCAAGCTAGTGGCAGGATGGGAACCAGGACTCGGCATTCCTTACATAAAGGCCTGTGTCCCTTCCACCTGCCAGGCTGCACTTCCTCTCATTCAGAACCAGTCACGGCCTTAGAAAGTAGACGGTCCACGTGACAAGGAGCCTGGGATCACCCTGAGTCCAGAGCAAAATCCAACTCAGGCAGAAGTGACGCCTCGGACGACACAGGGGCCCAAGCACACAGCACCATAATTAGCCCAGACCTGGTCATCGGAACACCTCTTGCACAATGTTATTCTTTGCTTCATGGTTTCCACATCCAGAAGACCAATACTTCCCTAAAAATCAATTGTCCCCAGCAACCCACCTACACAGTTCTTGGAAAATATGGGTTAAGCATTCTGCCTCACACACACTAAAAAAAAAAAAAAAAAAAAAAGGAACAACAAAGAACAAAGAGGGCGGGAGAAACTCATCACCACAGTCCTGTGTACTTTTCATTATTTGCCCCAAAGGTTTTTCGAGTCACCAAGTTCAAATGACCCTGTTCCTTGGGGTTGCAGAACTAGTTTTACCAACCCTTGCTAGAAAGGAGGCTTCACGGGTTTTAATAAATGCTATTACTGGCTGTCAAGAGACAGTACATGGCTTCAAGAGGCTGGAGGTTTAGGGAACTGAAGGTGGCCTGGCAGGAAGACGAGGCTGGGATAATCTGTTCCTGATGCAGGGAAGAACAGCTGATTCCATTCTAATGCCCAGAGGAGGTGAGACATAGGAATTGCAAAACATCAGTCAGATAAACAAGTGGCTCCATTGGAATCATTTCCCAACCTTCCAGAACAAACAAGGAGATAGATGGGTCTGGCTTTAAGAAGAGGCAGCATCCAGTGATGGGGAATGCCCAGCACATGGTAAAGGCTCCATAAATATTACACACACACACACACACACACACACACACACACACACACACACACACACACACGGGTTCTGAATCTCTCGACTTCGGATGGTGAGCCCAGTAGACCAACTCTCTCTGTCCATATGTGCTCTCTTGCTGCCCATGCCCAGTCTCAAAGCTTAAATAACATGACTCCCAAATAGGTACCTACATATGTATCCCTTTACTCCATGTCCTACCCCATGTTCTCAGGGTTCTCCAGAGAAACAGGCAAAGAAATAACGGGAGAGAAATGACAGATTTCCGTTGTCACTCAGTCCTGTCCAACTCTTTGCAACCCCATGCACTGCAGCACGCCAGGCCTCCCTGTCCATTACCAGCTCCCAGAGCTTACCCAAACTCAATTCCATTCAGTCTGTGATGCCAATCAATCATCTCATCCTCTGTCATCCCCTTCTCCTCCCACTGTCAATCTTTCCCAGCATCAGGGTCTTTTCCAATGAGTCAGTTCTTTGCATCAGGTGGCCAGAGTATTAGAGTTTCAGCTTCAGCATCAGTCCTTCCAGTGAATACTTAGGATTGATCTCCTGTAGGATGGACTGGTTGGATCTCCTTTGGATATTTTAAGGAATTGGCTTAAACATTCATTGTGGAGGCTGGCAAATCCAAAATTTGTAGGGTAGGCCAGCAGGATGGAGACCCAGGGAAGAGGAGATGCTGCAGCTCATGTCTGAAGGCTGTCTGGGGGCCGAATCCCCGCTTCCTTAGAGGTTTTCAGTCTTTTTCCCTTGGGGCTATCAACTGATTAGATGTGGCCCACCCACACCAGGGAGGGTAAGCTGCTTCCCTCAGAGTCTACTGATATAGATGTTAATGCCATCCAAAAGACACCTTCACAGTGACATCTAAACTGGTGTCTGACAAAACTTCTGGATACCTAGTTAAGCTGACGTGAAATTAACCTTCACATTGCGGATTCATTCAACCAGCTGCTTCCTGAATATCTCCACCTGTATGTCTAATGTCCAACTAACATCTCAAGCATGATTCCATCCCTACCCACCACACTTGCTCACTGATCCTCCCTATGAATAAATGGAAACTTCATTCTCTCCTTGTTCAAGGGGAAATCTTAGGATCACCCTTTATCTGATACCCCATATCCAACCCACCAGCAAATTCCACCTTCGCAATATAGTCATTTCTGATCCCTTCTCACAGCATCCTCTGTGACCACAGTCACTGTCATCCTGCCCCTGGATTTCTGTGGTAGCCTCTTAACTGGTTCATCTGCTTCTGTCTTTGCCATTTTCAGTCCATTGCCAGCACAGAAGCTAGAAGGATTTAGTTAAAACACAAGTCAGATCTGCTCTGAAGCCTCCAACGGCCCTATCTTGATAGAGCAAGAGCCAACATCCCTTCTATGACCCCTTCAGCACTATTTCATCTTTGAATCTTTCCTGATCTTTGTGGCTGGACCACATTTCTCCCCAGGGTGGGGGTGGGGGCCTGCCCAACTCTAAGTACCCCGAAAGGTCATTTCCTGAAGCCCAGCCAGCACCCACCAGGGCCTTAGAAGCCAAGTAATGACCCTGAAGCTGAAGACATTGGGGTATTAACCTGAGGACAGTACTGGGAGGCTGCCTGGGGAGCCGAAGGATATTAACTAAAATAGAGGAGGGCGCAGGCTTGGGTGTGCATCTTTGAAAGACCTCCTAAGGCAGCTGGCGTGGGTTATTCTCTGTATCATGTTGTAAAAGAAGAATTAGTTGGCGGCCAGGTAAGAAGAGGCGGGGGGTGGGTGCGGGGTGAGAACTCATGCAGGTGCGCGGCATCTTCTAAGAGCACACTGCCAAGTGGCTACCATTTCACACATCCGCAGCCGCGGCCAGAGGAAGCCAGAGAACAAAGACAGAAAGATGTGGTATCTGACCATGGCCAGGAAGAAGAAAGCCTCCCGAAGGGCCAGAGTGGGGGCAGGGCATTGTGCCAAGTGGACGGCAGGGCCAGGGAACTTGTTCTCCCTCCCCACCCTCCTGAGTCCCTCTCCCTCTGAGCCCTTGTCTGAAGACTCTGGGGGAGGGAGAGAGCAACTGCCATCCTTCGTCCTCTAGAACTTGGGCGGACCTCCAAGGACCTGCCTAGATACTGCAGGTGTTTCATCAGCTAGGCCAGGTTCCAGGTCCTTGTAGGGCCTTTCCCCCACTGCGCCCAGGGAGACTCTCAGTGAGTGGGACACAGCCTGCCCCAGAGCTTGTTCTAAACAATAAAGGACTTAGCCCCCAACAAGGCAACTGATGGGAACTGTTCATGAATACAAGGAATGATCCTGAGAGGGGCTGAACCAGGACTGAGCAGGAGGGCAGGGCTGGTGAGAGGGTGTCTTGATTACTAACAGGGCCCTATAATTCCAGAGACCATCACCCTTGAGCCCAGGAATTGGGCTGCACCCCTTCTCAGCAGGTACCACCACCAGTAGTAATTCTCCGATTTCTTTCCCAGCCTCCTGTTTATCATTGGCATGTTCCACATGATCACAGGCCCTCCCTGTAGCATCTTCGTGCCCAGGGGAGCACCGGGTGTGTGGAAAGTGCTAAATGAGTAAGTGTTGAGCAGTAACACTGCTCAAGGCTGCTCAAGGAAGGAGTCTCCTGGAGAACCCTGGAGCTCAAAGGAAACTTCTTCCATGGTGCATGCTGAGTCACGTCTGACTTTTTGCGACCCCATGGACTGTAGCCCACCAGGCTTCTCTGTCTGTGGGATCCTCCAGGCAAGAATACTGGAGTGGGTTGCCATGCCCTCCTCCAGGGGATCTTCCCAGCCCAGGGATCGAATCCACGTTTCCTGCATCTCCTGTATTGACAGGTGGATTCTTTATATACCACTGAGCTACCTGGCAAACTCCCACCAGAGATTCTAGTGCCAGAGTCTGAGTGAGGTCAACAGTCACCGAAAGTTAATGAATATGCAATCCGAATGGAGTAAGCACTCAGTAAACACCACTGGATGACTGAGGGACCCACCAATTAGCGAGATGACTGAGCCCGGTGAAAACACTCCAAGTTAATTAGCTGTCACCTTCCCGTTGACGGTCAGCAGGGATTTTCAGATGGACATGGAAGAGCCCTGACCGCACCATGCACCTGTGGCAGCCGCTCATCCCTTCTCCATCCAGAGAGCATGAGGGCAGCGGCAGGGCCCCTCTGAGTGCCAGGGGCCGAGGTGTCATGGTGCAGGAGGGTGGGGAGAAGCTAGCTCGGGAACACAGTACAGGGTGCTCTCCCCTGCATGAGCCATCCTTATTTCATCTAATTAGAGAAAGACAGAGGGGCCGGTACCATGATCACCTATTCAGCTTGAAGGAACTGCTCGGAGAGGTTCAGAGATTGCTCACATCCTGTAGTGGGTAAAGGGGAGTGTCCGCTTCAAAACCGAGTCTTCCTACTCCCCGTGGATGAACCTCTTCTCCCGGACTGCACCAAGCACATGGGCCGCAGGACGGCGGCTGCCTCCCTGGTGACAGAGATGGCAGGACCGCCACATGGAGGAAAATAAAGCAGGAGGAGCAGATCTCACCCGCCTCTCCCAACGTGCAGGCAGAAAAACGTGAAATTCCCAGCGCTGCCTTCTGGAAGTCATCTGTATGCACGCACGCTTTCATTTTTACATCGTGCGCATACGAGATGATGTGCTTTGCCTGCATCACTCAGCATGTTATTTCAAGGATCTAAAAATGCTCAGGTGGCATTTAGTCAACCAATTTTATTTTGCACCTGCTATGAACCAGGCACCCTGCCGGGCAGTCAAGAAAAAAGTGGTGAGCAAAATGGGCACTGTCCCCATCAAATGAATTGGGGAAACAGACAATAATTCGATAATCAGGTAATTAAATGAGTATGAAGCATGGCAAGTGATATAAAGGGAAAGTATGGAGTCCTAAGACAGTTTGTAATGGGAACTTCAAAAATGATCATTTTAAAGATCTCATAACATTATGCTAGGTAGATAATCATAGTGGATTTAACCATTCTCCATTTAATTGTTTGGTTTCAACTTTTTATTAGCCTAAACTGAAGTTACCTGAGATATATGGAAGTGAGATATCATGATGTCTATAATTTACTTTAAAATATATTAGGAAAAGATGAAGTAAATAAAAACAAATGTTTATAATTGTTAAATAGGTAAATGGGTGCTCATTATACTATTCTCTCTAAGTTCCTGGATGTCTGAAATTATCTATAATCCAAAGTAAAAAAAAAAAAATCATGGTTTAATGGACATTTTCACAAATGAGTGCTTTTTTTTTTCTTCTTTCTTTGGATTATCCCCTTAGGATAAAACTGAGAAATGAGGTAACAGAATGAAAATACACAGACACCATCAAGGCCATTTGTGAACACTGCTAAGAAAACCCACTCTGGCGTTCTACCAACTGCCATGGCAGCACAAACATGTACCTGCTCTCCTCCAGCCTCATCACAGGAAAGGATGCCGATGTTTAAATTGTTTCCTCATTTAATTAGTGTAAATAGGCAAGGTCCCCTGTACTTCACATTCCTTCTGTTTTCCTCTAAGCATCTGAACTGCCTCTTGTAACCCCAGCAAGCTGCCCTGAGGACGGGGCAGAGTGCAGAAAGGGGGAGGATGCGGGGGGGGGGAACCCCACTGGAATCCTGGCCCCACTGCTGTTTATCTGGGTAAATGTTTGGACAAATGTTTTACATTCTAGACTCTTACAGCTCTGAAGGTCAGAAGTCCAGAAGAAGTCTTCAAGTGCTAAAATCAAGGTGTCAGCAGGGCTGGTTCCTCCTGGAGAAAATGAAAGTGAAGGTTGCTCAGTTGTGTCCAGGTCTCCCGCATTGCAGGTGGATTCTTTACCAGCTGAGCCACAAGGGAAGCCCAAGAATACTGGAGTGGGTAGCCTATCCCATCTCCAGTGGATCTTCCCGACCCAGGAATCAAACCAGGGTCTCCTGCATTGCAGGCGGATTCTTTACCAACTGGGCTCCTGGAGATCCCAAGGCAAAACACGTTCCCTACCTCTTCCACGTCTGGAGGCTGTGGGCATTCCTCAGTTCCTGGCAGCATCACTCCAATACCTGCTTCCATGGTCATAATACCTTGTCCTTTTGTGTTGCCAAATCTCCCTCTCACAAAGATGCTTGTGATAACAATGGGTCCACCCAGGCAATCCAAGATAGTCTTGCCATGTCAAGATCCTTAACCATATTGCCAAGTCCCCTTGGCCACGGAAGGTGACAGTCATCTGGGAGGCGGCTCTAGGATTTGGATATCTTTGCGGGGGGGAGGGCTGTTACCGAACCAACCACGTGCGTGGTCTTGTCTTTCTTCTGCAGCATGTGTCAGTCATCATCATGTTCCCAGCACACAGCATGGTGCCTGCCATACAGTGAGTGCCCAGTAAATGCAGGAAGAGGGAAGGATGGGAAGAAAAAGGGAGGGTCCAGGGAAGGAACACAATCCTACCAACCCCACATCATCCCTGAGTCCCAAGCGCAAGCAGGAGAAAGTTCTACTAGGAGATCTGCATCTACGAGGAACAAAGTGTAAGGTGTTGGCATGTTGCTGGAAGAAGTCCCTGATGGCTAACATTTGTCCCCCTGTCTCTGTGTGTTCCCACAGCAGGCCAGCAAGCAACAGGTGGCTCTTACCCTGCCCACTTCCTGGGAACCCAGGCAGGGCTGGTTTAGCCAGCAGGCTTACTGCTGTATGCTCATGAAGGCACCTTTCCCACAAGAAACAAACCCAGGGCTTGCGTGCATGCTCAGCTGTGTCCGACTCTTTGTGATACTATAGACTGCAGCCCGCCAGGCTCCTCCGTCCACGGGATTCTCCAGGCAGGAATACTGCAGTGGGTTGTCCCGCCCTTCTCCAGCTGATCTGCCTGATCCAGGGATCAAACCTGCATTTCTTTTTTATCTCCTGCATTGGCAGGTGGGTTCTTTACTGTTAGCGCCACCTGGGAAGCCCAAAACAAACCCAGAGAAGCCTCAAATATTGTCTCCTTGCCACAAATGCTTTTGTTGTCCCTCCTCTCACCCCCAAGAGATACTAAGAATGGCTCCTTTTCAGAGAAAAGTGAAGTCGCTCAGTCATGTCCAACTCTTTGCAACCCCATAGACTGTAGCCCACCAGGCTCCTCCATCCACGGGATTCTCCAGGCAAGAACACTGGAATGGGTTGCCATTTCCTTCTCCAGGGGATCTTCCCAACCCAGGGATCAAACCCAGGTCTCCCGCATTGCCGGCAGACGCTTTAACCTCTGAGCCACCAGAGAAGCCCTAAAGACGACCACAATGATAGTTACTGCTAACACCAGGGCAATGCAAACATCATCTCTATTCTATTCAACAAATCAGGCAAAATAAACCTTTGTACAGCCATCTTACAGGTGGAGAAATGGAGGCACGGGGCAGAAGTAACTTACTCCAAATCACCAGCTGAGATAAGCAGAAAGAAGGAGTCTGTCAAGTTCTAAGGCTGGGCTCTTTCCACTCCAACACAAATTTGCCAAGAACGACGGTCGAACTACAGGCATGGAGAGTCGGTCATTCCAGCCTCCACTCCAGAGCTAAGTGATCTGAAGCCCCAGCCCAGTTGAGTGAAGGTGTCCCTGCTCACACAGTCCCACTCTGAACACACAGGTCTACACCATGTGTGCTCGGCGCTGTGGCACTGGGGATGCTGAGTTAAATAAAGAAGTCGCCATTGCTGCTTTCAAAGGGCAGGGTGGACACACACAAAGATAAACCCGAACAGTGTAGGAAGTACCACCTGGGCTAGAACAGAGCCCAGAGGGCTGGTGGACCTACGTGGAGAGGCAGCAACTTGAGCCAGAGGACAGGAAAGCCTCATGGAGAAGGGGGCTCTGTAGCTGGGTATAGTAGGATGAATAGTTTTTCTAGGAGGAAGAGAAGGCTCATTCTGGCAGGGGAAAGAGCATCCTCTTTATAAACCTCTAGTTCACTTGAAAAAGTAAATAAATACCTGGGTTGATGTTTGGCACAGAGTAGGTGCGAAGGGGAGGCAGGGAGGAGAGAGAGGGGGTATCTTTGGTTTCTGTCTCCCCCATTCAAGGCTCTGCACTCTGCTTTTATTAGGCCAAAGTCGGGGCAAAAGAGGTGCAGATGATACCACTGTCAAGCTCACAGCTCAGCAGAGGTGTGGAGGTGGGCCTGCAAAGCGGATGGCTGCCCAGCCTTCCAAATCCGGCCACCCAGCCATCACCCTCACCCGTGTCTTCTTGGCCTGGGACAGCAAGCACAAGCGTGCACAGAGGCCCGAAGCAAGTGAGCTGAGAACAGTGCTCTTAGGGACCAGCCTCCGAGTTGGAGGTCAGAGACTGATTTTGGCATTTTTTATTCCTTGGGGCTCCGCCCTGGGTGAAGCAGGGCAGGGCAGGAGGAGAAAGAGCTCCAACCCTACAAGGAGGATCTACTTGCTTAGAGGCCATTTTTGAAGTCAGAGCCCCAACTGAGTTTCCATCCTCCAGGCTGGAAATGTAACCAGAGAGGCCCCAGTCTGCGTGCTGTGCTCAATCAATGGCTTGAAGGGCTTTATTCCCCCAAGACAGGGACATTTCAGCAGCTCCTTTTCCAAAGGTTCCCAGAGTTACGAGAGGAACCCTCTGCTGTATTCTATCCTAGATGTGGGGGGAGGTTGGCCCAGAGGGAAATTTGAGGGATACTGGTGTCTCTCTGCACCCCTGGGAAGAAGAGGACACTGCTTTTCTGCCCTGCAGCTTCTTTCCTCCCAGCCTCTAATCCTCACAAGAACATAGAGTTTGGTCTTATTAAACCCATCTGACACACGAGAGAGCCAATGAACAGAGCAGGGGAGGGGTGCTAGCTTTGAGGTTAACGCCGCATCACGCCTGTGCAAGGTGCAGGCCAGAATGAAGGCCAGAATTGCTCCCCTGGCCTCCCCACTCCAACAACAAAACCCAGGAAACAGGCTGATAAGCTCCCTGGCAGTGTCTGGGTCGTTTTCAAGTTATTTGTGCTGCTTTTTTTGCAGCTTTTGTCTTCCACAAATGCACTCGGCGGGGCAGGCGGCCCTGGAGGGCATCAAAGGCCCCGCTGGCCGCAGACACAAGAGTGCAGCGGTGCCAAGGCATCTCCCCTGCCAGCTACCCGCCACCCGCCATGCAGCCTGGGAGAGTCACGTAGAGGAGGTGCCTGGTCTTACAACCGTTCCAGGTGTGACTTCACCCTCAGCCGCGAGCTCTGTTCCAAACCAGTCCAGGTGTACGCCAAGCCCAGGTGGGGTGGCCAGGGGCTGAGGTCCAAGCTGCCTCTGGACCAGTGATGGTTGGAAGATCGCCGGCAATTCGATAGGCCTGGGGAACTTGACCGCCGCCTGTGATGAAATAGGGCAAAATAGGTTTGTGGCAAGGGCACTGCCTCAAATCCACGGGGGAGAGACCCTTGCTTCTGCAACCCACTGTTCATTTACTGAGCACCTGCTCCAGGCCTGGCCTTGGAGATGGGCAGAGGGAAATGTTCGCTTGTTGACATTCCCCTGGAACGAATGACAAGGCCCTGGGCTGAGGAGTAGATAAGCCAGTGAGGGCGGCCACGTGGAAAGACCCCTTAAACCTGAGAAATGGAGCCACAGAGGAAGCGGGCTTTGTTCATTCACTCCGTGACCGCCAACAGAGGCCCACCTTGCAGCAGGTGCTGGGAGATGCTTTCAAAATTACAGAGTAAGAGCAGAGGACCCCTCACTGTCCCCTGGGTGTGCAGGGATGAGGCCAGGTCCCCGGAGGCCACGGCCTCCTGCTCTTCCCGGGCTGGGACGCTGGCATCCGCCACAGTGACCATCACCATCGAGTGAGAACGTGCTCCAGCAACTAGCGAGCAGACATTCACGACGGGCTAACAACAGGACGGCTTTCCTCCTCCCTGGACATCTGTGAACTAGAATGTTCTATTCTTCTCTCTTACAGAGGGGGGGCACTAAGGCACGAGGCAGGTGAGTCCCACGGCTGGGGACGGCAGAGAGCGGCGCTCAACGCAGGCCCGGGGCCAAGGCCCGTGGTCCGCCCGCTACTCCGTCCTGCCTTTCCTTAGAGAGCTCGGAACCCGGCCAGGCTGCCCCTGTTCCTCGGTGGGGCCCCGGGGCCCGGGGTGGGGTTGAGAGTCTCACTACGGAGGAGGCCTGGGAACTGGACCCAGAGCCCATCCGGAAGCCCCGGAAGAAGGCGCAGGCGAACATCCGGGCATTTCTTGTTCCCGAGCGCGGGGCCTCGGCGCGGCCAGCTCCAGGGAGCCAGCTAGGCGGGAAGGGGCTGCCAGGGCCCTGGCACCGGCCCCGGGCCCTGTGCGCTCGGCCAGCTCCGTTGGCTGCCCGTCAAGGCTTCAAAGGGGTGGGTGAAGCGAGCCGGGGGGCCGGGCTGGCCGGGTCTGCCCGAAACCGAGACGGGAGAACAAAAGGAGGCCGTTGTGGCCTGGTTGGGCGGGAGCCCTGGCGGGAAGGAGGGCGGCAACCAGGAGGCCCCGAGGTGCAGGCGGCCCCGGGCGGTAGGCAGGGGCGTCCAGGCATGGCTGCTGCGCTGCGGGAACCCAGGCCCACGAAAGGCACCTTGGCAGGTGGCAGTGGCCAGCGTCAGAGCCACATGCTGCGTCTGTCAGGGATCTGTAGGACTTGGGGGCTGTGCCTTGCAGAGAATTCACTCATCTCTCCCCTAGGCCAATACTCCCGCCCAGCCACCAGGAGCCAGACAGTCTTGTGTCGCTGAACGCCAGCCGTGAGCCAGAACAACAGGAGCCCTGCCTTGGCTGGTTTGCGCAGGTACAATCCCAGGGCCTCTCCAAGATGAAGACAGGGCAGAAGCCACAGAAGTCTGGGACCTGACATGGGGCCTGGAGACAGACACCTGGGCTCCCCTCTTGACTCCATCACCAGCTGTGACCTTGGACAAGTGACTGACCTCCCAAGCCTTAGTACCGGGCACACAATATGTGCTCAATAAACGTCCCAGGCTGGGAGTACATTAGCACATTGGAAGGTGGGGGTAAGCCCTCAATGGAGGACTCCTCTCCCCAACAAGACGTTCCTCTAACTGCACCTTGCCAGATCCCAGGAAACCACTGCCACGGCCCGGGGGGGGGGGGGGGGGGGGGGGGGGGGGGGCGAGACAGCCTGACACATTCTAAGAACCCAATCATGGGAAATTGTAGTCATTGTTGCAGGAGAATACAATGGGGGTGGGGGGCAGTCACTACAGAGACAACAGGCAGCTTGCCCTCGGGCACACAGGCTGAGCAGGAACCTCCGACTCACAGCCCCAGTTCCAAAGATACAGTCGCACCTGGCCCCCGCCTCTGAGGTCCTGGTGTTCTTCCTGGAGCTGATGATCAAGCATAAATGGAACTAGGGGTACCACACACATCAGTGTGTGGTTAAGGGTCCTAACAGGTGACTCTTCAGGAGAACACGAGGGATCAGAGGAAGCAGAGACGGAGAGACCAGGAGGAGAAAGGATCTCAGAGCACACACAGACCCAGGAGGCAGAGGGGTCTCGGATTCCACCCCAAGGTCTACCATCCCTTCCATGGGATGCAGGCAGTCCCATCCCCCCCGCCCCCAGGGTGTCTTCTTGGTTGGTAAGTGAGGGCCTGGAGCAGGGGACCTACAAGGTCTGGCCTTGCGCATCACAGATTCACGAGGCTGGACCGGAGGGCGGCAGGGAGGCTATATGAGAAGGCTGGTGCCAGAGCTTTACCTGCGCAAGGACCAGCAGAGCATCCGCAGCTCTGGGTGCGGACCCAGCCCTGCCAGGAGGTAGCGTTCTCGCCCCACTGGCTGGCCCCGGCACATCCGTCTCAGCAGACAGGCATGTGGCCTGTGGAGAGGAAGGGTGAGGCACCGGAGGCTGAGACCTGGGCCCAATTTCTGCCCCCATGTCCACAGTAATCGGCACTTGGGGGAAGACGTATCGCCTCTGGGGGCCCTGGCTTCTCGGGTGTGACATGAAGGTAAATACCTGCCTCCAGAGACTATATGGGACAACGGACACCACGAACTGTTGTCGAGTCGCTCAGTCGTATCTGACTCTTGTGACCCATGGACTGTAGCCCAACAGGCTTCTCTGTCTATGGGATTTCCCTGGCAAGAATACGGGAGGGGGTTGCCATTTCCTCGGGATCTTACTGACCCAGGGATCGAACCTGCATCTCTGTGTCTCCTGTGTTGCAGGCAGATTCTTTACTGCTGAGACACTGGGGAAACCCTGACACCACATGTGGTAGAGTCTAAACAAAAAAGCAACTCAGGGAAATGTTCATTCCTTTCTCTCTGCTTGACTTTACTGGGGTGCAAACCCCCTGGATGGAAAACCCATGTCTTCTTTAATGTCCCCTAATACTAGAGGGTGAATTAGAAGGCTGGATTTTTAGGGCAAGACTTAGCTTCCAGTTTCTGCCGTGGTGTTATTTCTTCTACTTGTAAGGCACTGAGTAAGTTACCTAAGCCCTTTTGGCCTCAGTTGCCTCACCTGTAAAATGGGGCTATTAAGAATCCTTCATTCACAGGGTGTGGAAGACTCGAGGTGAGGTCAAGTATGAGAAAGTGCTTATCAAGGCAAAAACCCTCTTGTTAGAAGAAGTGGCCTCGGAACCAACCTCACTCGTGGTTCTACCAGGTAGGGAGTCGTCCTGAGACTCTGGATGAACTGAAATTGCTCCTGATGTCTAATCCAAGGCCGGCAGTGTGTCAGCGAAGGTTCTTGCCAGAACTCCAGCAAACACTCGCTGACGTGGCACAAAACGGGCTGGGAATGGCACGAAGTGGGCCATTTGGAGGGGCCTGGGGTACTGCCCCACCAGAGGGGGACCTCTCTTCCTCTGGGGCTGAACGGGCCTAATGCCAAGCTCCCGGGCACCCTGCCAGTGCTCCTTCTGTGCACGCTACCCAGGTCTCCTGCCATCTCCCCAGGGTGACGTTAGGTGCTGGTCAGATTATCACCTGCTTGTCAGGTAGTTGAGAGAGGGAGGTACAGAAAGGGCAAGAGACAGCTCTTCAGAGAAGGTGCCAGCCCCAGCAGCTGGCCCCCGGGGCCCGGAACGCCCAGGGCCCAACGGAAAGCATCCTGCTTCCTCTCCCGACCCGCTGAACAAACACACAAGGATGGCAGGTGCCCGGGGCGGCTGGCCAAGCAGGGCCTATGCCCGCTGTTCCCTCCGCCTCCCGCCCAGCCAGCACCAGCCTGAGCCAAGGCCCATGACCTCCCTGGCGCCTGCCCCGCTCTCTCTCTCAGAGCTGGCAGACAGGAGGATGGACGAGCCAGTGCCTGGATGGGGGGCTCCTCGGGCAGCCCCTTGGTGGGGTGGAAACAGCACACAGACAGCGTTCTTTACTGTTCTATGTGCTATGCTTAGGTGCTCAGTTGCATACGACTCTTGGTGACCCCATGGACTGTAGCCCACCAGGCTCCTCTGTCCATGGGATTCTCCAGGCAAGGCTACTGGAGTGGGTTGCCATGCCCTCCTCCAGGGGATCTTTCCAACCCAGGGATCAAACCCTGCACTGCAGGAGGATTCTTTACCATATGAGGCACCAGGGAAGCCCATAGGGTTCCATACTGTGCATTTAAAGGTGCTGATGTGAAGCGCAGAAAAATGACAATGCCTTCATGGGAAACATACCAAGGCACTTCCATGATACCCACTGACCAATGAGATCTCAACCCTGAGGGCCCTAGAAGGGGTGTCAGGTAACCTGATCAGAATTTAGAACCTTAGGCAAGCCACGCCCCCTCTCCAGGTGAGGTTTCCTGTTCCAGGTGATGAACGGACTGGCCTGGAGAACGGCTAAGGTCCCTGCAGAGTGCCATGGGGTTTAAAAGAGGCTGTTGTGCAGTCAGGCAGCCCTTGTTCAGCCGTTCAATGTGTCCGACTCTTTGCGGAGCCCATGGACTGCAGCACGCCGGGCTTGCCTGTCCTTCACTATCTCCCTGGACTTTTGTAAAAGTTCACTCTGCCACCTTCTTAGCTGTGTGCCCCTGGTCATTCATTTGATGTCTGTGAGTTTCTTCATCTTAAAATAGGAAAGGCAATTCCTCCCTGCAGAGCCTTGTGAAAAATCAAACCAGAATGGCTAAAAAGGGCCTGCTGGGGAGCAAGTGCCCAAAATATGGGAGTGGCCATTTCTCTAACTCATCCATGGTAGGTTCTTAAACTAATAGCTGTGTCAAATCATGTTCCCCCTGAGGAATAAAACAGGAATTCCCTGGGGTCTGGGGCCCAAAGGACCCAGCAGATCAGCTGAGGCTTACCCTTTAGCTTTTGCAAACTAAGACCATGGCTACCCTATTTCCCAACACACACACACACACACACACACACACACACACACACACACACACTCCCTCTTTCTCTCCCCCCTTACTCTATTAATATCCACTAATGGCACCTCTGCTCCTATACGAAACCAAGTGAATAGCGAAATGGCAGTGATCCCAGTCCATTAGAGATGCTCTGTGTAGAGGGAACAGCAAGTGCTTGTCATGTTCACAGAGGGGATACCTGATTTATCCTCATGAGATCTGTCAATCAGTCAGTCATATGTCAGATGTATCAGTTAATGCATATGGTACTAGACAACCCCTGCCCTTACAGAATTCAACTCATCTAACAGTCATTAAGGACTTCCCATTCTATCTATCACCAAAGATTATCACATAATCTCAGCGGCATAAGCACTAAGTGTCCATGCTCCTGGGTGGTCAGGCAGGCAGTTCTGATGATCTTGGCTGGGCTTAGTCAGGGGTTTGGGAGCTGACTGGTTGTCAGCTGGTCTAGGCTGGTCTTAATTAGGATGATGAAAGCACCTTGGTTATGTTCTATATGTGTCTCTCATCCTTCTCCTGGAACCAGAAGGCCAGTCTGGAAATGTCCTTCCTGTGGTGATGACAGAGGTTCAACAGCACAAATGGAAATGCTTTTTCAAAGCTCTCCTTGCAGTGTACCTGTTAACACTTCACTGGACAAAACCAGTCACACGATGGAGTCCAGCATCAGAAATACAGGGAACGGGTTATGCGTTGGACCATTCACGAAGTCAGTTCACCGCATTGTTTATTAGAGAGAAAAGGCAGGGTGCATAGAATTAAATAAAGTCACTAAGCTAACGGGGAGTCCCTGGCGGCTCAGTGATAAAGAGCCCACCTACCAATGTAGGAGACGTGGGTTCCATCCCTGAGTCGAGAAGATCTCCTGGAGGAGAAAATAGCAACCCACTCCAGTATGCCTGCCTGGAGGATCCCATGGACAGAGGAGCCTGGCGGGCTACAGTCCATAGGGTCGCAAAAGAGTCAGACACGACTCAGCAAGTAAACGGCAGCAACTGAGCTAAGCAGTCCGGTCAGGATTGGAACCCAGTGCCAAGTCCTAAGCCATTCCACGGGAGCGCAGGCAAAGAGGAGAGGTAGTGACAACTGGGGACCCTGCCCGAGAAGGGACCTGCAGGCTGAGAACACACACAGGTTCTGGTCACTGAATGTCTTCCTCCCCCCAGTACCGGATGAGAGCAACTAGCTGTGAGTCAAATAGTTGGAATCAACCAGCAGCCCTACTTGAGTACGTGGGTAAGAAGGAAGCAATTCCACAGAAAGGAATGCAGTCTTCCCTGCATTTCCAAGCTCCATAAATCTAGGATCAAGGGCAAGCAAAGGTTCCATGTTCCTTGATCCACCTCCTCCTGTCTCCACCCCACCACGCCCTGGTTTTACTGGAGATGAGAAGAGGGGCAGCGAACCCCGCTTTGCAAGGGGTCTGCAGCTCTCCTGCCTCTGCTGGGTTGAGACTAGAAAGAAAAGGGCAGACAGGGATCCCAGCTCATGCCCAGCACCTGATCCGGTGGTGCTGGGTCAGGGCCCAGGAGACAGCATTTTCCATCAACTCCAGCACAGGGATTCCTCAGCTCACATTTTGACCCCCTTCTCCCCAAGACAGGCAAAGAAATGTAGCTAGCCAATCACTCCACGCCTCACTGAGTTGGTTATGTGCTCCAGGCTCTAAAGCATTCACATTCTAGTGGGAAACAGACATAAATAAACCCATGTGCAAGCGCGTGCACAATCACCCACCCTCCCAGGTGTACACACAAAGAAAGCTGTGATAATGGTGAAAGCAAGCACACACACTTCACACAGCAGGCAGCATTTTAAACCTGGGCTTACATTATCACATCTAAGCCTCGCAGTAACTCTGTGAGGTGGGGCTATTTTTAGCGCCATTTTTCAGGTGAGAAAAAGAAAGACACGGAGAAGTTCAAGCGTCCAAAGGCCCCAAGCCGGTAAACGTGGAGTCAGCGGGGCCAGGTCTGACCCCAGGGCTGCAGAGATGGGGAAGCATTAACTCTGCCTGGTGTTGCTGACCGCCACCAGAAACTCCAGCCTGTCCTTCAGCGCCATTAAACACAGGAGAATAAAGTTCTTGAACTTGGCTTGTAGCCCCAGAGCCTTAGAGCAAAACTGTGGTCATGAACTACCTTCTGTAATACTTTTTCAGTGGGAAACAGCTTCATCACATTACGTGTCACGTTCTGCCCACCTCCTCACGCCGGCTTCCTCCACCCTTTCTGGGGAGCCATCATCCAAAGAGGGGGTGCCATGAGGAAGGTGGTTACCCCTGGGCCCGCTGTGTGTGCACCCAGGTGAGGAACACGACTTTATCAATAGACTTGCTGGGACCAAAATCTCCCCTTTGGCAAACACGGAACTGCCTCAGAGAGGTTAAAGAACTTGCCCAGGGCCACACAGCCAGACCAAGGCCCAGCCCCGTATTTGAACTTTAGTCTCATCTGATCTAGATCCAGAGCTCTCAGCTCCTCTAAAATGTGATTCACACGCTTGTGTCAAGGGGCTGGGGGATTTGATGAAAACATCAGTAGGTATGCTAAAAAGTGTGATGACCATCTTTCCTGGAGGGAGAGAAACTTCCTGCATGGTTATTAAAAGTAATGAAGAGGGCGGGGCAAGACTGGGAATAGGAAGTCTTCAGCTTCCCAGCAGAGCCGGCGTTCTGGAGCCAAGAAGATGCTATGCTCTGGAGGGCACATTCCAAGACAGGGTCGGGCTGCCTGCAGCCATCGATGCACAGGGCTGCGTGGAGGTCCCCGGGGCCAGGCGCCGGCTAAAGCTCCAGGAGCGGACGTGGCTTCTGAGGACGGGCATGGGCTTCAAGCCAGCAGCCGGCAGGATGGGCTCTTTGGCAGGCTTCCCTAGGATGGAATATGGAAAGATGTTTCGCCTCCTTACTTCATGTTTCCTCAGCTTGGGAAAAAAGAAAAGAAAGAAAAAAAAATATGGACCTCCCTATCCCAACAGAGGATAAGAACTCATAAATGGAAAATCCACAGACCAGAAATGAAATTCTAAAGAAAACATCATCATTTCCAGTTCAGGCTGGTGCGGATACTTGTCGTGGATTCTACTACTGTCTGCCTGGTGTGGGAACAGCAGCGTTTAAAGTGGGGTGGGGCGGGCCGGGTCAGGGGTCCTCCCTGTGGAAGAAGAGATTCCAGCCTGGGGTCAAGGAGTCCTGGGGCATAAGTCCTTGGTACGCAGTGGGGTTCAGTGGGATTGCGACCTTGGACTTGAGCATTTCACGTGGGACACATCTATGAAGTGGGAATCATTTTGCTGCTTGCACCAGCCTCACATCCCAGTGAAGGGCTCAAAATAGCAACAACCAACCAGCTACAGGGACAATGTTAATGATGTTCGCCCAAGGGGCACAGAATCGTTTCTCCTCTGAGTGTGCTGGTCGCTCAGTCGTGTCCGACTCTCTGCGACCCCATGGACTGTAGCCCACCAGGCTCCTCTGTCCATGGGATTCTCCAGGCAAGACTACTGGAGTGGGTTGCCATCCCTTTCTGATGAGCGGGACAAAACGGTGGCTGTAGAGAGAGGCACAATGCGGCTGCAAAGTTCTCAAGACAAACTAGGCGGGAAATTGTGCTCTACTGCTGTGTGACCTCAGGTAAGTCACTCAACCCCTCTGTGCTCTAGTTTCCTCATCCATATAGTCCAACCTCAGTGTACTGTGAAAAGATTTAATGACCTGAGGATTAATGATGATCAATATGTGTTACTGATTCTCATAAAATTGGTGATAGTCATACATAGTAAAATATTACTCATCAATGTTCGGGCCATCTTTGAACTCAGTATAAGCTGCTCCTACAGAGTAGTTGTTGCCAGGAGAGGGAGATACAAATGCTTCATGTTTCAGGATCTTACAGGCATCCATTTTAAGATGATACAACATGAATCCATGGAATACTCATTTAAGGGGTATTTTAATGAGCAACTGCAGGCCTAACAGGGGAGACAGACCCTCAGTGTGCTGTCGCTTCCCTCTGTCATTCCGGAACCCCCTTGACCAGGTAGTAAGCAAGGGTGATGGGTGTCATTATGTCTCCAGCACTGCAGGAGGTACTGGGGGAGGACAGGGGAGAACGGTCCTTTGAAAGCACGGACCATCCAAGAGGGAGATGTAGCTGGTGCCTCATGCATCTAAGTGGCTGCACCTCTAGGGATTCCAAAAGGGGAGCAAGGCTGAGATGGCATGGGAACAGGGAGAGGCCTGGTGGACCCATGGGGCATGGGGCTGGGAACATGTGGGCTTGCTGGGGGATAAGAGCAGGTTGCAAATGCACAGTCCTGCAAATGCAGGACCTGGGAGGCCAGGCTGCAGAGGCACGCGTCTGTTGTAAGGACTGTGAATTCTATACCTCGGGGTCAGCAAGAACAGGAAAATCACACATGCCTTCACTGGGAAGGGACAGATGTAAGCCAAGCTGGGCTTCTGGAAGATGCCATGGGCAGTGTGGAGGGTGGGTGGGAAGACAGTGGCTGGGAGGAGGCAAGGCCTGGAGTTGGAGGCTACTGCAGCATCTGTGACATTGGGAGCTGACCCCCAAGTTGTGATGGTAAAATCCACTGAGGAGTGACAAGTGGATGGCGGGAGAGATAAACTGGTGGCATCGCCTGATTCAGGAGAGCTGGAAGCCGGGCTGGGACACGGTGCAAGGGAGATGCCAGGACCTAAGGGTCTCTGGAAGAGGAACAAACATTCTGGAAGTCAGAAAAGAGGAGCCTAAAACTTGTGTTCCCAACCACTGTGATTCTGTATTAGTTTTCTACAGCTGCCAGAGTGAATCAGCACAAACTTAGCAGTTTAAAATAAGATTTGGGAGCAACCCATGTGTCCATCAACAATGAATGGATAAAGATGTGATACACACAGACGGACAGACAGACAGACAGACAGACACACACACACACACACACACACACAGGAATATTACTCAGCCACGAAAAGAATGAAATTTAGCCATTTGCAACAACATGGATGAACCCAGAAGGCATTATGCTTAGTGAAATAGATCAGAAAAGAGAAAGACAAATACTGCATGTTTTCACTTACATGTGAAACCTAAAAAAATAAAACAATATAACAAAACAGAAACAGACTCACAATACAGAGAGCAAACTACTGTTTATCAGTGGGGAAAGGATTAGGCGAGGAACAAGACAGGGGAAGGGGATTAAGAGGTATAAACTACTAGGTATAAAAAAATAAGATAGAGGATGTGATGTACAGCACAGGGAATATAGCTTTTATTTCATAACGACTTTATATGGTGCATGATCTATAAAAATATTGAATCACCATGTCATACACCTGATACTAATACTATGTTGCAAGTCAACTATACTTCCATAAAATAAAGTTTTTGGTCAAATTCAGTTTGTAGGGCTGAGGCCCCATTACCTTGCTGGAAGTTGACTGAGGCCACTCCTAGCAACTAGAGGCCACCACTCTCTTTGCAGGTAGGACCCTACTCTAGTGCTTTCCAGGTGCCACTAGTGGTAAAGAACATGCCTGCCAGTGTAGGACACGTAAAAGACGTGGGTTCCATGAGTGGGTTGAATAGATTCCCTGGAGAAGGAAATGGCAACCCACTCCAGTATTCTTGCCTGGAGAATCCCAATGACAGAGGAACCTGGCAGGCTACAGTCCACGGGGTCACAAAAATTCAGACAGGACTTGGCAAGCATGTACCCTACTTATAAGTCAGCAGCAGCCCACCAAACCCTTCTCACACTTGGATTCTCTCCGACTCCTCTTTGCAGGTATCTCTGCAGTCCCATTCAGAGATGATTCTCTGCACAATCCAGGATAACCCCGCTGCACTGGCCCCCTGATTGCTAACATTGATTACATCTGCAAAGTCCCTTGTGCCACGTGAAGTGCCACACTCACAGGCATAACACCAGGGGTTAGAATATGGAGCTGTTCTGCCTACCCGGCTTCCTTGCTTCTCAATAGGAAACTGGTAAACATCATACAATAAACTATAAGCTATGGTGAGCATGATCACAGATGATAGCCCTGGGTTCTAAGGAATCCTGGAGAAGCAGCACTTTGCCACCTTGAAGATCAGGAAGTAGGGGAATATCAGGACATGCTGGGCTTCTCCTGTGGCTCAGTGGTAAAGAATCTACCTGCCAATGCAGGAGACTCAAGCTCCATCTCTGGGTCAGGAAAAGCTCCTAGAGAAGAAAATGGCAACCCACTCCAGTTTTCCTGCCTGGGAAATCCCATGGACAGAGCAGCCTGGCGGGCTACAGTCCATGGGGTCACAAAAGAGTCAGGTGTGACTGAGCAACTAAACAACAGGAAAGGCTTCCTGGAAGAAAAATGAGATTACCTAATGGAATCTATGGGTGAACAGGAGTGAAGGGAAGTGTCACCCCCAGACTTGATTAGCCTATGGATTATTAGAATACATGTTTACAAGAGGCCAGAAGCTGAACTCCAAGGGAACACCCTGGGTCGGAGATGTGGACAATGTCACAGGAGCCAGCCCCCCTGCAGGCTAAGAGATGCTGTCCCTCTCTCCACTCCTGTTCGGGAGGCTCTGCCTTTCTAAGAATCTTCCAGAAGTAACACAGTGCACCTTCATGGAAACCCCACTCCATGAAGGAAAGGATCTAAGTAAGTAGGCACTGCAGGTGCTGCTCTGGACAGAAGCCTGTGATACCGGAAATACAAATGATATGCAGATCAGTGTGCAGGACAGATTTCCAATTTCCCAAAGGAAAGAAGAAAGTGATCACTTGTGAGTATGCAGGGCCTTGGGGAAGTCAACTGTCAACTATTCAAAATTTTTGCAAAATGGTTTTTAAACCTTTGGTAGCCTGAAAAAGGCCGTGGCGGGATTTCCCCACAGAAATCAACAGCTTGGTGCATGTCGTGTCGAAGTTGACACTGGGAAATGAGAGCACAGAGACCAAGCTCATATCTACAGGTGACAGGACTGACTGAGGCTGGCTGCCAGTGTAAATAGGGTGTGGGTGCCCAGGAGGAGGTAGCTAACACACTTCATACTTGATCATGAACTAAACAGCAGGCGTTTTGGGGTATCATGCACCTACTCATTGTTGGCTATCCTATCACTGCTCTGGAACGCACTGAGAAGGTCCCCTGGACATGGTCCAGGAGAGGTCCATACACAGTGTTCAGAAGAACAGCACTCAGGGAGCTTGATACAGGTCAGGAAGCTCAACTCACCTGGACACCTGGATCTGAGGCCAGCCAGGTTTGCACTCACCTTTCTTAAGTCCTTCAACCTCTCTGAGTCTCTGTTTTTCCATCTATAGGTGGATGGGTCGGAGATGATGTCTGAGATCCTTTATCTGATGCTCTATGAGCCTCAGCAACCCAAGAGAAGGCAGCTGCTGGCCCCGGAAAGGCAGGAGCCAGGTGTCCACACTTAGACCAGGATCGTGTGCACTCCCAACCTCCACAACACTGGATCGCTGATTCGGAGAACCACCACTGTCTGTGCAGGGTAACTACCCCATGTCACCTGAGTGGTTTGTGGAATTGTAATTATCCTGAGGGCAGAATATGTATGGGACTCACCTCTGCTTCCCTTGTGATCCTAGCTGAGTGGTAAGTGTGTATGAGAATTCATGCTATATCCTTTGTAATAGCAAATTTAAAAAATAATCTAAAAGACACCAGCAAAGAATGAGTTAACATAAATCATGATCCCGATGCGGAAGATAACAGTTAGCTATCACCCTTACGATGAAGATCTAGCCTTACTAACACAGAAAGATGCTCACGACATATTCTCCAGGCATAAATTCATTACAGGCCCACAGGAATGGTCCTGGTCAACTATGTGTGCCATGTATGGAAATCCATGGGTCTTGGGATTTTAGATGAATTGTTCAACTTTATCCTTTGTCTTCTTCTGAATTATTTCACTTTTTTCATAGTTACTAAGTATTCCTTTCTAGCAATGTCTAAGGCAGGAGCTGGCAAACTTTGGTCTTCAGGCCAAATCTGGCTACCATCTGCTTTTTTCAGCTAAGAATGGTTTTTACATTTTTAAATGATTGGAGTAAAACTCAGAAGAACAGAGTTTTGTGACATGAAAATTATGTGAAATTCACTTCAGTGTGCAAAAATAAAGGTTTATTGAGCACTTCCATGCCCATTTGTTCTGTACTGTCCACAGCTGCTTTTGTGTTACACTAGTAACACAGAGATGGTGTGGCCTGCCCATCCTGAAATATTCACTCCCTTAACCTCTGCACAGAAAGTCTTCCAACCCTGGCTTTCTGGAAATCTTTCCAGAAAAAATTCTTGAAACTTACTCTAGAATTCCAGCTCACTGGGGTCCTAAGTCTCACATTTGATTATGACATATTTAGTCAATCCTCACTATTTGTAGATTCTGTATCTGTGAATTTGTGCACAGTCACTCACTTGTGTCCAGTTTTCTGCGACCCTTTGAACTGTAGCCCCCCCAGGCTCCTTTGTCCGTGGGATGATCCCGGCAAGAATACTGGAGTGGGTTGCCATTCATCCACTTGCTAAAATTCTTCTGTAGCCCCAAAGTCTCAGCACTTTCACAGTCATTCACCAACATTCCCGAGAGGCACAGATAAACAAACAAAAAAAAAACTAGGGCACCTATCACTGAGGTCCCAGCTGAAGTCCACCAAGGAGACTCTGCTTCTTGCAAAAAAAGGGACTGTGTGCCACTTTCAGGACAAGGTGTCTAAGCATCTCTACCTTCCCTTTTCCCCTCTGCCAGCTTGATGGATGTCAAAGTCCTTGAAGGATGGTGGACCAACAACCTGGAAGAGACCTGGATCTTCCAATCAGTGTCTGAAGAGACACCACCCACTGACGAGGAACATCCTCCTTGGGCTATTTTTAGGGTGAGAAATAGACATCTTTTGTGCTGAGCTACTAAGATGTTGAGGCTTATTTGCTACAGCATCTAGAGTTACTCAAACGAAATGTTCTCATCTTTTTTTCCCCTTGAATGAGGAAACTGAGGCTCAAAGTGGTAAATTAAACTTGACAAGATTACACAGCTGGAAAAGTGTTGATTTTCTTGAGTTCCATGGAAAGTTTATAAAGATAATGCTTTTTATTTTTATTTTTTCCCCTTTGCAGTGCCTTGCCGCATGCAGGATCTTAGTTCCTTGACAGATCAGGGATTGAACCTATGCCCCCAGCAGTGAAAATGCAGAGGCTTAACCACTGGACCATCAGGGAAGTCCCAATGTTCTTTCCGTAACACCCAGCTACTGACGTGCTAAGAGCTCTTTAAGTGCTCTGAGAGTCTGAATGAAAAAGAGTTCAGGGGGGACATACTCTAAAAAGTACAAGGCACTCTAGAAATAACCAAGTCGCATTTATCATCAGCTTTCCTGTCCACCTTCTCTTTTTCTGGTCAAATTCACTCCATCCAAAATTTCATTTTCAATGGAAACAGAGAAAGCGAATGTGGTAGCAGGCATCACCAGCCATTCTCAAAGCCTTTTTGAAAAAAAAAAAAAAAAAGCCTTTTTGTTACTTTGAAATGGGCTAAAAAAGCCATCTTCTCCACCTACTGGGGCCCCACCTCCCCACCCCCTAGCCTGTCCTAGTGAGAGGTTCACTGTGAGCACCGCCCACAGCCAGGCATGACCAGGCGGCTTCACAGAAGCCAAAGAAGTTATCAGAAATGAAGACTGGATCCGACAGTGAGGCCAGCTGTGCAGACAGGGGCATTTTGTGGCCCTTACTTCCCCGCTCATAATTAGTCAGCTTCTAGCAATGATGAGAATCTGGGGCTGTCGCCTAGTAGTGACCTTCTCGGTCACTGCAGTGAGGAAAGAGCATATCAGCCTCCACCACAGGACTCTCAAATGTGAACGCTGATGGAGAGCTTCACAACATTAGCTGACCTTCAGCTTAGAGATGAGGACAAACTCCTGGAGAAAAGATATTTAGTCTGTCCAGCGACTCACCGTGCATTCGATGTGCGCCTACTATGGACGTGTCAGGCTGCGAGCAAAACCCGTGGGAGACACGGTTCCTCACCTTGAAAACCCAGGGTGCAATGAGAGACACAGACATGTTTGCTTCAGGTCTACATATTTTCAAGGGCCCACTCCTTTTGGGTCCACATTCTCCACTGGACCAACAGCAATCATAGCAGCCATGATGGTCCAAACCTATGTGCACTTACACGTCTGTCTTCCCCATAAGATTATGAGGATTTCTGTGAAGTTCTTTTCATCTGCGTGACCCGAGCATCTAACACAGATCCTCACAATGTGTGGTGTGGGCTGAACTGAGTCGAATGAATGAATGAGTGAACCACGCTGGGAGTACAAAAGAGAACAAAAACACATTTCTGAAGCCCAAGGCAGTGAGAATAGATTAATATTGAGGATGCATAGGTAAATAATTACAGTAAATCCAAGAACATCAGACACGTAAAGAAACAAGGCAGGAGAAGTTGTCAGTTCTGGTAGGAGGAGTCAGCCTATGGTGTGTGTGGCCACATGCTCAGTCATATCCAACTTTTTGTGACCCTATGGCCCATAGCCCACCAGGCTTCTCTGTCCAAGGGATTCTCCAGGCAAGGATACTGGAGTGGGTCGCCACTTCCTACTCCGTGGGATCTTCCTGACCCAGGGATCGAACCTGAGCCTCTTATATTGCAGGTGGATTTCTTACCCACTGAGCCATCAGAGAAGCCCCTCCCCCCATGGTAACTAGGAACAAATTAGGACCATTGGTTAGCAGTTCTATGGCTTCCTGACCTGCCCCCACAGAGCATCCGCTTTGTTGTTCAGTTGCTAAGTTGTGTCTGACTCTTTGTGACCCCATGGACTGCAGCACACTAGGCTTCCCTGTCCTTCACTATTTCCCAGAGTTTGCTCAAATTCATGTCCACTGAGTCGGTGATGCCATTCAACCGTCTCATTCTCTGCCACCCTCTCCTCCTTTGGCCTTCAGTCCTTCCTAGCATTAGGTCAGCATTCACTGCATACTATTAAAACCTCTTGCTCATCATCTGTCCCCTTCAAAGACGAAATTCCTCTAGGAGTAGAGACAGCTCCTCTCCTGTCCATTCCCCAGCACTCAGCAGTGCTCATGATCATTTTTGGAATGGATATTCCAAGTTAGAGACACAAAGGCACATTCCAAGTCCATAATGGATATAAGTATCTGTCTTATCTACCGACAGTGCTGATATGAGAAGCAGTGGCTGACTCTGCCATGAAGGAAACATAAAGGGTATTATATAAACATACATAACATGTGGTTACCACAATGATAATCACAACCCATCCTTATGGAGCCCCAGCTGTTCACTGGGCGTGGTCCCCCAACGTAAAGCTCACAACAGCCTCAGGAGGAGATCGGCAGTATTATTCTCATGGTTCAGAGGAGGAGATGGAGGCAGAAGCACAGAGAAGTGAAGATGGTTTCCCAAGGTCACACAGCTAGCAAGGACAAGAGTTATGGTGTGCCTGCATGGTATCCTGTGAAAGCATGACCTCAAATCAGGAGAACTAGAGAGAAGGAGAAATGAAATCACTTGAGCACAGCAAAAAGCATCCAGCACAGAACTAGACAGACCCTGGGAACAAGGCAGACCATGGCCTTCACACCTCATCACAACAACCTGCATGCACAGATCTGCCCACAAATATCAATTTGGTGATTCTCAACCATCTGAAGAGATTTTTTTCACAAACCCTGAGGCCCAGATCCCTCCATAGGCCAACTAAACCCCAGGTAGTGCAGTGCCAGGGCTTCCCTGGTAGCTTAATAGGTAAAGAATCTGCCTGTAGTGCAGGAGACCTGGGTTTGTTCCCTGGTTTGGGAAGATCCCTGGAGAAGGGAATGGCAAACCACTCCAGTATCCTTGCCTGAAAACTGCTATGGACAGAGGAGTGCAGTGGTAAAGAACCTGCCTGATGGTGCAGGAGACACAAAAGACTTGAGTTCGACCCCGGGGTCAGGAAGATCTTTTGAAGTAGGAAATGGCAACCTGCTCCATTATTCTTGCCTGGGAAATCCCATAGAGGAGCCCAGCAGGCTACAGTCTCTCGGGGTGGCAGAGTCAGACAGGACTGAGGGTGCAGCGTGCATGTGCTAAGAGGGCTGGCGAAAGGAATCTGGTCCTGATGTTCTCTGCAAGCTCCCAGGTGACTATGTTTTGCATCCAGGGCTGAGAAACTCCAGTCTTCCCAGGAGCACAGAGCAGGACTCTGGCAGGAGGAACTGCAGACAGATAGCTGAGAATCAGGTGTGAGTACAAGAAGAAGAAAATGACTTCACTGCTGGACTACTGTTTCCCTAGACTAGTTACTCAGTTTACCTACAGCTATAACCTGAAACAGGCTCTGCATCATCTCGGCTTGTGGCCAAGAACTTTGTGCATGCCCACCAGTGCCAAGATGATGGGCTTGCATTTGCTTGGAGAGAATGCCCACGGCCCCCAAACCTAAGGCTCTGCCCCATAGGAGCTGGAGACCCTGGCAAAAGTCCCCTTACTCTCTGAGCATCAATTTTCTCATCTGCAAAATAAGAATAATCATACCTGTTTCAGAGGGCTACCATGAGGGTTGAAGGTGATATAGATGCTGAAGGATTTACTAAAATGAAAAACAAAAACAGAAAAGTACCACTCTGAGAGAAAGTGTTATCATTGCCAACTTGGAGGAAGTTGAGGAGAGATTGGTGTTCAAGCCAGACTTAGCCTTTACCTTTGAGGCAAAATATCACTCTGCCTCTTCTGTCATCCACAGTATAGCAGTGGACCCCCTATTCATCCTCCCACTCAGCAGACTTGGACTGGGCATCAACCATCATGTCGTTCTATGGATCAAATTAGATAGTCCATATGAACTGCTTTGGAAGTTGCAATGTGTTCTACAAATGAGAGGAGATGGTTCTTGCTTGTAATGATTAATTATGGGCTCATGGAACCTTAGGGTCAATGGGGACCTTAGAGGATCATATACAGTGTGATGTTGGATCCCTCTCAGTCCCAGTGTAGTCTCTAAGTGGACACCTCCAGCCATGATGCCCTGACCACTGTCTGAGACAACCCATTCATCCACAAGGCTCCGTTTCCTTTTCTTTGGTTGCTACCTGTCTGCTTGTCCTATTCTCTTTCCCATCTTAGTTCTGATCTCTGGGGCCATAAAAGACAAGTCTGACCTACTGCCTTCCTCTCAGTCTTTCATTATTTGGAGACAACCATCATGGAAGTCCACCTCCATTGCTCAATGTCCCTCCAGTCTTGTCTATGTGATGCTAAGGCAGCCCCAGACCCTGTGTCTCAGCTGGCTTAGGCTGCCATAATAAAATATCATAGACTGGGTGGCTTAAGCAGAAATCCTTTCTCAGAAGTGTGGAAACTGAAGTCCAAGGTCAAGGTGTAGGCAGGTCCAGTATCTTTCAAGGCCTCTTTGGGTTGCACCATGGCCACTTTCTCTCTGTGTGCACATATAGTGGGGAAAGAGAGAGAAATTAAGCTCTCTCCACTTCTTCTTATTCAGGGCACTAATCCCATCACAGGGCACCACTCTCATCACCTCACCTAACCCTAAGCAGCCCCAAAGGCACCATCTCCAAACACTACCCCCTTGGGGGTTAGCACTTCCACGAATGAATTTGGGGGGAACACAACTCAGTCCATAGCACACCCCCCCCAGAAGGTTCTCTTGCTAAGCAAAAGCAACTGTTACTCAGACACTGACCTGGTGTGCACAACGTCTGCTAAGCACTGGTTGTACATGCCAAGGAAACAGATAAGCATTACTTGCCCTTAAGACGCAAAGAGGTTCACTGTCAACATGCAAGAGGTCTCTGGATTCTAAGAAAGACTGGGCCACAAACGGGGAGAGGAAGTTCACAAAGTATCAAAGAGCTGACAGCAGGAAGGCAGCACAGCCCTGCCCTTTGATTAGCTTTTATTATAGAGGGGATGACTGCTGAGCTGAAATCAGGAAATCCTTATCCATCCATATGGACAGAGTGCCGTCTATACCAGACCCCGGGCTCTAAAACTGCAGGCACACCTTTTTGGGGTCAGTTTTGTCACTGATAAATTCAAAGGATGTTACCTAGTACAGTTCTCCCTTAGTATCCATGGAGGAATGGTTCCAGGCCCTCTACATATAGTGGTATGTGAGGATGCTCAAGTTCCTGGTATAAAATGGTATAGTGGCCACCACTTAACCCTGGTGATCCAGTAGTTAAGAGTCTATGCTTCCACTGCAGAAAGTGTGGGTTCAATCCCTGGTGGGGAACTAAGATTTCACATGCCGCACAGCACGCCCCTTCCCCCCAAAAAGAAAAAAAAAGGGCTCATTTCAGAATGAGTCATTCTTATTTTTTAAAAATGGTGTAGCATTTGCATATAACCTACACACATCCCCTGTATACTTTAAATCACCTTTAGATTGCATATAATACCTGATACGATGCAAATACTATGTAAATAGTAGCCAGCATGCAGCAAATTCAAGTTTTGCTTTTTGGAACTTTCTGGAATTTTTTTGCAAATATTTGCAATCTGTGGTTGGTTGATTCCACAGATGCAGAGCCCAAGAATACAGAGGTTGGACTGTAGAGAGGAGGTTCTATCAACATTGGTAACAGCTCACAACACATAGTAGGCTCTCAAGATGTGTTATTTTTGCCGTTGCTTCTCCCTTCTTGAATCAAGGAACATCTGCTCTGAGATGGGAAAACAAACCTATCCAAATAAATTTAAGTGAAATTTTACATGAACTACAAAAGCCTAGTGATCAATAAAAATTCCTGGGAGAAACTGACGGCGGTACACTAATTAATCAGCTTTATAGACATCCAGCATCACTTCACGAATCCTTGCTCCTTAGAGGAGCAAATATTAGGACTGTCATTTGGCAGATTTCTAATTTACACACCTCTGGGGAGACCGGAAGGATACTCACTTAGGAATAAAGTTCTCCCTAAAGTGTTCGAGAGTGAACAGTCGCCAGCTTCATAGGATAAAGATGAGGTAGCTGTCATTACTATCAAGCAGCGTGGTCTGCAGCCTACCTTTGTGTCCACAACCAGCAGGCTTTGCTGAGGATGTGAGAAAGCAGATCATGAAGCAAAACATGGGTGAGTGTCCTTGAGGTAAGACTTGTTGTTGCAGGGCGTTCATAGTGTGTGGAAGAAAATGCAATAGAAATTGAGTTGGATGGAAGACATTAAACCAGACATACACGTGCAAAAGCGCACCCCACTCCCCACAAACCACATGCTTATCACTTTCCCATTACAGTATTAAAGTATGCTCTTTGTTTAAAAAAAAAAAAAAATTCACTGAGTAAAAGTTCCCAGTTTCTCACACCTTCCAATTACATTTCCCGGAAATGTCTGTCAACAGGAAGCTCATACCCTTCTCAGAATTTCTCTCATGTGCAAACATGCATGTGTACTATTTTGCGCTGTCTTGTTTTGACAAGGGTGGGCTAATTTTACACCAAAAAGACTACAACTTTTCTTATTCAAATAACTGATTATGAATACCTTTCCATACTAGTATATATAAATGCATCTATTTAAATTGTTTTTACTTTCACTTTGAAATAATTTCACACTGACAAAGAGCTTAAAAACAGAATGAACGTCTACAACCTTGCAGATCCTCATATTTATATCTTATAGAACCACATTATAATGATCAAGTTGTATCAGGAAATTAACACTAAACTACTCCTATCACTTAGCCCAGAGACATGACTCAAATTTTACCAATAATGTCTTTTTCTGACCCAGAAGCCAACCCAGGGTCACACACTGCCTTTAGTCATCACGCCCCTTAGTTTTCTTGAAACTGGCATCATTCCTCAGCCTTGCTTTGTCTTTCATTTTTAAAAAATACTGGCCAGTGACTTGCAGAATGTCCCTCAGTTTGGGTTTGTATGGTATTTCCTCATGATTAAATCCAGGTTATGCACTTCTGGCGAGAACAGCACAGAAGCAATGACTGACTCCAGGGCTGGGGCAAGGAGAGCACGGCATCAGCCTGGAATATCTCCTGGTGCTAGAAAGTAAAGCAGAGCTCAAAAAATGATCCGGAGATGTCAAAAGGACATAGAACCCAACTTGAAGGGCATCCCAGTGGTCAAACCTGGGAAAACTTGAGGGAAAAAAATGTAATCGTGCATTGTAACCAGTTAAGAATTTATGAGTTCATGCATCTTGCATGCGTGTGTTCTCAGTCATATCCGACTCTTCGCAACCCCATGGACTGTAGCCCGTCAGGCTCCTTGGTCCATGGGATTTTCCAGGCAAGAATACTGGAGTGGGTTGCCATTTCCTCCTCCAAGGAATCTTCCCAACACAGGAATTGAACTCGAGTCTCTGGGGTCTCCTCCATTGCAGGCGGATTCTTTACAATAGAATATTTGTAAAGAAAGGAAAGTTCTTCCTTACATTAGAATTCCAACTGATAATGTAGAAGTGATGATGGAAACAGATGCTGTTTAGCAATACCAGTAATAATAGTTTCAGGCAAGAATTATCAATGGAGGCTAAGATTAGTTAAGTAAAAGTATGCTGAGAAACATGATATTTACATACTAATTAAAGTATCTCTTGATAAGATACTTACTGATTACAAAAGGAGAAATAGTAACTTGATGGTGGAAAAATCTGGCAGATACCACTTTCATCAAGAGATCAAGGTAAACATCATCAGTCCTGGGACAAGCCAGCACCAAGGACCTCCAGATCTACCCTAGAGAAGGTCACAAGACCTCATTCTTCTCTGTGACTAAGGAGTATGACATGGTTACTCGGTGAAGCTGTCCCCCAGCCTCTGCTGCTTTATCAATGCTGTGACACAAACATCTCTTGAAATGTGCTTTACTATCCCTAGAGGACAGATTCATTGGCGGGGGTTGGGGGCTTCCAGGTCAAAGGGAGCACACACGGTAAACTATGAGCTGTTGCTCCTGTGGTTGTTCAGCTGCTAAGTCGTGTCTGACTCTTTTCAACCCCCAGGGAAGCACGCCAGGCTTCCCTGTCCTTCACTATCTCCCAGAGTTTGCTCAAATTCACATCCACTGAGTTGGTGATGCTATCAAACCATTTCATCCTCTGCCCACCCACTTCTCCTTTTGCCTTCAGTCTTTCCCAGAATCAGGGTCTTTTCCAGTGAGTCGGCTCTTCACCTTAGGTGGCCAAAGTATTGGAGCTTTAGCAACAATCCTTCCAATGAATACTCAGGGTTGATTTCCGTTAGGATTGACTGGTTTGATCTTACAGTCCAAGGGACTCTCAAGAATCTTCTCCAACACCACAGTTTGAAAGCATTCATTTTCTGATGCTCAGCCTCCTTTAGCATCCAACTCTCACATCCATACATGACTACTGGAAAAACCACAGCTTTGACTATATGGACCTTTGTCAGCAAATTGATGTCTCTGCTTTATAATTAAAAACAACAACTTTGAGAGGTTCTGCCAAATCCCCCTTCAATGAGGCTGGTCCAACTCATCACCACCCAGCAGTGCCTAAGACCCATTTTCCTTTGCCAACAACATTCATCACTACAAGCTGCCAGAAGAACTCAGAGCAGCCCCCTTTACGGAGGTGACTGAGGTTAAATGAGGTCATAAGAATGAAGCCCTGATCCACAGAATTAGTGTACTTATAAGAAGAGACACCAGGAAGCTAGTGCCTCCCCTCCCCCACTCCCTTCTGTGAAGACACAGCCGGAAAGTAGCAGAACCAGGAAGAGAGCTCTCACCAAAAACTGAATCTGCTGCACCTTGATCTCAGACTTCCCAGCTTCCAGAACTGGGAGAAAATAAATTTCTTGTTGTTGAAGGCACCCAATTTACGGTTTTGTGTTATGGCAGCACAGGTTGACAAAGAACCGAGCCCTCTGTTAACCAGACCAGTGGCCTGATTGATTTTTTTGTTTGTTTGTTTGTTTTTTGTTTTTAAATGATGTCCTCATCACTCACCGAGCATCGCCCCCAGCATCTGCATGTGTGTGTGCATGCTCAGTCATGTCCAACTTTTTGTGACCCCATGGGCTAGAGCCCGCCAGGCTCCTCTGTCCATGGGATTCTCCAGTCAAGAATACTGGAATGGGTTGCCACGCCCTGCTCCAGGGGATCTTCCCAACCCAAGAATTGAACCCACATCTCTTACATCTCCTGCATTGGCAGGTGGATTCTTTACCATTAGCACCACCTGGAAAGCCCAATATCTGCAGAAGTATTTATAACTTACACACAGAAATGCCTATATTACTATAAAATGTATAACATTTTATAGGAAAGAAACAAAAATAGTTGTAATTTTTTCTTCACATCATTGATGCAGGGTGAACTATGTCCACCACCGCCCCCCCTGCCCCCCCCTGCCAAAGTTAGGCTGATGTTCTAAGTTCCAGACTGGTGAGTGTGACCTTATTTGGAAATAGAATCTTGGCAAAAGTTATCAAGTTAAGATGAGGTCAGATTAGGGTGGACCTAACTCAGAAGAAAAGGGCAATTCGGATCAGATGCATGGGAGAGGAATCCAGGCAGGTGAGGATGGAAGCAGAAACTACAGTGATGCACTACCAGCTAAGGACAGTCAAGGCTTACCAACAACCACCAGGGAAAGATTGAAGGCAGGAGGAGAAGGGGCAACAGAGGATGAGATGCTTGGGTGGCATCACCGACTCAATGGACATGAGTTTGAACAAACTCTGGGAGACAGCGAAGGACAGGGAAGCCTGGCGTGCTAGAGTGCATGGGGTCACAAAGAGTCAGACATGACTTGGCAACTGAACAACAAGGAGAGAGGAAAGGAAAGATTCTTCCTTAGAACCTTTGGACGGGAGGCAGTCCTGCTACCCCATGATATCAGGCTTCTAGCCTGGAGAAACAAGAGAGCATATATTTCTGTTGTTTTGGGCCAGCTAATGTGTGCCATTTTGTTACAGCAGCCCAAGCAAACTAATAACACCCCAGTGAGTCCTCCCAGTTCACAAAGGCCAACACTGGATACAGCTGAGCATTACAATAATTGCGACCAACTGGGAGCTCGTGAGGACTAGCATGATTTATAATCAATCACATCGCACCCTGAAAAACATAAAGTTTCAGCATCAGGGTGACAAAAGGACCATCGGTGTGTCAGCTCAGGATGGTGAGTGCAGAGCCAAGGGGAAAACTGTGCGGAAAAGCTGGTTTGAAGGCACGCTGTTGAGTGAGTGGCTCTAACGCGGGAAGGGAGCAAGAGATTCTCAGTCTGACAGGGCTGTGGGGGAGTCAGGGGTCCAGCAAGCCTGGCAGAGGCAGCCTTGCGCAGGGCACTGGCATGGAGGAAACCCCCCAAGAATCACCCAGCCCACGTTTTCTCCTCAGGCCAGCCTCACTTCCCCCGTCAGCACAGCCCCAGCTTATTTTGACAAGGCTGTTTCCACTGAGCACAGGCGCATGCCCCTGGAGACTCAGAGAAGCCCCGCGCACCCTGGGGACCGGCGGGTGCTCATCATGGAAAACCCAAAGCATCACCTCCAGGCGCAGCAGGCTGTGGAAAGGGGGCACCAGCAAGCCCCCCGGGAATGGCCGTGGTTGTGGGCAAGCAGTGAGCATCAGACACAGGGCTTCCGGGCACGGGGCTGCAGGTGGGCGGTGGGTGGGGGGGTGGGGGTGGCGGCAGTCTGGGCCTCAAAGCGACAGGCTCGGAAATACAGAAATACACCTTGCGTATTCATCAAGGCTCCGCAAGAGAAGAGGAAACACACCCGCTGAATTTCAGGTAAAGGATGGACCATTTACTGCAAAGAGGGAGACTCCGAGGTATCTGAGAAGTAGGGGCTGCAGAGAGAGCAAGCACACCTTTTTAGGGATGGGGCCTGGGGTAGAGTTAATCAGAACTGAGAAGTCTGGGGAGCCCGGGGGAGCCCCAGCTGGGGGTGTCATCTCTAGAGCAGTCAGTGAGGCTGGTTCCGGGAGTGGGGGCAAAAAAAAAAAAATCCCTGTAAACTGGAAGCAATTATTGCTCTTGGGACCAGTGCTACTATCAGGGGAAGAAGTTTTGCTACCATGAAAATCAGGAACGGACAGCAGTGACCAGAAAGGGGCAAGACTCTCCCATCTGCCCCGCTTCCAGTCTCCCTGGAATAGTCAGATCTGGCCACACTGGGCCAGCAGTTGTCCAGGACCACGAACAGCAGCCATGGACTAGGCACCAACCCCTTTACTGGGCAGGCATAGGGATGATGGTCAAAAAACTTAGGAACAATTGGTCAGGCACAGACCCCAGCCCACCAGGCAAGATGCTGAACTGAGGCGGGTGGCCAGGCCAGGGTGTCACAACACACATCCTGGCTCTTCATCGGCCATTCACGCCTTCCAGTTGCCCTCCAATCCCCATTGACTGCCCACCAGGCCCACATCATTATTTATATCACCTGCCCGGCCCCTGTAGACAGCTCCTTGAGACCCTGACCCCAGCCAAAAGGTAAACGAGGTAGGGGGTTCTGTATTGTATGAGGATTCCTTCATTGCCATTTGGTGTCTATCAGGGCCACACGACTTTGGCCGCCTGATGCGAACAGCTGATCTCTGGAAAAGACTCGGATGCTGGGAAAGATTGAGGGCAGGAAGAGAATGGGGCAACAGAGGATCAGATGGTTAGATAGCACCACCGACTCAATGGACATGAATTTGAGCAAACTCTGGCAGGTGGAGGACAGAAGAGCCTAGCATGCTGCGGTCCATGGGGTCACAGGGAGTTGGACATGACTTAGGGACTCAACAACAACAACAACACCTTCCACAAGGCGAGGGCGTGTGTCTCATCCACTGCTTTATTCCCCCAACCAGCTTCACAACTGAACTCTGCTTTGGTTTGGGGGGATTGTGCAAGGGACTGCCTGGGAGACCTAGTGCTCCCCTCAAGGGTGTGGTCTACTTGGGAGCAGTGGACAGGTAGAGGGCTTTATAAAGTGGGTCCTTTTCTGATGGGGTAAGCCCTGGGTACTCTGGACGTGTGTGGGGGGTGAGGGTATGTGTTGGGGGAAATATGGGAGGGGAGGGAGAACAGTGAAGGCTTCCCAGAAGGACAGAAAGCCCAGAGACCAGGAAGGGCACCCAGCGGCCTGGTGTGCGAGCATTCTGGGCAGCTTTCTGAGTGTTGGTCCAGGTACATCCAACTCTTGACTTCTGTTCACGAGACCACGCTGCCCCAAAAGGAAAAGTCCAATGTTCTCAGGGCACTGCCCTGTGCCCAGGTGGACTTGCAGAATTCACTCTTCAGTACTGCCTCTTGCCAGCCAATGCAGGCAAAAATAAATTTGTCCAAAAGTGTATGGAGTGGTTATGAAGTCGAGTTGGAACATCAGTTTGAATTCATGGTTAGCTTAACATGGAGACAATGGGTATCTATGGAAATATTTACACATGTGTGCATACATGTGGGTTAGGACGTTCACACGTATCTCCTTGCTCCGTCGGCTGAGCGGGCCTAGAAGCAGTGACACCCCAGCAGCAATGAGCACATCTCGAACCCATCTGTTGACTTCTAACACCACGCCCCAATAAGCAAACCAGGTTGCTGCTCAGTCGCCCAGTCGTGTCCAACTCCTTGTGTGCTGCAGTCCATGGGGTTGCAAAGGGTTGGACACGACTGGGCGACTGAACAACACCACCACCATGTTCTGATAAAGCAAACCAGGGCTCCTTAGGGAGGGGCTGATCCTCGACCTGGTGCAGGAAACACACAAAATGAACCTGGAGCATCCTGTAGTGCCAGAAAGTAAGGGAATGCACACAAAAACACAAAAAGCCAAAAACAAATCTGCTTACAATGATGGGGATATATCAGAAGGACCCAGGAGCTAGCTGAAGAAATTACCAAAGGCCAAAGCTGATAAACATTGAGCAACAACATAAAGTTGTATTGAATTAGAATCCAAAATCTATTAAACAAACAAACAAACAAACCACCAGTCCATATGGATATAAATAAATGGGGAGAAGAGAAAAATCTCCCACGGAGAATTCCAGACAATTTTTGTAAATACTCCACCACTGAGGTGAAGCAAAATGTCCCATTCCAGAGGTGTGACATAATTCTGAGCATGGTGGGAAATTGGAGTGGGGGTGTGTAATTTTATGGTGGAGAAATCTAATGAACAGCACCATAGCCAGGTGATCAAGGTTACTTTACCCCTGTGGTCTTCCTCCCCAAACCCATCATCTCAGACTAATAATGAGAAAACCATAGGACAGATCCTAAGAGAGACAATCTATAAAATACCTGACCTGTACTCCCCAAAACTATCAAGGTCATCAAAAACAAGAAAAGTTTGGAAAAACCTTTTCAAAGCAGGAGCCTATGGAGCCATAATGGGTGTGTGCATGCTAAGTAGCTTCAGTCACGTTTGACCCCGTGAGACCCTACGGATTGTAACCCGCCAGGCTCCTCCGTCCATGGGATTCTCCAGGCAAGAATACTGGAGTGGGTTGCCATGCCCTCCTCCAGGGGATCTTCCAGACCCAGCGATTGAACCTGCATCTCACATCTCCTGCATTGGCAAGGCGGGTTCTTTACCACTTTCCCAGCACCACCTGGGAAGCCCAAGGAAACAATAACTAAATGTAATATAGGATCCCAGATGGGATGCTGGAATAGAAAAAGGACTTCAGGTAAAAATTAATGAAACCTAAACAAAGGTGTGGTCTGTATAGACTGTCAGTTCAGTTCAGTTCAGTTCAGTTCAGTCGCTCAGTCGTGTCTGACTCTTTGCGACACCATGGACTACATCACGCCAGGCCTCCCTGACCATCACCAACTCCCAGAGTTTACTCAAATTCGTGTATAGACTGTAGTTTAAAAAAATTTATCAGTCTTTAAAGGGAACTGGCGTGAAAGTGAAATGTGTAAGCTGGGAGGGACCGACTGGCTAGGGCAACTGTCCAGTCCTCTGCTTTCAATTAATGGTGAGGAAAGTGAAGTTCAAAGACCCAAAGCAAACAGCCAATGAATTCCTCAGCACAGTGCCTGTGGGTGGAGCATCTTCAGTGACTTAGACAAGTCACAGACGATCATGTCATTTGGTCCTCAGAACAGGAAACCAAGGCTCAGAAGCGCCTAAAGCCTTCATCCCAGCCCAGGGCTGGCAAGTGGCAAAGCAGAGAGACCTAGGCTCCCATCTCCTCTACTGTTTTCTATGCAGTGCCCTTCCCCCACCTCCACAACCCACCCCCACCCCACCCCACCATGGCCAGTCACTTTCCCAATTCCCTCCAGCTCCAGCAGGGGTAGGGCTGATACTCAGCGAAGAAGCCAGCTCAGAGAGGGTGACGCTTAGATTGGTTTTCCTTTTTTTCCTCTTATTTCTATTTTCATGAAACTTTTCCTTAACCCAGCATTTTTTTGTAAGTCCCCTTTCTGATTTCCCGGGCTTCCCTGGTGGCTCAGATAGTAGAGTCCACCTGCAATGTGGGAGACCTGAGTTCGATCCCCTGGAGTAGGGCATGGCATCCCACTCCAGTATTCCTGCCTGGAGAATCCCATGTACAGAGGAGCCTGGTGGGCAACAGTTCATGGGGTTGCAAAGAGTCGGACACAACTAAGCGACTAAGCATTTTTCATTTCCCACAGGAATGAAGCCAGGTGTCTCTGCTTTTCAACAGCAGGAAAATGCCCCTCTGAGTCCTTGTGGCCAAACATTGTATGATGCTGGGACAGGTGGATCCCCTTAGTCATACGGTTGCCACCTTTGGAGAGGAAAAAATATCCACTGGATGGCTTCCATCCAACAATGTTACCCACTTCTTAAAGGTACCCATTACAACTAGCTGCAGAAGAGAGATAAGACTGGGGAGAAAACAGCTAGGGGCCAAAGAATGTGAATTTCCAGCAGACCGGGCAATAATACCAAGAGCAACAACAAGAGCCCAGAGCTGTGGCAGTTCAGGGTTTCTGAAAGCCACCTGCACCCCAGAACCAGTTAGGGAGCTAGACAGTCGTGTACCTTGTGGGGCTCTGACATTCACTCCATTACAAACCAAGGATAAAACCTGCTGGACCTGACTCTGCTCAGTTCCACCGGGTATCCCTAGGTCCCACGGGAGCAGAAAGTGATGGGTGAGTCCTGGAGAAAACCAGGAGCCGAAGCTGGGAGGCCCCTGAGGGAACGGGTGGTATGTGGGGACACGGTCAGAGGCACAGGGAGACACACCGGAATGGGGTTACTGGTGATGTGTAGGACTTGTATCAGTTTAGCTGACGGTCTTCTCGTTAGTAAAAGCTTCTAAGCATTAGCCTCAAGTTTAAAAAGGAAAAGAGCTTGAGACTGTGCAAAAGCACATAGCCCACGCATGCTGATGTGTGCTTCTCATCCGTTCCATGGGGAGATGCTTTCATCTGCTGTCTTCGGCACGTTAGTTAATCCCCATTTCCTTGTACGCTCTGAAGAGCAGATGAGATAATACATGTAAAGTGCTGGGAACACTGTGAATAATAATACATTTGAGCTATTATTATTTTTTACTATTATTGCTGGTAGTATTAGTAGCAGTACCTTCATCATACTATATACACTACTCTCACTCCTGTAAAGACAGGACCTTATTAGTGGTGCCTAATAGGAGCTGTTAGAATAACTACTACTTAGCTCTTCAGAGGCAAATTAGTTGCATGTACCAATGACTAACGAAATGAACAATCTTCTATGATATGGGGAGAGCACCTTAAAAGGGAGGCAGCCCAGTGGATTGCAAAAAGCAAGACCAGGTGCCCAGAGCTGCCTCTGCGTCCAGGAACCTGGTGCTGTGACCACAGGAGAGTTCAGTGTATTTACCTGATTATGTCTGAGCAAGGAAGAAGGGAGAAAACAAAGACTTCAGCCCAACTCAGGGAAACCTTGAACGTCAGGATACAGACAGAGCAAGCAGGACACGAACTCGGTTTGGGCTCCTAGTTTTAAACACTAGGAGCTGGGAAGGTTCAAAGGCAACAGCCTCATCTCAACACCAGAGACTGTGGAGTCAAGGCAATCAAACCAGCTTGCAGCCTATGACCCGAGACATGGATCCACCTCATGGCTTGGTCAGCCCAGACTGCCCTAACAAAACACCAGAGGCTTTGTGGCACACACAACAGCTCTGGAGAAGTCCAAGATCAAGGCTCTGGCTGATCTGGCGTCTGGTGAGCACCCTCGCCCTGGCTTGCAAACAGTGGCCTTCAGGCCCTGTCCTCACATGACAGAGAGGGAGAGGAGGTCTTTGGTGTCTCTTTTTACAAAGACACTAATCCTATCAGAACAGGGCCCCACCCTGATGACCTTATTTAACCTTAATTACTCCCTTAATTCCAGTACAGCTGCATTCAAGGCTAGGGCTTCAGTCTATGAATCTGGAGGTCTGGAGGATAACAAATAGTCCACAAGGCTGTGCAAACAGGGGTTTGAATACGCTGTGTCTCCCCAGGACATTTTTTACCTCCTCTGCTGTCTCCCATAGATGAGTGCAAAGCCTGGCTCACAGCAGGAAAGTGGAGGAGGGCAGGAGGGAAGGAGGACGTTGCTACATCACGCCAGTCACCACAGTAGGTAGATTCGCCAAGACAGACACCACCCCAGGCAGAGCACGAACACAGCCCTGTTATCACAGGTCCCTTTCACCAAAAAAAAAGGTCATATATATAGAGAAAGATCCTTTTCTTCAGAAGGAAAAGAGCCGGAAGAAGGGAAAAGGGAGACAGCAGAGAAAAGGAGGGGAGGGGAGGAGAGGAGAGGAAAGAGGATGGAAAGACAGATGGAGCAGTGAGAAGCAGCAAAGAGAAAGCCCAGACATGACAGCAGATCGGGGTGGGAGATGGTGGTGGGAGGCGAGCAGGTTCAGGGGCCTGGATTCAGAAGATCCACGCGCTTCTGTGGGACCCATCACCAACCAGCAGGGCGCTCACAGCAGCACAGCTGCTCTGAGTCTCCAATTCACTCATCTGTGAAATACAGGTGGCTCGTCTGCTCAGGCTGTGACCAAGAGATCACAGTCGGGGTGGCTGAAAACAATGGAAATTGATTCCTCACAGTTCTGGAGGCTGGAAGTCCAAGACCAAGGTGCAGCCCGCTCAGTTCCTGGTTGGCGGAAGTCTGTCTTCTGGCTATGTCCGCCTAGCTCAGATAGCAGAGAGAGACAGGACTCTCCCATGCCTCTTCTTATAAGAGCATTAATCTCATTGTAAGGGCTCCACCCTTAGGACCCAGCCACCTCCCCAAAGCCCCACCTCCTGACACCATCACACTGGGGATTAGGGTTTGACATCTGAATTGGACAGGATGGACATTAACGCACGGTCGAGAACAACGGGAATCCATAAAGCCAGCCTCCGTCTCTGCATTTCCTTCAGAGCAAGAATGGTGATTTCTGTCCCTTATTGCAGGCACTCTGCACAGTGGCGCACTGCAGATTCTCAGAGAACAGTTATGGGATCGAAGAAAGAAAGAACTTCTATCAACTGCAAAGTCCTAAGCAAGCGGACCTTAGTTCCCTCCCAGATCCTAGAGCAGACTGGGCAGCCCGTGAAGGAAGAGCACTCTGTGCCTGATATCTGACATTCTAACCCCAACTTGGTGTCCAAAAACACGGGAAATCTAAGAGGACATTCCCCGAGCATGTCACCGTGCCAAAAGCTGCAGCCAAAGAGGGAGCAAGACCCGGGCTTTGTTCTCAAAACACTCATGATCTGGGGAGACGAGCTGATGTTCAAGGAAGTTGGATGCTGCTTCTGGAGACAGAAGGAAACCAAACCCATGGGCGAGATGATAACACCTCCCTGACAGTCTAGGGGTCAAGATCCCACCTTCTAATGCAGGGGGTGAGGGTTTGACCCCTGGTTGGGGAGCTAAGTGGGCTTCCCTGGTGGCTCAGATGGTAAAGAATCTGCCTGTGATATGGGAGACACAGGTTCGACCCCTTGGTTGGGAAGATCTCCTGGAAAAGGGCATGGCAACCCACTCTGGTATTCTTACCTGGAGAATTCCGTGAACAGAGGAGCCTGGTGGGCTACAGTCCATGGGGTCACAAACAGCAACCAAGCAACTAACACTTTTTTGGGGAGCTAAGATCTCACATGCCAAAAAACCCAAAATAGAAAACAGAAGCAACACAAATTCGATAAAGACTTTAAAAGTGGCCCACATTAAAAAAAAAAAAAATCTTATAAAAAAAGAACTGAAGGTTCCAAAGGCTGGCCTTTACTCCAATATTAATTATAATAATCATCACTCGTAATGATAATTGTGGTCAGTACTCAGCTTTGCGGCCAGCTGCTGGATAAACCGGAGTGAAACAGACCCAGAAATGCTTTCGTTTTCGGGGGTGGCTTGGACTCGCTGCCTCTGCAAAGCCCATCACAGGCTGAGCCGAGGAAGCTCAGCGTCTGCTGGTGTGACAGATGTTATCAGAAGAAACAAAATTAGGCACATTTTCCCCTAGACTTACGAATCCCTCCTCTGCATTTGCCCTCACGTTTTGACATTAATTGAACTCTGTCTTCACGACTAAAAATAAATACCAGGTCAAATGCAATGAGCCAAAAACCTCACTATGAAACCACAAGAAACAGCAATAGTAAAACGGGCCAGCAGCAGAGGTGTTTTGCGAATCTGTTTCTGTTTCGAGGGGAGAGTTCCGAGTGGGTCAGGAGTTCTTTTGATACCGTGGACACTGAATAAAGGAAGCGATCTTGACACATGTACCCTACGGCTAAAGCCCAGGGCTGGCTGGCGTCCAAGGACAGGCAGGAAGGTGTCCTCGAACGCCCTCTCACCCATGGCCAGAGAGGGCTGGTTTGGGAGGATCCATCAGGAGCCAAGAGATGTTTCCAGAGGGAGGCAGGGGTGGGAGAGGAGTCCAAAAAAGCATGGTCAGAGGGAAAAAGGCAACCCCATGCACAGGCGCGAGGAGGGGCTGGGATGAGACGGAATAATGTGGCTGGGAGCCAAACAGGTTAGGGAGGTGGGGGAGAGGCAGACAGCAAGGACACCTTCTCACTGACCATTTCCTTGGACCGGATTCAGCAGCTGAGGCAGAGGAGCATGGCAAGCTGTAAGGACTTGCCCAGAGTCACAGCGGGGTGGGAGGGGAACTGGGGTAGAATCCGGGTTATTGGTACTTCTGTTCCATGGCAGGAACAGTGCAAGGAGCCCCACGGATGTGGATGCCCGCGCTGGCGTGCAGCCCAGGTAAGCTGACTTCTAGGCAAGGAGGCGGGCAGACGGGCTCCCCGGAGGAGAGCAGCGTCTTCAGAACACCTAGGACCGCAGGCACAAGCACAGAGCTTGGGCTCTTTTCGGAGGTCTGCCCGGGGACGCCTTCAGGACCGCGCGTCTTGAATTCTCTGCAACCACTCCTGCTCTGTCTGCTCCCAGCTGCTGAATTCTAGGGAAATTCCTCTCCCATTACCCCCAGACAAACCTGCCAAGCCTTTCCTCTGTCAATAGAACAGTTCTTCCAGCTTCCAGATCGTCCGCCCCAGTGCCTGAACTCCCATCGGCCATTCCCCTGGACACGGGAACAGCGCGCCCCTGCCCTGCAGGTGCTACAGGGAGCGGGGAGGATGCTGAGCGAGGCGGCTGCGTGTCCGCGGACACTCCTGCTCCCCGAGCTGACGGCCTGGACCGGGAGCATGGGCTTCTGAAACAAAGCTTCAGGACTGGTCGTGTGCTCGAGGGCCCAGAAGAGGCGTGCAGCACTTTCACAGGAAGGCCTGTGAGCTGTACCTTCCGCCCCGGCCTTCTGACACCAGGATGAGCACTTTGATGATGAAATAAAAGTGAACTGGGGAAGAGCTTCCCTGGTGGTCCAGTGGCTAAGACTCTATGCTCCCAAGTGTAGGGGCCCTGGGTTCGAGCCCTGGTCAGGGAACTATTAATAGATCCCACACGCTGCAACGGAGATCCAATGTGACACAACCAAGACGGCTGCAGCCAGATACAGTTTTAAAAAATGGAATGGGGGAGGTGAGTGCGCCGGGCTGTGGAGCACCTGAAGGGGAAAAGGCTTCTCTAGCGCCCAGCAGCTCAGCTCCAGGTAGCTCTTATTCACATGCATCATCCAAGAGTCTCAAGAGGCAGCAAGCCTCTCAGAATGAACAAGGGCCCCTCCCCAGGCCTCCCAGACATCTGTGAATCTGCAGCGTGTGCATGCTCAGTGGCTCAATCGGGTCTGACTTTTTGAGACTCCATGGATTGTAGCCTGCCAGGCTCCTCTGTCCATGGGATTCTCCAGGCAGGAATACTGGAGTGGGTTGCCATGCCCTCCTCCAGGGGATCTTCCCAACCCAGGGATCGAACCTACGTCTCTTGTCTCTCCTGCACTGGCAGGTGGGTTCTTACCACTGCGCCAGGGCAGTGCCTTTGTGCGTCAGGGCTCCCACCTTGACCGAAGGGCAGAGCCTCGTGTTCTTCATCCCTGCTGAGGGTCACAGGCTCCTCGACACCACAGGAGGTCAGAGATCCAAACGCACTTTGAAGAGACGTGAAATACAGGAGGCAAGATGACAAGAGGAGTCCCTCAGCACGACCCTAACCAGTTCCTCCTCAGTCCACACTTTGTCACCCAGCTCTCCACCCTTGCAGAGCTTTGCAGTGTGTAGGGAGACTCATTTTTCCTTTTTCCATCATGCTATTTATTCCTTACAGTACCTCGTTGAAGAAAAAAATGACAACGGACCTCACACTTCGCTCTAAATCTTGAAAAGCTTTCTCCTTCCAGTTCCCAGTCTGGCTTTTCCTCTCTAAACCCTCCTCCTCAATAATTCATTCATTTGTTCTGTCAGCGTCCACCACGGGAGGCTCAAGCCTGGGGCGTCAGGATGTGTAAGGCAGTTCAAGCTCGCCAGTGACCGCAGGGACTCCCAGAGGGACAGGGAGGGATGGGGAAATCACACGGCTTCCTAAAGGCATGCCTTCAACTGCCGGCTCCAGTCCAGTGGAGGGAGAAATCGACTTTGCTCGGGGCAAGGGGCTATGCACGCGCAACCAGCCCTTTCCCAGGCAGACTTGGTGGCAGGTGAAAGGCAGAGAGAGTCACAGACCAAGGACTTGGAAACAGCCTGCTGCCTGGCAGGGCCTTGAAATGGTGTCATTAATGAATTGAAAACAAACCCAAGAAAGAACCTTCTTCCGTTTCGGAGCATTTCCTCCTAAATGAAAGGCAGCAGGGTAAACTTTATCTCCCCATATCACTCAGCACCTATATCCTCCCAGGGCACTAATAGGATGCTGATTTTATAAATGAGGAAATCAAGGCTTGGGGAAGCTGAGAAAGGTGAGAAGCAAAACCAGGTAAACAGAGGTTTGCCTGAAGGTGTCAGTTTTAACCTCTTACCCTCGCCCTGTAGGCAGCCTGAGACTTGGAAGCTGGCACAGGCAGTCCGAGGAGGCGGGGACAGGAAGAGATTACATCCGGATACCCAGGAAGATCTACTGACCTGATCACATAATCCCACCAAACCTGCCCAGTCTCTCCCTGCTGCCGGCTCCACGCACCTCAGCAGGATGGCCCGATCATCCTCTCCTTTCACCAGAATAAAAAGGGTATCCACCAGGAGACTGTGAACCCCTCCCTCAGTTGGGGACAGAGGGATTGCCCCCAGGCACGAGGTCCAGGCAAACAAACCCTGAGAACTGGGTCTTGTGTACCAGGGCGGCCTTACAGGAAGCAGTCAGAAACCACCCCCCAACCTGTGTTGCAAGAGATCACCAATTCCAATGGCCATCATTGGTTCCAAAAGGCTCAGGAGGAGAAAATTTCTTACCTTGATTCTTTAAATCCAATGATATTCCAGCTTTAGTTTACAGAAGAGCAGTTTTCAAGTCCTTTTGGATTATTGAGTGAATATGTACTCTTTCTCAGATTAAAGGCACCAAAATCCCAGGTGTAACAAGATTCTAGAAATAAACAAGAAGAGGGAACTATTAGTGTCAATGCTCACATGAATGAATTTGGTAATGAGACATCTCATTCATTGAAAAAAATAAGAAGTGCATCTTTACTATGTGCTAAATGAGAAGCATCAGAAGAGCAGGCATTTATCGAGTAGCTACTATGTGCCAAGGTGTCCCTGGTGGTTCAGTGGCAAAGAATCTACCTGCCAACGTAGGAGAGGCAGGTTTAGTCCCTGGGTCGGGAAGATCCCCTGGAGGAGGAAATGGCAACCCACTCCAGTATTCTTGCCTGGAGAATCCCATGGACAGAGGAGCCTGGTGAGCTACATGGGGTCACAAAGAGTCAGACATGACGTAGTGATTAAAACAACAACAGTTATGTGCCAAGCACTGTTGGACATTTGAATGCATGAAGCCATTTGATCCTATGACATTGGTCTTGGTAGTGGCAGTTTCAGACATCACGTAAGCACCCAGATCACAGTCAGGTTAGGTTTTCCTGACTTCCAAGCCTCCATCTACTGATTGCAGTCCCATGCCTTCCCCGCTTAAGCTTTTTCATTCATCTGATTCCAGGAATTCTGGGCAGAAGGGAAGGAGAAACATACCCAACAACTTCATTCTGAGAACGGCCAGTCCCTGGAAGCCCAACCCATTCCACGGATGGTGGGGAGTTTGTGAACCACAGAACAACATCAGATTAACTCGGCTGCAGCTTTATCTGCACCCAACACTGTCATGTTGTCACATGTGACCAGTGGACATTGTGCATTGCTCAGGGAACCCAAACTGCAGCCGGGCCAGAGATTCTTATCCTAACTGCTGATGCAGGCGGCTTACAAGAAGAGGCCTAAAGCCTGGGGCAGGGTGAGGGACAACTCACAACCAGGGGCTATCCCTGGTTCACCAGCTCTGGGAGGACCTCCTAAGTTCCCTGGAATCAGGGCTGAATGCCCAGCTGGGGGGAGGCGGGCACCGACACGGACCCTGTCCTCTCCTTCAAGGGGTAGTGTGGCACCCACTGTCACGTTGACAACAGAGTGATCCTTTCCCCTTCCAGACCGCCTTCCTGTCCTGCCCCCACAAAAACTCCCAGCATCCTGGCAGCCAGATCATCAAGGAGATGGGGCTCAATGAGCCCACATTCAGGAGAAAAAAGGCTGACAAGTTCCGAAGGGGAATTCGCCCTGGAGTCTAGAAAGCTGGAGCAGCTCAGGACGCTGCTGTCCCAGCCGAGAGAAGAGGCCAGGCGGCTTGGATGCCCCACCATCAAGTCCCTCTCTCTCTTCTATGAAACCTTGGACCCAGGTTGCCTCTCTGAGGCCCACCGGTTGTCACACGCCTCCTCCGGATGTGTTAGCATCACGGACCAACCTACAACAGCTCTGCAAGCCCCAGAGAGTTCCTGTTTCCTCCCACCGAGTGCCAGTTTAATCCATCTGAGTCCCAGTTCCCAGCAGGAGAGGGTGAATCTCCCGCTCCCTCGGAGAGGCCCCCTTGACTAGCCATGTGCCCAGAAAGACGCCCTCCTCAGCACATCCACGCTGAGCCGTGGGCAGCCTCCCACGCTGCTCTGGCATTTTGACCAGGAAAGCACTTTGTGCCTCATTGTCAAAGTGCACTCGCTTCATTGCCTACAAAAGGCAGCAGCCCGGCTTCCTGGTTGACTGTGGGCTCTTGTCAGGGTGCCTGGGTTGGCATCTCGCTTCTATGCCTGAAAAAGTCCTATGAGAAGCCTGAGCGAGTGACCAGTTCTCTGCGCCTCCGTTTCTCATCCTCAAGGTTTGTTCTTCGTGTTGAGTGAGAATCTTTGCAGAACTCAGCACCTGACCTGGCACGTTATGCACGCTATGAACCTGAGAAACGTCAGTCATTGTTAGTACTGAACTTAAGCCAATGCCTGGGCCCTAACTTCTCAGTCTCCTCCCAATAAGAGGGGAAAACAAGGTCTCCTCTCTTCCTATCTCACCACCGTGACTTGCTCAGTGCGGGGGCTCAGGGAACAAGTGAAGCCAAGGCAAGTCATGCGAAAAGCTGAGGTTTGAGTCAAAGCCACTCCTCTCCAGACCTGGCTGTGAATCTTGGGTCTCAGTTTCTTCATCTGTGAAATGGAACAGATTATGACACTTAGCCCACCTCCCCATTATGCTGCCAGGATTAAACGAGAGTTCATGCAAAGGGGCTCTGGAAAACCACAAGTATTAAGGATGTAATTCATGAAATTCATCATAATGGTGTCATTTACAAGCACACTTGGTAAGGGACCCTTTGCTAAGGAATATTCCCCCAGACCTCACTGAGCACCTACCAGGACCCCAGGAGGTCTGGCCACAGGTACAACCATCATCCCCACTTTACAGATGTGGAAACTAAAGCTCAGCTAAGCAGGCTGCCCAACACCAACCAGCAAATCTGCGGCTGAAGAGTCGGTCTGCGTGTTCCCCCCACCCTGTCCTGGAAAGGAACCTGTGGGAACAAGAACATCAGCTCCTACATTAAAAGAACCTCTTTCCGAGGCAGCCAAACTGATTAATGTTTTTAATTAATGTTTTAAACCACACACATGGAGCAGTGTTCTGTGGAAATTAAGGAACTAAAATATCTAACTTTGTCCCCAAATATCAGCTCAGCCAGAGCAGGGTGGGAGGCGGCCTGGGTGGCCGGGGGCCAGACTGGGCGGGTCACAACCTCAGCACCCAGAGCCAGCAGGCAGGGCAGTCACAGAGAGACAAGCCGGGGGAGAGGAGACCGGCCTGGCCCAGGGTGACAGCGTGTGCAGACCACTTCTCCCAGGGATCCGGCAAGCTCAGCAGAAGAGGGGGCGGGGGGCTGGGGTGGGGGAGAGGCCGGGAGCCTGGGCCTGAAGGGTGAGGGGGCTGCTGCTCTAGGACCCTCCTGCCTGACACGCTGTCCGGAGGACAGACATTCACCTGCACTGTGGCTCATGGAGATGCTCTGCGATTGAGCCTGAACCAGGGGACCACGGGCTTCCATGGGGATGCCAACAGTACTTCCCTGATGTCACTCGGGATGGAGGAACATCACTGCTGGGTCCAGCACTGGGCCCTGATGGATGGGGAGCCTGAGTGCCCGTGCCAGGCAGACCCACTACCCACCAAGGTCCTGAGAAAGCGAGAGACAGATGGGGGCCCAGACCCCAGCCACTCGAGGGGGACATTCCTTGCTCTGCATCACAGCTCCAGAGTGTCTACTCTTATCCACTGCCTGAGAAAAGGAACCATACCGTCATCCTTTCTCCAGCGAGAAGGCAAGGGGCACACAGTGTGACAAGCAGCGCTGGATAATTAATCACGAGCTCCGCTGCGAGCAAGGCCACTTTGTCATCGGGCAGCCGGCCCCAATGCCACCTGGAAGCTGCCTGGGCAACAAGGTCACCTGGGCACACTGATGGCAGCCAGGACCAGCCACCCCACAGGCAGAGCCCTGCGCTGCTTGGCAGGAGACAGTAAGCCGGCCATGAAGTGAGCAACTGCATGGGGACTCCTGACCTGGAAACCATCCTTGTAATTTTTCCTGCCGTTCTGAAATCATGCTCGAATCAAAGATGACCAAGAGCTGAGGAGCAGGAAGGCGGGAACAGGCCTAAAGGTCTAGTAGAGACCAACTGTGCAGGCCCAAAACACAAGGTTTTCCCACCAAAACCAGATGTAAAAGTGTTACAATTCACTGTATAGTGGTTTAGTTGCTCAGTCGTGTCCAGTTCTTTGTGATCCCATGGGCTGTAGCTCAGCAGGCTCATCTGTCCATGAGATTCTCCAGGCAAGAACACTGGAGTGGGTTGCCATTCTCTTCTCCAGGGGGTCTTCCCCACCTAAGGATCGAACCCACGTCTCCTGCATTGCAGGCAGGCTCTTTACCATCTGAGCCACCAGGGTACTACAAAGGAACCAACACCACTACCGCCAAGAAAAAGAAAGACAGCTGAGTGGCTACTTTTCTTGCCATGCCCCAGGGCCAGGCTTGGAGGGCCCACATCCTTGCCATCCAGCAGCGATTCAGGAGAGGGGCAGGGTGAGGAGGAAGGCAGCGGCAGCAGGGACCAGTGCAGCCAAGGCTGACTTTTGCTATGTGCCAGGCAGCGCTGTGAGAGTGGTCTGCATCTTGAGTCATCTGATCCCCATAAGAACCCTTCAGGCAAATTCTACTGTTATTCCCCTTCCAGGAGCCATGTATGGACGTGAGAACTGGACCATAAAGAAGGCTGAGGGCTAAAGAAGCGATGCTTTCCAACTGTGGTGCTGGGGAAGAATCTTGAGAGTCCCTTGGACAGCAGGGAGATCAAATCAGTCAATACTAAAGGACATCAGTCCGGAATACTCATTGGAAGGACTGATGCTGAAGCTCCAATAATTTGGCCACTTGATGGCAAGAGCCGACTCACTGGAAAAGACCCTGATGCTGGGCAAGACTGAGGACAGGAGAAGGGGGCGAAAAAGGATGAGATGGTTGGATGGCATTGTTGACTCAATGGACATGAGTTTTAGCAAACCCTGGGTGATAGTGAAGGACTGGGAAGCCTGGTGTGCTGCAGTCCATGGGTCGCAAAGAGTTGGACAGGAGTGAGTGAGAGACTTGAGCAACAAGAACATTCTCCTTCCACACTGTGGGAAAATGAGGCTGGAGGAAGGCTACTGTCCAGGTTTTAATCTGGAGCATGAGTGAGCTGGGAGGAGCCCAGGTTGCATCCATGGGATTTCCACAGGCAGGAGGGAGGCTGGCACTCCAGGCCAAGGAGCAGCCTGCACCGAGTCCATCCTGCCCCTGAAGCCGAGGGACCAGCCCCTCACCACGTGGTTGCAGTCCCAGTGCAGCTACAAGGGGCCTGAGATCCAGGCTGCCTACCCTGTGTTCTCCCACCAGGGCCGCTCTGCACTATATACACTCGATGCCCAACCCCTGTTTGGAGATGTGGTCACAGAAACACATCTTCCTTTTCAAGGAGTTTCAGCAACATCCAGATGATCTCTGGGGGATCCAGCGAACTGGGGACATCAGTGTCATCAGTGAGGAGAAAAAAGGGTCTGGGCACAGGATAGGTAGGGGTCCTAATCGAAAACACTTTTATCCCTTCTGTGTTTTGTCCTGTGAATGACTTATCTCTTCAAAAAGGTTTGCTTGATGTTGTTTTTAATAGGGAGAAAAAGAAATTGACCTAGTTCCGGTGAGAGTCTGCTCTGAGGATCTACCCTTCTGTGCTTGCTTGACAATGCTTTGGCCCCATCCACAGCTGTCACTCACCGACATCCTCCTGTTTTCAGAGGTGCAGGGACCAGAATGATTAAAGACCCAGAAGGAGCAGCAACATCCATTATATCTGAGGATGCTGAGATCTGGTCACCAAGAAACCAGCCCGTAGGTCCCTGGAACTGCAGAGCTGCTGTGAGAGCAAGGTGGGAACATCACCTGAACTAATCCCCCCGAGTTCTCTAACTCCAGGGCCAGGAACCAGGCAGAGCCCTCAGCCAGAGGTGACTCTTAGGTTGCCCATTTTACAGCTCAAGAAACAAAGGCACAGGGTGCTTGAAAACCATGCTCAAGACCTCTGCAAGGCTGGAGAGGCTGGTGGGGAGCACAGAAACAGCTAAGCCCTATGCTTCCCCCAGGAAGGAGAGTGAGAACCCACCCTGTCCCTGTCCCAAGAAGAAAGGAACTGAAGTCAGAGATGCCTGGGTTCCCAGGCAAGCTCCCCCCAAATGGTGCAAAAGTGTAGGGGCAGACAGAATTTGAAAGCACTGCCCCATGTGTCAATGGAAGCAGGTATCTGAGAAAATGCTTTGTAAACTGTAAAGTACCGTGCAAATCCTCCCATCAAAACAGAGGGTGTGGTGGCGGCTGGGGGAGGAAGAACCTTCTGGAGGGTCACCCTTTACTGGGCTGCTTTCCCTGGAGCCCTACAGCATTTTACTTCCTAACTCTCCAACCCAAACTCGCTTTTTCATAGCTGCACTTGCATTCAACTTTCTCTCACCACCCCTCCCACCCCAAAGATGTAAAATTATTAAATCAACCCCAAGGTAAATAGTTTTCGATTCTCCAAACGCCCAAAACCTCCCTTCCTGCCACGGTACTTGGGTCTTGTCACCCAGAATATCAAAGCTATCGCTTTCGGTAACAGCCTCTCAGATCACTTGGTGACGATGCGTGCAGATAAAAACAACCTGCTGTGGGCCAGGCTGTGGAGTGCATCTTGGTGCCCCGTGGGGCAGTGAGTGGACTGGGAAGAAATGACCAAATACACCAGCCAGTGCCTTACAGGGAGTCAAACACCTTGCCCCTCTCTCCAAGACCACTAGGTGACCTTGTCAGTCCCTTCCCCACTGGGGGCCTCTTGCAAAGGAAGAGGTTGGACCGCACAACCTCTAGGTTGCTTTCAGATCTAAAATTCACTGATTCCATCTCGCCCTCCTTGCTCAGAGTCTCAACTTCCTGAACTGTAATGACAGCTGATTTACATATAGGAAAAAAAAAAAAGCAACTACCCAGGGCTGTAGTTTTTGGTGACTCACAAAGAAGAAAATATATGTTTCCACTCAGCTTAAAACAGTGGTCCCTCTGCTCTCCAATTACTCAAAAGTCACTGGGCCAATGGGACCCCTGGGGAAGTTCCAGGCTCCTGGGAGATCAAACGTCAGTGGACGCAAGCCGAGCAGGGAATTTCCCACAGCGGACAGGTACCCCGACAGGTGGGCTGGGTGGAGAGTCCCCTCCCTCCCTGAGAAAAACATCCCTTACCCATTCACTCTCCATCTCAAAAAGTCATCTCCTAGGGAGCCAGGGAAACACTGGGTCCAACACTGGGTCCAACACTTGGCCAGGGCCCACCTTCCAGGAAGTCACACCCCTAGACTGAATGTCACCTCTTCCAGGAAGCCCAGTTGAACCACCACCCACCCCAAACCCCCTAGATTATAAACTCCAAAAGCACGATAATAGTGCCTGGTATATAACAGATGCTCAAAAATTATTGCTAAAATAGTCAATACTTGCTGGATGTGTTAATCATGCTGTATATAAAGTTCATGTAATTCCAGCCCCCAAAATGCTGAGTGTCAGCAGTGTGCTGGGCCGTTGCTGTGACTGTTGTTCTGTCCATCAGCTGTGTCCGGCTGCTTGTGACCCCATGAACTGTAGCACGCCAGCTCCCCTGTTACTATCTCCTGGAGTTCGCTCAAATTCATATCTATTGAGTCGGTGATGCTATCTAACTATCTCATCTTCTGTCGTCCCCTTCTCCTTTGGCCTTCAATCTTTCCCAGCATCAGGGTCTTTTCTAATGAGCTGGCTCTTCACATCAAGTTGCCAAAGTATTGGAGCTTCAGCTTTAGCCTCAGTTGTTCTAATGAATATTCAGGGTTGATTTCCTTTAGGATTGACTGGTTTGATCTCCTTGCAGTCCAAAGGACTCTCAAGAGTCTTCTCCAGCACCACAGTTCAAAAGCATCAATTCTTCAATACTCAGCCTTCTTTATGGCCCAACTCTCACATCCATACATGACTACTGGAAAAACTATAGCTTTGACTATACGGACCTGCGTCGGCAAAGTGATGTCTTTACTTTTTAATATGCTGTCTAGGTTTGTTATAGCTTTCTTTCCAAGGAGCAAGCATCTTTTACTTTCATGGCTGCAGTCACCATCCACAGTAATTTTGGAGCCCAGGAAAATAATTCTGTCACTGCTGGGTATGAGGAATAAAATGGTGAACAAAGCAGACATCAATCCATCCAGCCATCACCAAAGCAACTTATGAACATGCTGGCAGAAGATGGCCTCAGCTCTTGGCTCTCTTTGGAGACCATCCTGGCTGAAGACACTGCCTTGCTAAGGTGGCACCCCCTTCCAAGGGAGCCCTCAATGACTGACCAATCCTCATCTCGATTCTGGACAATTCTGAAAGGCCATTCTAGCACCAGGGCTCCTAGGGGGTTGACTGGGGTCTTGGTTAGTCATTCTCCCTGCTTAACTTCTCCCTCTGCTCCATCTTGATTTCTTCTCCATCAGTTTCATAGTTGTTGACCCCAAAGGCACCCCGTAGTAAACACCACATCTCAGAGGATGAGAACGTTAGATAGTATCATCAACTCAAAGGACATGAATCTTAGCAAAGTCTGGGAGATAGTGAAGGACAGGGAAGCCTGGCCTGCTGCAGTCCCTGGGGTCACAGAGTAAGACATGATTTAGCAAATGAACAACAAGAACAACCTTAGCATCTGCTTCCCAGGAAACCCAACTACAGCAAGATGGTTCTCATGAATGATGATCAGGCCCTGTGCCACCAGGATGAAGGCTTCAGGACCAGGCAAGTGAACAGACCATCCCTGATGGGGAACAGCTTCCTTAGAGTGCTTACTGACAAGGATGCCAAGACCAGGCTCAGGGCTAAGCCTGATAGAGGAGAGCTGTGAATTAGCAAACATCTGTAGTTGTTTTAATGTGTGATGAGTCCCAGATCCTTAAGGAAGAGACATACTCTTCATCTATGTTCCCTAGCACCTAAAACAGGAAAAGAGCTCTTCTGACTGATTCAATGATGGTGGAATGGATCAGTGGATATATATTGGGTTGAAGAAGGCAGTCACACTTAAGCAGTTAGACAACAAATGAAAGATAATGACTAGGAATAGGTTAAATTATGTAATCTGTGTAAGCATTTACCATGGTCCTTGAGAAACAGTCACACGATGAAGGTGACAAGTAAGCCACTCACAGAGAACTCCCTAGAGAGAAGGTGACCTGTGATCAATAGCTTTAAAGAAGTGAGAGATTTAAGAAGGCACATGAAACAAGAGAAATGAGCCGCTAACATCAGCCAACTGGGATCTGACTGCTTGTCAGATACCCAGTACATAACCATTCTCTCACCAGGCTGCTGGGACAGCCCGGGACATAGGGTAGGGGAAGCCTTCCATAACCATAGCATCCACAAGCATGAATGTGGGCTGTGACTTCCCAGCACCAGGGCGAGTAACACTGATGGAAGGTCCTGCACCCTGAAGTTTGGAGACTTACTCCTATAGCCCTAGGAAGCCATCAAGGTCATGAAACCGAGGTGATTGCAACCAAAGCTTCAGAACTGATGCTAGATCTCTTAAGTCATCCATCCTTCAGGCTGTAGGCAGTTGCTCAGGATACCTAGTAGTTGGGGACCTGGGAGACGCTCCGTTCTGAGAAAATAGCCTCTGAGGCAGAATCAACACGGGAGAATCCCAGATGCCAGACTCAGTCCTCCTAGGAAATATACAGATCCTGGGGGTCATCTTCACCCAGGCACCCACCTCACCCAGCGAGAGTCCTCCTTTCTGAGGATGATGCTTGGGGAAACAGATCGAAGTGCCAAGGGAAATGGAATAAATGGGAGCCTGGTGTTTGTGTAAACAAGAGGACAATGGGGAAGGGATAAAGTTTATTCGGGAAAATTACGAACTGAGTGATGTCACAGAAGCTATCTGTTATGCAGTACAGTATACTCAAGAAAACACAGATGACTTTGGCCTATGACTCATCACTGAACTGGGAGCTCAAGGTTGGGGCCATCACAGGTGGAAGGCAGAGGAGACATACCTCCAGGGGAATGCTGAGTGCCAGGGTGAAGGTACAGGTCACAGGGAGGCAGTAAAGCTCAAGTTCAGGCAGACGGTCCATCCTGTTCAGTGATCTGGGCTCTACCACTTCCTTCCTGCACAACCTGGGCTAAGAAGAACCCACCTCCCAGGTGAGAGTCGTGCTCCAGAGAAGGACAGGAGGTTTCTTTTCACCCTAAGATGCTCTAAGTCTAAACGGAAATTCCAATTCCCATCCAATTATTCCCCCTAAGTTGAATGCAGGCTCTCCTACCAGTGTAAGCCTTGCTCTTCATTAGGGACAACAAGGCTCTTTAACATCCATCCTGGTGTCTCCCAACTGGCTTCAGCCATCCCAGGGAGGAAGGTTCCAGCTAGGGAGCCAGGCGAGGACGCCAGGCACCAATGACAGACAGGCAGAGCTAAACAGGGCTTGGAGGAGCCTCCCAGCCCCACAGGATGTGGCAAGGTGAAGAAGTAAGAAAATCAGAGAAAGCTATCTAGAAACGCAAACAGCACCACAAATAAAGCGACTTAACAGGAAACAGACTTTTCTTCATTTTTTTTTTTTTTTAAAGCTAGGAAGCCCAAAAATAGTTGAAAGACTATGTTGCAAAGCTTTCCGAAGACAAATCTTGTCTTGCTCCAAAGACAAATCTAGGGGAACAAGTCTGATGTCTGAAGTCATGAAGACTACAGGGGCAAGTTCAGATTGCAAGCAGAACTCCACGACACACGGGAGGAGCAGGGGGTTTCAGCCCAGCGTCCAAACCCAGAAGCCTGTGTGCTGATCAGCAGTTCACACAAAGGCTCGATTTTGAAGCTCACTCATTTTCAGTAAAGACTGAGTTGCAGCTGGCTCAACTTGAAGGCGTTCACATGGAAAGTCATGAATTTGGCTGCATGAGGAGCCAACATCAGCATTCCCCAAGAGAGTTGGTAAACAAGCAGATGAAAAAATAATTGGCCTCATTAAGGATAAAAAAGTATAAATGTAATGAGAGAACTGTTCTCCAATGATTGAATTATAATTTTTTTTCAGCTAATAATACCCAGTGTTGATGAGGCTATGGTGAATCGGCAGGTCCACACATTGATGGGAAGAGTGTCAAAAAACCTTATTTGAGAGTAATTTGGCAGTGTTCATCAAACTCATAAAACGGTGCCTTTGACTCAATAATCCTTCTGCTGAGAATGTGTCCAAAGGATTTTCCAAGAAGAGAAGAGTTATATGCACAAAGCGTCTCAGAGCACCCTTAAGTATTACAGCAAACTCCTAGGAACCTTCATTTTTAACAACACAGCACTGGTTTAGAACATGATGAACTTTTTAAAAAATGATCATTAGTAAGGTGCTTGAACAAAATGCTTAGGATATAATGTCAGATTACAGAATATTCCCTACACCTATGTCTATATCAAGGCACTGTATAGGCACCTATGCTTATATCCCAGGTGGCTCATGGTAAAGAATCCACTTGCAATGCAGGAGATGTGGGTTTGATCCCTGGGTTGGGAAGATCCCCTGGAGAAGGAAATGGCAACCTCAGTATTTTTGCCTGGAAAATCCCATGAACAGAGGAGCCTGGCAGGCTGCAGTCCACGGGGTCCCGAAAAAGTCGAACATGACTTAGCGGCTAAACAACAGATTGTTACTATATGGACAGACATATCAGATGTCTGAAAACAATCTGATTGGTTAAGTGGTTAGTGATTTCCTTTTCTAATACATTTCTGTTATTTGCAATCATAACATTATCTGTGCAACAAATGACAACAATAATGATGATTTTCACTGATAAAACTTCACTAATGTATGGAAAAGGAGTGAGCAGAACTCCAGGGCATTAGAAATAGCACTCAAGGTATGAGAAATGATCAAACCCAGAGGCATCTGAAGATCAACACAAAGAAGCTGTGATCTCTAAGCAGAGCATGGAAAATACAGGCAGCCATGGTGCCACGTATCAGCAACGTCACCTTCCAGCCCCCAGAGAGCATCCGGTGGTATCTGATCATCTGAGCTTTCTGAGAGTCAGTCTTCCTCCTCTCCGCCATGCCCACACACTCAAACAGGAATAGAAACCCCTGGATCTGTGTATATGTAAATATCTACCCTCCTAAAGCATAAAACTCTACTCAGAAACCTAGACATCATTTAAATACTGAATTTCCTCAATGAGGTATTTCTCAAAAAGGCAACCTCAACCAGTTTCTACACATGGTGCTCAAGGTCACATGGAACTTTCATTTTCTATAGGGTCGGACCCAGATGAGATTTCCAGAGTGCAGAGCAATCTCAGTGAACAGCTGTCCCCGCCGATCCCAATCTGGGCAGGGGCAGTCAAGTCAGCGGTCAGCACTGTGAAGTCACAGTTGGACAAGCCCAACTCCAACCCTACTAGTCCTGCACCTTTGGATATGTATTTCACCCTCGTGACCTCAGTTTCTGCATCCATAAAATGGGGATTTTCCAGAACATTCTTCAGACAGGCATGATGAAGACCGAGAGCAGTACACACAGCACAGTGCCTGGTGCCTGCGGGCACTCACTCGCCCCTTGCTTTCACCATCAGTCTTATTCTGGAGTCTCCTGTCTAGCAGATTTGTGGGAGGTCTTCATCAACCACACGCGCCTATGTGGTGAGGGAGGGCACGCTTGTAAGTGACCCCCTGCAGCTCAACCTGGGCTGACATTCGAATTACCTGGTTGCTTCAAAAAGCACAAATGCCCCAGTTCCTTCCGGCACAATTACATCTGATTCCCTGTGGGCAGGGCCCTTGGCACAGCTGTTTTCTAAAGCTGAATCCACCATGCCACTGGCCTGGGGCACATCTAATTTGGGTGGGAGTGACCAGTGATTTCCCTTCCAGATCCCTGAGCCTCAGAAAGCAGGAGGCAGGAGTCTTTCTTCATTGATTCAGGCCATAGTTCAGCAGCTCCTTTCAGAGAATCAAGCACTTTCTGAGTGATGGGCAGATGGCAGGGGTTCCCCTTGCTTTTACTGCCCTCCTGCTCAACCTGGTGATTTCCTGCAAGGCAGTGGGGTGGACCAGCTGAGCGCCCTGCCCCACAGTGACCACTAGGAAGCACCTGACCACTGCAGACAGCGACAGCGACGGGCCGGGAGTGGTTACAAATCCCCCGGCCACCCATGGCCTCCTTCCCCACGTCAGCAGACTCGCGGAGCATCCCTGCTGCAGGGACAGCAGGCAGGCCTCCGGGAGGGGCACTGACTTCAGATGGGGTGAGCCCAGCATCTCTGGAGGAGGCAGGTGTCTTGTGCAGGGGGACCACACCAGACCCCCATCTGAGAAATGGGCACAGCCTTCCCCGCAGGGGGCCTGGGAGAGTGCTCCAGGCCAGGCTCTTGATCAATGTGGTGGGAGCTGCGGTTGGTGTGAAATGCCACTGAAGGGAGATACTGCGACCTTTTCTTCCCGTGTGAAACATGATGTTCCTCCCCCAGCACGCAGGCTTCCAGGCCTTGCAGCCTCCGGCGGCACAATGAGAGATGCCGATGAGTCTGCAAGACGGCCCTGGGACCAGAACGCCTTCCCTCCCTCCCTCCCCAGGGCAGGGAGCCGCACCAGGGCGCGTGGCCTGGCCATGCCTGAAAAAAAGAGACATTTGTAGACCATCTGCCACACTCTGACCTGCCCGGAGGTCTCGCTGCTTGGCTGTTCAAAGGCCAGGAAGCTGCTCTTCCGTCTCCATTCCTAAAGCAGCCTCAACAGACGCTATCTGAGCTTCCATCCAAGAGTCTCTGTTTCCATCACACCGACGACTGGCTAAGAACCTCCTGTGCACTCCCCCCAGTAACGCCCGGAATGCTCAGAGCAGACTTTGGGGGTTGGTGCTATTGTTATTCCCATTTTACAGATGAGGATGGTGAGGCACAGTGGGGCAGCTACTCTGCCCAAGGTCATGCGACAGAGCTGGATCTTGGAGTCTCAGGGGTTCCAGGAGCCAGGCTCTGTTGTGCGACACCACGGAGGCCTGGCTCCACGGCTGCTCCTCCTCTGAGTCTTCCCTTCGGTCGCCTGCATCACCGGGCTCCTGCTGTCTGCCAGCCCGGGGCGGCGGGCCAGAGACTCTCCACAGGTAAAGATACAATCACCCTCTCAAGAGCTCACCTAATCAGATATTCCTAAATCCCTGATAAACAACCCTAGACAGATCAAGTACCCATAAAAACCTCTCTAAGCCGTGAGGACTGGGGCCACCTCCCACAGGGGCTGGGCACAGGGTGAGGGCCATAGGAATGGGCTTCAGGGAGCAGCCTGTGAGTTCCAGACCTGGGTATGAAAGCCATCTGCTTGCATACATGCTATGACCCCAGCTGACCCCTCTCTGGCCCTCCTCTGCAGGGCAGGGCTGATAACAGGACCCCCTTCCAGAGCTGCCGTGAGGAGTCAATGAGAAAGCGTCTGCAGGGTGCTCACTGTCAGCCAGGAGACATGTCTGCAAGACCGATGCCAGGCTGAGAACCAGAGCCACAGGTGGTCCAACTCAGAGGACTGCTGGGCTTCAAAGTGGGGGTAGGGAGCCTTGAGAGGTCTCAGAAGGTATCTTGGGAGGGGCCTGCCCCTGAGATGGATTCGGAGGTTTCAGGTAGATCAGGGAAGCCAAGGAGGAAGGCATGAATCAGAAGAGACCCAGAGGATGGGGCCACCACCTGGTTGAAGCAAATGATAGGCTGAGATTTGGAGAGTAGGACAAGGAAGAAGAGCTTTGAGCAGATTTCAAGACAGATCCCATGACACTCTAACTGCCCAACAATAATGAGTGAATAAGTGAGGGAATGCCAAATCTAACAGCAGAGGCACGTAGGAAAGTGCACTCACTAACTTACAACTGCAGACTCTAAATGGGGTCTGGGAAAGCCCTCGCCTGGGGACAGGATGGGATTCCCTTCTGTGCTCGGCTCCTAGAGCTCTGTAAGAAGTGACCACAAAGCAGGTGGCTTAAAACAACAAACTCAATTCTCTCACGGTTCCGGAGGGCGGAGGCCCAAAATCAAGGTGTCAGCAGGGCCATGCTCTCTCAGAAGGCACTAGAGCAGCATCCTTGCCAGCCTCTTCCAGCTTCTGGTTTGCTGGCAATTCTTGGTGCTCCTTGGCTGGGAGACACAAGGTCTAATCTGCTTCTGTCCTCACATGGCCTTTGTCCCCATGTGTGTGTGTGTCTGTCTGTCCTTTCTCTTCAAAAGCACCATGGACTGGACTTAGGGCTCACCCTACTCCAACATGACCTCATCTGAACTCAGTGACATCTGCAAAGACTCTACTTCCGAATAAGGTCACATTCACAAATACTGAGGGTTAGGATTTGAAAACGTCTTTACGGGGTACACATCCCACCCACTCTACCCCTTTACCACTTCCTCCCATTCACATCCTCCCCTGGTCTGCTTTCACTAAAACCATCGCCCGGGTTAGCTGTGACCTCCCAGTGTCTTCAGTTAATGGGGACACGCGGAATCCCTAACACGGAATGAATCCTGACCAAGCAAAGATGCACAGTATGTTTGTAAGACCACCGGGGCTGCATGTATCGGCCTGGCGCTCAGCTCTGGAGCACTGAACTGCTGTATTCACAGCAACGCACAAGCGTTTCTGGAGCTAAGCCACTCACGAGACAAAACAGAGAAGAGGGTGAAGGAGTCTTCAGTGAAGACCCCCCCATTCTGTCCCCAGATCCATTTTCCTCTTCCTAATGGTGTTTTTGAAAGGGGGCCACCCCCACCCCACTGTACAATGGGTCGAGAGTTCTGTGCTCAAGAGACACCCAGATCCAGGACCATAGAGGTCTCTGTACCTGTTGGAAAGAAAAGCCGAGCACGGAGCCTGTTCCTTCAGAGGCCAGGCGGGCAGGTATCCCTGGAAAGGTGTATGTGCTCCTGGGTGTCTGCAGGAGGCTCCGCCCGGCTCTGAAAGATCCCCAGCTTCTCCCCAGCTGCCATCTGGAGAACCGTGAAATCCGTGGGTCCAATCAGCCAGGCAGTCCTTCCACAAACGCTTCTCAAGCCCCACTCTCCTGGCTGGGCAGACACGTGAACAGAGGAGAGCACGGAGGCCAAGGGATGGCAGGCCTGCGAAGCCCCTCTCAAGGAAGCGCCCGAGCATGACCACAGGCATCAGCAAATGTTAGGTGTGGTAAGCCGGGCACACAGACTTCTCTGTCCATAAACGAGGCTGCGTGCGCTCACAGACCTCCCAACCACCCTGCTGAGCGAGTTCAGAAGCCCCGTGTGTCAGCCCCTCTCCTCGCCCAGATGCGTGCGCCTGAGATTGAGTGGGGTCCTCCAGCATGTGGCACTCTTCCGTCTTGTCATTATGGAAGGGGCAGTAGTGACCGCGGAAGCTGTCCCTCCTTAGGAGACATCTCAGGGGAGGCAGGGAAAAGCCAGTGTGAACGAAGTGGCCTCGTTCTCGGACCACGGAGCACGCTCCAGACCCAGCCAGATGCAGCTGTCTGGTGGGAGCTGGACAGGGCCACATGCGGACCCTGCAGTTTGGTCCAGAACACACACCTGATGGTGAGCATCCCTCTTTGTCGGGACGGCCCCCACCTGAGTCTCTCCCTTCCACCCACAGAGTGTTTCCAGCCTACTTTGTGCCCCAGCTCGGGAGATGAGGGGAGAGGGGAGGAGACAGAGACCCAGGCTTCATGGACTAATGCCTGGGTCCTCTCCTCTCCCACCCCTCCTCCAAGCCCAGCGGATGCTGAACTCCCTGCCTCTCGATTCATGACCAGTTCACTCCTGATCTCCCACTGGGGGCCTCAGATCTGGTTTTCCATTGGAGGAAAGGCCCTGCCCTCCTTGTGACCTCTCCCTCCGTCACAGTGGGTGGATGCCCATCCTGAAAGCCATACAACCTACAATCAGCCAGGGTGATGTCCCAGGAGCCTCCAGAAAAAAACACTCATTACCCGAGGGGCTGTCAGGCAGTTCACCCTCCTGTGAGCCTTCCAGGGCAGCATCATCAGCCTAGCGATGCGGGGGGGGGGGGGGGGGGGGAGGTCCCTTCTAGGGGTAAGGGGGTCTGGGACTCAGCTGGCTCAGGTGACTGCATACCTGCCGTGGCTCAGGGAACCATGTGATGGAGGGAAAGGAGCCTGAGCACATCTGAGGGGCAGGAACAACACTCTGATGTCCCCACAAGCAGGGTTCACCTGCTATGGAGGTAGAAGAAACAGAGTCAAATTCAACAGACAAGGGGTTTCCACGGAAGTCCTTCCTACACCCCACTATGGCCTGAACTTGACTTTCACATCCCACCAGAACCAGAACTCAGAGCTCAGAAAAGAGCAATAAGCAGGTACTGCCCTAGCTCCACCTGCAAGCGCTCAGAATTGCCAGCCAGCCTTAACCAGCTGGAAGACAGAGCGGACAGTGGAGTGATGATGCGGCCACAAGCCAAGGAATGCCTGCAGCCACTGGAAGAGACAGAGATGCTTCCCTAGAGCCTTTGGAGAGGGCACGACCTTGCCAACACCTTGATTTCAAAGTTCTGACCTCCAGAAGTATGAGAATACATTTCTATGCTTTTAGACCATTGAGTTTATAGTCATTTGGGCAGTCACAGAAAATTTATATGGCACCTTTTGCCTCCAGCATAGGAAGGAAGCAGATATGACTCGGGACGGAGGTCTGAAGCCCAAAGGGGTCGAGAGCATCCTGCGAACCTCCATCATCTGATTCCAGAACCGTCAGTGCCTTGGGTGGTCAGCAGCTGTACCGGGAGCTGAGAATGAGGCAGAAGAGGTATGACCACTCCTGGATGAACTAACTGCTGCCCTCCACTCTGACCTTGGGAAGCAGGCCCACAGCAGGGACAAGGCCCCCGAGTCTGGAAGGATAACCGGAGAAAAGGGCTCCTGGCAGGTACTGCTGTCCTTGGACCTGGTGTAAGCACACCTTTCTCCACCCCCCTTCCTCACCCTGACTGCAGTCCTGTAGCCCAGCTGGTCCCGCCCCACGGTCCCCTACACCTGTGCTCTCTTCCCTGACTCTGGCAGGGTTTCCCCTCCACTGGCCAAGAACTCCCTGATGGTGGAGATGCCTCCATTCCCCTGTCCCCAGCCCTCGATGAGCATTGCTGGATGAATCAATAATTCCAGAACTGGAAAGAAACCCTGAAGACATATTTAATCTACCTGCTCACTCCACATACGTGCACACCAAGGGCCCGAGAAGTGGAGGGATTGGACAGCATGGGGTCCCAGAACACCCAGGCTCCAGGCCTTGCCGCCTCTGCTTCTGGCCAACCAGACTTCTTGTAGCATCAGCCTCCTGCTCAACAGACCGCTCCCTGAAGTGTTCCGAGTACTAAGAATGTCTGGCACATAGTAGGTGCATGGAATGTATCTGTTGAATAAGCAGTCATTAAATGAACACAGAACTGGGCAGAAGAGGGGAAAGGGTATGAAAAACTGACCTTAATATTGGAAATGCTGCTCAAAACACGGGGACAGATTTCTGAGTGGGAAAATAAAAATAAGAACTAAGCGCACTAATTCCCTCTGGGTTCATACTTCTGGGAACTGCTTGCTGTGCCACGCTTTCCTCCGAGAAGGCAGGAAAGGGTGAGAGGAGGACTGAACGCTGTCCAATAACAACTAATGAAAATCACTGCCTTCACTTATTCACCACGCAGCCACCATGGCTCACTAGGGCCCGAGACCGAGAGAGACCTGAGGGGCCTGAAGACTGCAAATCCCCAGCTGCTGGCAAAGAACGCACAACTGGAGGAAGGAGCAGACATTTACCAAAGGGACAGTGAATGATGGAGGGGAGTCTGGGGCCCCAGGACAAGAGAAGGGGCAGCCGGGGGCAGGGGGAGGAGAAGGCTGCCTAGAGGTGGTGACGGATCTCCGAACTTGAGAGACACCTTCATGAAGAAGATGGAGCCTCCAGGCCAGGTGAGATCCCGATTTCAAAAGAGACAGATAGGAACAAGGACCTGGGTCAGACCTAGATCCCACAGGGTGAAGGTCCACACTCTCCCCTGACTCCCCCAGTGGGGATCTGATGCCAGTCACCCAGCTGTAAGTTTCAGCCCGTTCCTCTGCAGGAGTGGGAACACTAAAACTCCCAGAACACAGGGGAAAAAAGTCCAACTGGAGCAGAGGAGACGCAGGTCTGAGCCCCTGGGCTTCGCTAGTGCTTGGTGGTGAAGAGTCCACCTGTGATGCAGGAGACACAGCTTCGATCCCTGAGTTGAGAAGATCCCTTGGAGAAGCAAATGGCAACCTGCTCCAATATTCTTGCCTGGGCAATACACTGGATAGAGGAGCCTGGCAGGCTACCACCCATGGGGTTACCAAGAGTCGGACAGGACTGAAGAGACAGAGCACCCAACACAAGTCCAAGCCCCTCAGAGAGGCTTTGATCCTAAGCCCTCATATCAACAGAGAAAGGTCAGAGCAGAACTGGATGAGCTTCAGTGATGCAGCGGAAGTTAAAAAAAAAAAAATCAGCAAGTTAAAGACACCTGTCTCAAAGCACTGGGTTAAGGATGAAGAAGGAAAGTAAGTGTTAAAAATCCATCAAGCTAGAAAGCAGTGTAACGCGGGGTATGTGGGGAGGGACAACCTCCTAAAGGCATGGCAGGCGCTACACTCGGAGTCCCCCGGCCATACAACCAAACTGTAAGACGCAGAGCTGCTATGATCATACCCATTTCACTAGAACGTGAGGTTATACTGCTAGTCACCACCAAAGCCAGGAGACAGGCCCAGGCAGAGGGACCCTGGAGCTCCATCACTCCCTCCTGCAGACTAGACAAGAAAACTCAAGAGAAACATGGCAGGCAAATTGCTTTTCTGTTTTGCAAAACACTCCTTCATGCTATTCAATGGTTTGGGGGAAGAGAAATGTATGCTGGGGGAGGGGCCCAAGGCTCCCCCCAGGTGGCACCACCAAGGTGGCAGGTCTTGTCTCAGGAGCTTTCAATGCAACTGCTGGGAAGAACCTAGCCTTGGCTGGTGCCCTGGGTCCTGGGCAGGGGTCTCACCAGCCCTCAGCAGCTCGCCTACCACTGCACTGGGGGGCCTCCCAGATCCACCAGCTCATCTCACACACCCCCCACCCCCTGCCACACACACACACCAGCATGTCCCAGAGCAGTGTGTAGCATCAAATTCATGCAGGTGCTTAAGCCAGACAGGTGGCAACACACTTAATTCTGCCTCCCGTAAACCCCCGAGCTCATCACACGCCACCTTCAGGGGATTTTGTCCCTCTTGGGCCTTTCCCAACCACTCCCGTCTCAACAGGGCATGCCCCCATCAGCACTCACTGCTACTTTGAGCCCCTGCTCTGATCCCGTCTCACTGATCAGTCAGGGTAATGAGCTTTCTGAAATGCCAGCTTCATCCTCTTATGCCAGCACTTAAACCTCCGGTAGCCTTCTCCTCTCCACTGCCCTCGGCACAAAGGCAAGATGAACTTTCCTTTCCAGGATCGGGTCTCTGCTTGCCAAATCCCTCTTCTCTCCCCTCTAACCTGAAGAGCTCCCGCCCGCCTCCCCCATGAGCCACCTCCTTGCTTTCCTGACCACTCCGGGTCCACACTGTGAGACAGTCTGTGTGCTTAGGGCAACCAGGAGCCACAGCACTGCCCTCCAGCCTTCTGCTGTGGTTGTCTGATTTCTTAACTAAAGCCACCCTGCCAGGTTCAGAGGAGAAGGGATGCACGTATATGTATGGCTAAGCACCTTCGCTGTTCGCCTGAAACCATCACAACGCTGTTAATCGGCTATACGCCAATATAAAATAAACAGTTTAAATAAACAAACAAAACTCCCCTGCCAGGAGAACCAAAGTTCCCTAGAGGAAAAGAGAGGGTCCTACATATTTCCATATTCCAAGAAAGCAGCACACCCGGGGCCTGTAGTATACGCTCAGCTAAACTGTTGCCTAATGAGAAGCATGGGCTTCCCTGGTGGCTCAGAGGTTAAAGCGTCTGCCTGCAATGCAGGAGACCTGGGTTCAATCCCTGGGTTGGGAAGATCCCCTGGAGAAGGAAATGGCAACCCACTCCAATAATCTTGCCTGGAGAATCCCACGGAGAGAGGAGCCTGGCAGGCTACAGTCCACAAGGTCGCAAAGAGTCAGACATGACTGAGCGACTTCAGTTTAATGAGAAGCATTGAGCATTCTGAGGAGTCCCAGGATTTGAAACAATGACATCTCCATCAGGATTAAAAAAAAAAAAAAACAGAAGCATTATCTATGCCTCAGTTTTTGCATTTGCAAAGTGGAGACAGATTCCAGAAGTCGGTGGGCAGGAAGGAAGTACCTCAAAGCAAACCCTGCAGACGCCTCCCTTGATAAGAGTTCTCTCTGCCTATCATGAGCTTGCTGATTTCCCTATCGGGGTGCATCCATCCACAAGGCTCACGGGTGACAGGCTCTGCCACACAGATCCCACCTCCTGCCAACCGAACTTCAAAAGCATCCTTATCTGGAGGACCGACCTCAAGGAAGGTCCATTCCTAACTTCTCTCCGTAATCCTTTTATTCTGGGCCTGCAAGGCACACCCACTCAGCCTTATCTGCCAAGTCCCCAAACTGTTGTCCTTCCAGGAAGGGTGTCTCTTATCTACAGACCTCCAGGAGGCGAGAGACCAGGGAGGCAAATGGTAGGGAGCCGCGCCGAGGCCAGATCCTGGTTCCTGCTGCAGGCTGCCTCTCCAGCTGTGTGACCTGGATCAGCCCATCTCTCGGGGGCTCGTGATCCCCCGTTTTCTCCTTTGGATAAGGAATGGGGTGCGACCAAGGCCCCTCCCACTTGGCAACTGCAATAATAATCATCATTTCAGGGGGCCACGCTGGACAGGTGGAACTGACATCATGACTGCCTCTGTCAATTCCTCCCAGCAGAAAAGAACTGTTTGGCAGAAGGAAATCAGGGATTTTTCCAGGAATTCTGTTATCCTGGGTTGCTGCAGATGACAGCATCCCTGTGTGCAGAAATGTCCAAACAAGAATCATCTGCTGCATCTGGGAAAGACCAGGGCAAGTACAGACGCACCAGAGAAAGCCTCCATTTAGGGACAATTACATGAATGCCATCTCCCAGAAACTGAGTTCAACCCAGTAAGAATTCCTCTGGGGCTTCTGTTTCCTGGTCTTTGGGTGGCGAAGAAGGGCTGGTAGAGAAGCAGGAACACAGGCTCCTGAGGGGCCCGCTGACCCGGGTCCTAACCCCCTCCTGCCATTTCCCACCTGACTTGTTCTCAGATGCTGAGCAATACAAGGGAGAATGTCTGTAATGTCCTAAAGCAGCACCCGGCATAGAACCCATGTTGTCTTCCTGCCTCCTCTCCCTAAGGAGGAAGAGCTCCTTTGAGTGCAGAAACGGAGCCTTATACCTTCTGCAGCTTCAGAATCTAGCAATATTTGGAAGACGGAGGTCGCTTAATGTGTATGTGTGTGTTCAGTCCTGTCTCTTTGCAACCCCACGGACGGTAGCCAGCCAGGCTCCTCTGTCCATGGGATTTTGCAGGGAAGAATACTGGAGTGGGTGACCATTTCCTACACCAGGGATCGAATCCGCATCTCCAGCATCTCCTCCACTGGCAGGTGGATTCTTTTTACCACTGCGCCACCCATTGCTTAATACACGCTCAGTAAAAACATGAACAAGATGAAAACACAGACAGGAAGTCACCTGAGGAATGGTGTCAAATGCACTCCGTGGCTGAGTGCTCAGCAGACACCCCCACCCCTTCCTGCCCTTCCTCTTGTACAGACTCAGCGGTGCCCCCGCCCCACTCCACTGAACACTTGGCCTTCAGAGCCACTGCAGGGTGGCAGCAAGAGCGTAAGGACCCAAGCCAATGGCTGGGCTCCGTTCTTGATCCTGCCAATGACAAGCTGTGTGACCGGGGACAACTTTCTGAGCCTCAATGGCCCCATTTCGATAGGGCCAGCTTCACAGAAGGTTATGAGGGCCCCATGAGTCAATACACGCAAAATGCTCAGAACTGGGCCTGGCACACACGGTACCCGTGCCGGGGGCTACATAATTATCATGCTTACTGCTGTTACACAGTGAGGCGGCAGGCAGGCATAGTTTGAGAGTCGCTGAGCGACAGAAGGCACACATCTCCTAAGTCTACATCTCAGAGGTCAAGACACATTTCTGCTTTGAACCTGGATCCTAAATCCTTGGTTCAAATCCTGCCTTTCCCCAATAAAGCCTCTGGGATATTATTTTCCCCCCTCTGGACCTCAGTTTCCTCATCTGGAAAACAGATCTATAAACCTTCTCTGTCTTCCCCAAAGGGAGGATCAAATAGAACAGAAAGCATAAAGCTTTCTAAAGTGGGTACTGAAGGTGTTAAGTAACTATATTTACTTAAATGAATGAATTACAACCTCACCCATGCTTAGACCACTCAGCCAACCAACCACTCTGTCCGTTCCTGCTTGATTCCTTGCCCATCACCCCCCTCCCCAACCCGAGTCATCCCCATTTGTCCCCGCATCTTTTCTTTTAGGTGCAGCCTGCTTTGATCACTCAGTTGAACTTTTGATGCCAGGGAATTGGAAACCGCAGCCAAGATGTGAGAACAGGCTGAGCCCACGGGTTGCACTGCTGCTCCCACCTCCCGGCCTTACCCGACGGGACAAGAAGCCGCAGGGAAGCTGGGAATGACACCCCTCACCCTCTGTCCCCGTCCTGCAGGAAACACTCTCTGCCTGTGAACCACACTGGTCATCACAGCAGATCATGGCACAACCCACGCTGCCACCCCTGGAACAAGATGAGCTCTGGCCCAGCTGCAGGCTGCAGCACCAGCAATGAAGCCAGGCCGCCTCAGGCTGATTCCTCCTGCTGTGTAAACGCTGTGTGGCCTTGAACAAATGAGTTGGCCTCTCTGGGTCTCTGTCTCCTTTAGCTATAACATGGGGATGCTAAATAGCACCTTCCTCTGAGGGCTTCTGTGAAAACTGGCCCATTTCTGGACAGGGCTGGCATCTAGGAAGGTGGCCGCCCTGTGGCCACGGCTGATGAGCTACATAAATGCTTAGATCAAAAGGTGGTAAAATGTGGAAGACAAAGAGCATGGGGGTTTGCTCTCCTCGGGGCGTCCTCGCCCAGGCTCTGGAAGGGGAGATGTGCTGGGTGCTGGAGAGAAGCAGCTGAGACGCTGGGCAGAGAAGAAGGGAGGAAGGAAGCCTGGAAGAGAAGGCGGATTGCCGGGCCTGCACGGTAGGCACCATTCCCAACGTTACCCCCGCCATATAAATACGACAGCAAATGGTTATCCCGTTATCCCTATCTTATAGACGCAGCTCAGGGAGGCTGGATACCTGGCCCGAAGCAACCAGAAGACTGCGGATGGGAACTGAGCTTGAGGCAGGCTCCCCCTGTCAGGGAGGGGGAAGCTGCAAATGCTCTTTGAAAAGCATTGAGGGGGAGGGAGGTGGAGAGCAGAGGTTGATTCAGGATGGAGGAGACACATGTATATCTACGGCTGATTCATATTGACGTATGGCAAAAACAACCACAATACTATAAAGTAATTATCCTTCAATTAAAATAAATAAATTAATTAAAAAAAAAACACACAGCACCATGCAAGAGAATTGCCTGGTGGTCTAGACGCGCTTTCCGTGCCAGAGCCCAGGTTGAATCCCTAGTCAGGTAACTAAGATCCCACAAGCCTCAAGGCATGACCAGAAAAAAAAAAAAAGACACAAGCAACCAGGCCAGTATTGCTGGCTAATTTCTACAGAAAGAAAAAAATAATAATGATGGTGATAATGATAATACCAACAGTACCCATCATAAAAGTGAAGCCTATGAAATGAAAGTTCTTTTAAGAAAGTCAAAACTATTTTTTTCATTGACGTATAGTTGATTTATAAGTTGTTTTATTAGTTTCAAGATCCAGCAAAGTGATTAAGTTATAGATGTAGATATGTATATATATATTTCAGATTCTTTTCCATTCTAGATTATTACAAGATGTTGAATATAGTTCCTTGTGCTCCACAGCAAATTCTGTTGCTTATCTATTTTCTATATATGGTAGGATGCACCTGTTAATCTCAAGTTCCGCATCTTTCCCTTCCCCTGCACCTTTTCCTCTTTGGCAGCCATAAGTTTGTTTTCCTTGTCTGTGGGCCTGTTTCTCTCTTATAAATAAATTCAGTTGTATTTGTTTTGTAGATTCCATATATAAGTGATATCATATAATATTTATCTTTCTCTGCCAGTCTTACTTAGTATGATAATTTCTAGGTTCATCCTTGAAGCTGCAAATGGCAGTATTTCATTCCTTTTGATAGCTGAGTAGTATTTCATTGCATATATTTACCACATCTTCTTAAACCAATCATCATGGGCACTTGGACTGTTTCCATGTCTTGGCTGTTAGAAATAGTGCTGCTATGAACACTGGAAGGCAAGTATCTTTTTGGATTAGAATTGAAATGACTATTCTTTAAAAAAAAAAAAAAATCAGATACACAACGAGGAGCCTCTACAGAAAGAGGTGGGTTCCAGCTTAGGTTTAAAGCAGACTGTGTCTTCATTCTTTCGCAGAGACACATAGGACTTAAGGACAACAAAGCTACACTGAAGGGCCGTGTCTTCCCTCTCGCAGAGAAGATGGCAAAGACGTGGCTGGGCTTTCCCCTGCCATAGCTCCCTGCCTGTCCCCACACAGTCTGGAAAGACAAAGCAGGCTCTATCCAGAGCAAACACGGTGGGCTGCGGCTCCGGCCACACCGGCCAAGAAACAGCCTTTGATGGCGCTAGGCAGGGGAGCGGCGGCTCATCTGCGGCCAGGCTCCCACCCCAGCCCCACCAGCCTGGCTCAGCACGGTCCTCCCTGGGGCACAAGTCCTAGCACTCAGCCTGGAGCAGCTGAGTGCTGGGGCCAAAGCCGGGGCTCTGCCCACTTCAACATGAGTCCCAGACATCCTTCTCGTATTCCATTCTAACTACACTGCAATTGCTGACTCACTTATCTACCCCGGAAGCTCCTCTAAGCCACCATCCCAGGCAATCTCTGTCAAGAGGTGGTCGAGTGCTCCAGAGTGTCTGTAAATTCACAGCTCTGGAGCCCAACTACCTAGGTTCAAATCCAGCTCTCACACTAACTAAGGTGGTGCCTTGGGTAAGTTATTAAGCCTCTGTAAGCTTGGACCTTCGCCTGCAAAACAGTAACTATGACTAATACAGCCTCGTGCACAATTCCCAGATCTAAGATGCTGTCAAGATCCACATTCGATCGTTTAAGTTTTGAACAATGAACTAACATGAGGCAGCTTACTGATTTTATTTTTTTTCACTTAATATGAAAATGAATATGTTTAACTATAGCACACTTAGCTTGGTTGATGGCATGGCCCCAGATACACAATATATCAGATACCATAGACTGGGGGTTTTGCACAATAGAAATTAACTTCTTCATAGTCCTGGAGGTTAGAAGTCCAAGATCAAGGTGTGGGCGGGGCTGGATTCTCCTGAGGTCTCTCTCCTCAGCTTTTAGACGGCCCCCTCCTCACTGTGGCCTCCCAAGGCCATTCCTGTGTGTGCACGCCACTAGTATCTCTCTGCGTGTCCAAATTTTCTCGTAAGGACACAGACGGATTGGATCAGGACCCACCCTAATGGCCTCATTTTAACTTTGCTGTTGCTGTTCGGTCACTAAGTCATGTCTAACTCTGTGATCCCATGGACTGTAGCACACCAGGCTCCCCTGTCCTTCACTATTTCCTATTGACTCGGTGATACTATCTAACCATCTTAGCCCCTAATTACTTCTTTAAATGCCCTAACTTCAAAGACAGCCACATTCTGGGTTATTGGGGTATGGGGCTTCAACAGATAATGGTGGCAGGACACAGTTCAGCCCATAGAGCATAGTATGATACACGCCTGAGGTGCTCTTCTCAAATCTCAAACCATCACAGATTCAGACAGACGGTCCACCCCGCACGATGTGAGTGAGAGACGGAGAACTCTGAGAACTCCATCTGAGGGGTCATGCTCCAGGAGGTACCCTGGTCCAGGCCATGCCCGCCACGCTGCCCCCTGGGGAGGGCTCTGTGCAGGACACAACACCCGTACAAGTGGCAGCACGCTGAGTCTAAGTCACAAGGAACACACTGCAACTGGATACGAGCTCATCAAAAAAACATCTCTATGGGCATTGCCAGGCCTCTCTTGCCTCTAATAATGATTCTCTAAGAATATTCTGAGACCAAAAGGAAGGCCAAGAGTGACAAAGGGTCAGCTTGACCTCCCTGGCAAGACTTCTCTTAGTTCCTTGCCAAAGTAAGGACAAAAGCCCGTGATTCTGCTTCCATATTTGCACAAGTTTGTGGCCTCTTTGCCAGTAACTAACAGTTATTCAAGATCAGTACTATTTGAAATTTGGTGGCTGTTTTCTCCAAAGCCCGGAAGCCAGCTCCCTTAGCCAAGTTTTGTCTTTATCTATGCATCTTTTGTAGATAAAATTCCACCAGGAAGGAGAAAGAGTGTGCCAGACGGCTTCTGACCACCTATCTGGGCTATCGTCCAAAAACAGAGAGGAAGGTAGGGAGAGAGACAGAGAGTTCAAGCTGTCTAGGAAATCCACACAGAAAGGGTCTCACAATATGACACTTGGGGAACATTTCAACCCTGAAGTCAGGCAATCTGCATTTCAGCCCCAATTTTGCAGCTCTAGCCTCAGCTTCCTTATCTGTAAAATGGGAGCAAATGACCTGCTAAACCTATGGTAAGATGGGAAGGGTGTGACCAGGGCTGTTCCTGGCAAACCAAACACGAGGACAGCGTCTGGAAGACTGGTTGTCTTTTACTGAACACTCGACCAATTTTAGTTATTGTTAACTATTCCTCCTCTCATCTCCACAGCCAACCTCTGATCAAGATATTTATTACAAACAGCCTGATTTTTGCCCATGGAGACAGCAGTGGAGGGGCCGGATCAGGTTCCCAGGGCAAGTCACAGCCTGGCGTCTCCAACCTCAGGGTCCCCCTTTCTGTCCATCTCATGCAGAGAGTCAAGCAAAGGCGTTCCTGCACCAGGGTGGGTGGGGAGGGGTGTGCAGTGGGGTGACCGCCTAACAAATCAGGGCCAAGATTCTTTAGAACAAAAAGGACAGACATGGTCCAGCCTACCCTTAGCAGCAAAAATGACTCATATACCGTAAGCATCATCTCAGGGCCCAATTTGAGGACGGTCCTTCTTTCCTCCAGTTAAGGCAAGCAGCACAAGCATGACTTTGGCAAGGCAGGAGCCGGAAAATACACAACCTGGAAAGGGACCCTGTCTGTCTTTCTAGGCCTTGGGACCTTGCTGACCTCCCCAATTTGAACTTCTTCTGCCTCGCCTGAAAATGGGAATACACAGAGCTTCGTAGGATGGCTGTAAGGGTCAAAGGAGTCAATGAATAAAAAAAGGTTCAGCACGAAATTAGCACCCACAGTATGCCTCTAGCACAGCAGGTGAACCAGGAAATGGGCAGGTCTTCAAGATGCAAAGGAAGCATCAAAGAAAATGCGTAAGGAAGCAAAGGGGTTGGAAGGAGGGAATGGGCTTTGCAGCCTGGGGACATTTTTGCTGAGTAAGCAATAAAAGCAGCGTGCGTTAATACAGCCTCTGAGCTCAAGGGCTCAAAGGGCTTTAACAGACATGATCTCACTGGGATTTTTTTTTTTTTATTAGCTTCTAAGGCAGGTTAACAGGTTCCTCCATCTCTGCTGAAACAGTGAAACTGCCGGCTTCCCAGCCTCCCCTGACACGGGTGGGGGCGGCGCCTTTCTGAGCCTGTCTGAGTGGCAAAGACCCAAGATCTGCCTTCTGATCTACGATCTGTCACGAGCCAGGCATCAGAGAAGGAAATTAATTTCTTAAAAACTGAATTTACTAGAGCGACATGAAAGAAATTCTGGTTTTGTTTTTCTAAAGAGCAGAGCAGGGAGGGAAGAAGGGAGGTTTGGGGTCAGCCCCCCTAGGTTAATCCTGGATGCAATTCCCAGTCTGCAAAATGGGGCAAATAGCCCTCCCCTTGTGGGGGGCTGTGCGGAGGACCCACACAGCGAGGGGAGTCCAGGCACATGGCCCCCCAGGGGTGGCACTGTTGCTATCCCACCGCTCTGTTCCACGCCTCTTCATTTCTCCTCCTGGAAGTCTTCATTCAGCTCTAGTTTCAAGACCACTCTGTGGCCTCCGGAGGTTCCTGAGACACAAGTCCCACACGGTGAGGCAATCTTCCTTCTGCTCATACTAAGACTGCATCAACTCCACCCAATGGCCTTGCCTGGGCTTCCCGCTCCAGAGGCCACTGCTGGGACTTGGGTAGAATGACGACCACAGCCCTGGACAGCGCAGTTCACAGTCACGGGATTGTGTCTGACTCTTTGAGACCCCATGGACTGTAGCCGGCCAGGCTCCTCTGTCCATGGGATTCTCCAAGCAAGAATACTGGAGTGGGTTGCCATTTCCTCCTCCAGATCTTCCTGACCCAGGGATTGATCCTGTGTCTCTTGCGTCTGCTGCATTGGCAGGCAGGTTCTTTACCCCTGTGCCAACCTGGGAAGTCTGTGCGGGGAACCCCTTGCCTTGGGATGACTGAGCAGCCCCGTGGGGTGGAAAAAGCAGGAGCTCTCTCTGCAGAAGCCATGGGACCCCCTTCGGTAGACAGGGGCTTGAATCCCCACGTGACTGCTGAATGGGATGAGATCACATCTGTGAAATACTTCATAAACTGGAAAATTGCTGAGCGGGCAAGGGCTGTGTCAGCCACCCTCCCACCCCACTTCCCCGCGGGAGATGCTCCTCTTGGTCACTGGGGAAGTGAGGTGGGAGGGAGAGAGTGTGGGCTGCAAGGAGTCCGTGGACCAGACCTGGTCCCATGGCTGCAGCCCAAACCTGGGCTGGATGCAAACAGGAAGCAGGGGGCCCAGGCCCCCTTGAATGGAAGGTCAGTCCTCCCCTGGTCAATCTGTAGTAGTCTCTCCCCTAAGTGGCTCCCCGCCACATCCTCAACCTCTGGCCTGCTCTTCTCCCAAGAGTCCCTTGAGCAAATCTGCTGAGTGTGCTGGGCAACCACACAGCCCTCTCCCTGACGCCCATCTGGGAAAGTGGGAAACTTTGCCCAGCCCTAGGTCCATCCCCTGGAGGCAGCGTGGAGCAGGAGGGAGAGTCCAGGCTCTGGAGTCAGGGTACCAGCCAGGCCTGCTCACTTGGGAAACTCTGTTTGCATTTTCTCTCATTACAGCACAGCCCTGCAGCTGAGCGATCAACAGGCAAACTACACACATGAGCCAGGGGACCCAGACACGCTCGGGTCTCAGTGTCCCCGTCTGTGAAATGGGCATAATCTTAATAGCAACAGCATGCCTTTGCGGGGTTCCTGGGAGTTAAGCCAGGTACCTGGCACACAGTAGCACTTAATAAAGGTGAGACACTTTCTATTGTTAGTATTCACCTGGCTGAGCTGGTATTTCCATCAGTGAAAAGGAGATTAAAGGCACACCTGCCACGGGAGATTATTAAGAGGATTAAATGAGCAGATGCCCATAAAGGGCTTAGTGCAGTCTCTGACACTTAATAAGTGTTCAACAAATGAGAGCTCTAATGATTCAAGTAGGAGGAGAAGTCCACGTCCCACGGATGAAGTTTTTCCAGGAACCCGGGCAGTGGGAGGAGGGGCTGGACTCAGCCTGAACAGGGAGAGTCTCCAGCCAGTGACTAAGGCTCGGGGGCAGGATCCAGCTGCTCGGCAGGCAGGGCGGAGTTGGGCTGATGCCTCAGCTGGCCCGCGTTCAGGGTGATGCGTTTTTACCGTAAGGCCGGGGGAACTCCAGAGCCAGCGCCGGCCTCCGGGTCCCTGGGGCCCGACACTCAGAGGCCAGCAATGAGCGATGCTTCGTAAAAGAGGCTGAAACTCCACAGCCCTCAACGCTGCAAATGATGAGAAAAATGAGGACGGAGCCGGCGAGGAGGGGACAGACTCGCGGGTGCGTGGCATTCAATAAATGCCACCCTCTGTTTGTTTAACCATCTGAGGTGCTACGATAGCACAGCAGGTCTGGGTGCCAGGCTGCGGTCTGGGACGGGAGCCAAAGTCAATTAAGACCAGCGATGGGGGCGGGGGAGGGCAGAATAAATAGGGAGAAGAGGTTGATGGGGGTAACAGTGAGGGAGGAACTGGGACCCAAAAAGGGAGGGGAGAAAAGAGAGAAAGATCACACACACACACACACACACACGGCTCCAGCCCTCTCTGCACCTAAATGGTAGAGAAAACTGCTTAGCAGCGGGTCCAAAACAGATGCTTATTGGCAACAAAACTGAACTGGGAAGGGGAACCGTTTCAGATAAGCAATGAATGAGTCCCACCCATCTTCCTGGGAGTCAGGGGGTGGGGTGGGCAGGTGGGCTGGAAGGATGCAGGTGGCCTCTGGAGCCCTTCTCCACTGGGTCAGTGCACAAGGACAGGCAGTCCGCCTCCTGGTCGTCCAGGAAACAACCAGAAACTGCGGCTCACCGATGAGACTGGCATGATGGCAAAAATCTAATGTAGCAAAGGTGGGTGACAAAGTAGGGAAAACAGGGCTCTGGGGCACAGCGGGTGGGAATGTAAATTGGAGGGGTTATTCTCGAAAGCAATTCGGTACCATCTGCAACATGGAGAACGTCCCACAGGCAGCAGTGTCAACTCTGGGTGTAAACCCTAGGTGCGCTCACACGTGCCCCAGGGAACTCAAGGAGGGCCCCCCCCTCCCCGCACACACAGCGGGGGGGAGCAGAAAAGGCATCACACACAGCATCTCTCAACAGGAGGACAGCCAGTGCTTGAGGAGCACTCCTCAACTAGTCAGCCTTCATCCTCTTCACACCGACCCCCTTCCCGCTCACTGGCCCACTCCAGGTTCATTTTTATCAGTCTACTGCCCTGCCCTCCAGGGGAAAGCAGAATTCACATGTGAAAACAGAGCGCCAGACTCCCCGGAAAGCTTTTCAGTGTCTTTTCCCCAGGAGAGGTTCCCGTTACAATGGGGTTTGGACCTCAGCCACAAGCCCAGAGAGGGGGAAAAGCCAATTTCATTCCACTTAACCCAATTTGCAGGGCCCAGAAGACAGCTAATGAGCCCGCGCCCTGAAGTCACTGATACCCCTTTCCAAATCAAGTTACCAAATTGGTCTTAAAATCGCTTCAAAGGGGCCTGGCTGACTGCTCCCAAACAGGCACCCCGCCGGCCATATGGCCACGATTCCTGAGGCTGGCATCTTCCTCCTGGGTACCAGCAGTGAAGGGGACAAGTTGGTTGCCTTTGTCTCCATGTGGGGGCCATCCTTCCTCCGGAAACCTGTTCCACCAGAATGGAACTCACTAGGGTCCCCATAAAAAACACAGAACAGCTGTGGCAGAGACACCCATCAAGGAGGACGCATGCAGATCTCCAGCTCCCCCAGGAACTGAAGGTTCCCTCCTCAACACTGGCATTTGGATGCATTTGAACCAGGAATGACAGGCATAGGTAAGAACCAGGCCTCTAAGTCACTAGGACTTGGTATGACCTCAGAGCAACCCTGGACACTCTCAGGGCCCTGGTTCCACTTGCAGAATTGGGGAGCACACCCCAACGGGTGCGGTGATGGGTTGAGAAGGTGGTGTCACCAGCTTCAGGGCACAGAGCCGGAGTTCAGCCAAGTTCCCTCCACCGGCCGGGGGGGTCACACGCAGAAGAGGAAGCATTAATGAGAGGCGGCTACAGGACAGTGAAAAAAAACCGCGTCTGAATCCTTTCCTAGGCCACAGCTGGACAATCTGGGTGTAGATGCCGGCTCGACCCCTCTAGGCAAGTGGCATGGATTCTCAGAGATCAGCTGAATCCGTAACAGGCGAGACCTCGCGACCACTAGGAGCTGTCCGGTGCCAGGGTCCACCCTCAAAACGTCCATGAACCACACACAGGGCATCACAGAACTGGAGACACACATCCACACTCCCAGGCGACCAAAAGTCTGTGGGGGTGGGTGCCTGGGACTCAGGTGGCCCATGCAAAGAGAGTCACAGTGTTACTGACCCTGAACGTGGGCCCATAACAGTGGCAGCTCCATGCCCGGTTCAGAAAGCCAAAGGCCCAGAGGAAGGGAAAGGGTTCAGTCCCCAGAAGAACAAGAGGATGAACCTCCCACAGGAGGAGGGTCCTGGCCCACGTCCACATTCCAGAGCCAGGCCGGTGCTGGACAAGGGGCCAGGCAAAAAAAAGGGATCCTTCCAGGCCAGCAGAAGTGGGCGCAGGGCTGTGAGCTGAGCATGGGGTGGTAAAGAAGGATGGCAAAGAGGAAACAGGCACTCCCCAGATGAGCTGTCCCTAATTTGTGAAAGACATGATAATGGAGATGTGTCAGGATGTGCACATCAACATTACCGTACCAAAATAATAACAACTCACTTGAGAAAGGACTGCATGACCATAGGAAACCAGAACAGCAGCAAACTGGTTAAATAAAGCATGACATTTCCACCACTAGAATAATGACAGATATAATTAGATTGACTTCTTGTAGGGAACAGTTGAATTGGAGCAATTTCATAGGATTTAACCTAATACTTTAAGCACTTTTCATGTATCAATTAACTTAATTCTCACAGCAAGTTTTATGAAGTATGGTGGGCAGAATAATTGCCCCTGCCTTCCAAAAACAGAGAGGTTCACATTCTCAGGGCTGAGGACAAAGACTGCAGCCATGCAACTAAAAGACACTTGCTCCTTGGAAGAAAAGCTATGACAATAGCCTACCGTGGTGTGAAGGTTCACAACCATCTGGATGTTAAGGCTCTGTTGGAAGAGTCTCGCTGCCAGGGTTCCACTATTCCTGTCTCCTGGAATGGTGTAAACAATGATTCATACCACGGTAGGCTGTTGTCTGGATTTTAAAAGCAGAGACATCACTTTGCTGACAAAGATCCATACAGTCAAAGCTATGGTTTTCCCAGTAGTCATAGTACAGATGTGAGAGTTGGACCATAAAGAAGGCTGAGTGCCGAAGAATTGATGTTTTCAAATTGTGGTGCTGAAGAAGACTCTTGAGAGTCCCTTGGACAGCAAGGAGATCAAACCTGTCAATCCAAAAGGAAATCAACCCTGAATACTCATTGGAAGGACTGATGCTGAAGCTGAAGCTCCAGTACTTTGGCCGCCTGATGTGAAGAGCTGACTCACTGGAAAAGACCCTGATACTGGGAAAGATTGAAGGCAGGAGGAGAAGGGAGCAGCAGCGGATGAGATGGTTAGACAGCATCACCAATTCAATGGACACGAATCTGGGCAAACTTCAGGAGATAGTGAAGGACAGGCAAGCCTGGAACAGGGAAGCTTGGGGTGCTGCAGTCCATGAGGTCCCAAAGAGTCAGACGTGACTTTATCGACTGAACAATAACAAAATATGGACGCTACCTCCTATGATAAAGAGAACTTTACAGATGTGATTCAGGTTAAGTGCCTTGTGCCTTGAGGTAGGGATTATTCCAGATTATTAGGAGGACAGGGAACTAATCTAATCATAACAGTCCCTAAGATCAAAGAAACTTTCCCTGCTGGGATCAGAGAGATGAGAAGCAACAAGAAGAATAGATTGGAAGTGTGAGAGGGACTGGACCCACCACTGCTAGGTCTCACCATGGAGAAGGAGGTCACCAGCCAAGGAGCGTGGGCAGCTCCTAAAAACAGTGCTTTGTAGACACAGTGCTCAACTGACAGGCAGCAAGACAACAGGGGATCTCAGTCCTACAACTGCAAGGAACTGAATTCTGCCACAGCCAAACAGAGTAAGGAAATCCACCCTCCTCTACAGCCTCCAGAAAGGAACACACACCTTAATCTCAGCCCGGTGAGACCTGAGTCAGACTTCTGAGCTATGCTGAATGCATGACAATGAATCTGTGTTGCATTGGTTACAGCAGCCATAGAAAACTAATACAATGCATTCACAGCCATGAATGCAGATGAGCAGATGAATCACAGCGCCTCAGGTCACACAGCCCGGAGGTGGAGAGCCAGGACCCAGGGTGGCAGACAGGCTCCAGAGACCTCTGGCCTCCTCAACCCTACTCTACAGTCTCACAGGAGAATGATTTCAAATCAAGTCCCCGAGAGCGATGCATTTTGGACTTACTCTTATCTGCAGTCTGTTTTTTAAAAAAATATATAGTTATTACTTTAAAAGACTGAAATTGAGAAAAAGAATACTAATACAAAGTAGTACAATTGCAACTTGCCTCAGGAAAACGAAGGGGAAGATTCTATCTTGCCTCTGCCTGGAAGATGGTTAATAAAATGTGCCCAGGGAGACCAGGCCCAGTGTCCTTCAGGAAATCACCCACCATGCAGTCAAGTTAAAATAACAGAGAAGTGTTCACAGCAGTGGATAAAAAGCAGCTTCCCAAGAGGACAGCTCCTGTTCTACCAGCTGGACCTGTCTCCTGGGCCACATCCCCCTACCCCTGCGTGTGTCCTCAGTTGCTCAGTCGCGTCTGACTCTTTGCAACCTCATGGACCATAGCCCGCCAGGCTCCTCTGTCCATGGAAATTTCCAGGCAAGAATAATGGAGTGGGTAGCCACTTCCTCCTCCAGGGGATCTTTCTGTACCAGGGATCGAACTTGCATCTCCTGCATCTACTGCATTGGCAGACTCTTTACCACTGAACCACCTGGGAAGTCTCCCTACCACCCCCTCGACCGCCACAAAGTGCAGGGTTCACGCCTGGCAGAGCTGGGAGAGTCCTGGACCCTGGCACCCGTGCATCCTGATTGCAAATACGTGAATATTTTGAACATCACCCCCAGAGAGACTGAGAGAAAGGTAAAAAACACCAGTTCCAGCAGAGAGATGGCCTCCTTCCTGAAAGGGAGGAAAAGCTTCCATTCTTCGGGGCCTCAGAGGGTCTGAGAAGTATGAGGAAGACACACAGACCCCTTGATTTGGCCCTGAGCCTGACTCTATCATCGCCAATGAGCACGTGGCCTCGGGGATGCCATTTCACTTCTCCAAATCTCAGTGTCCCCCATGGCAAAATGCAGAACCCAAGAGGGCCACCTGCTGTGCAGTTCAAAGTGGAGATGCTATGGATTCAACCCCTACCCAATAAGAACCACCGTGATGGGTGGTATGTGCCAAGGCCACACGGGCACCTCAGAACATGGCTTTGGGAAGTGGGGTAACTGCAGAAACAAAAGCAAACCAAAGGCAAGCTTCACAGAGCGGCACACCCAGGGACTCGGGGCTTTGGAAGACCCCCCCCCCACTTGGCTCAGCCACAAGCATCCTCGTCCACCTGTGCCCCTTCTTCCGTCTCCTCTGTCCATGAACTATGGTTCATCTCCATTCCCAGCTTAGAATTCAGAGTTGCAGAGCTGGAGGGCAGGGCTCCAGCCCAGCCTCTGCAGTGGGGGACTCCTAACACATGTTGGTTAAAGAGAAGGAAGGTGGGAGAGAAGAACCTCTGAGCAGGTGGAACACATGCAGCTCTTTCCTTCTCAATAACCACAGAGCTTTGGCACCAACAAAGATGAAACAAGAAGACCCCCCTGGTCCCTAGAGTCCAATCTAACCTCATCAGGAGAGGAATCATACACCAGAAAAGAGAAGGAAGGGGCTTCCAAGACATCACACAGCCCCAGATCACTCAATCCCACCTGGCCTCAGCTTGCTCATCTATCAAATGGGCGCGATGTCTGCCCTGTGTACCTCACCGGGGGGAGGGGCTGCTCCAGAGAGAGTCACACGGGAATACTCTTAGTGACCTGCCAGGGGTGTCCTACCACGTGATGACAGCAGCCTCAACAGAGACCACACACCTGCTGAATGCAGCCCCCAGGACAAAGTCACAAATGTGCAATTAGCCCAGGGTGTTGCCCATTTGCACAAACAGCCTGCAATTTTCGTTCGTTCTCAGGGAGGCTTCCATCTTTCTCAGTTTTGCAGCCCTGAGAACAAATGGGTTTTGCTTTTTAAAGGTGTCATTTTTTTTTCTTTAAACACATTTTAAGAAATATCAGAACCCCAAAGGAATCATACATTTAACCTCTGTGTAATCTGTATCACTGGGGGCTTTCAAACATATACTTTTTTGGAGCCACAGGGTAAGACCTTTCCTTCCCATCACAAGTCTCTCAAAACTCTGGGGGCATCTCATCTTCATCCTGAACAGCTGCCCTTGAGGAGCAGGCAAGGGATATGGACGTTTGAAATGAAGAAGGCTCATCTCTGGCCAAGAAGAAATACAATGCGATTCAGGCTTCTTCTCTCCAGGATGAAAACTCCTCGGGGTGGGGGTGGGGACTTCCAGGGACCTCAGCCTAGAGTGAAAGAGTGGAAGATGCAGGACAAGAGCCAAGAATGGAAGAACCAACAGAGACTGGGGTTCTTTATCATCCATCTCCAAATGGGCTAGGAACCAGACAGGACGTGGGAAAGGTCATGGTTTGGGGTGACAGAAATGCCTGGGTTCAAACCCCAGCTCTGTCACTTTCCCAATGAGTAACACCAGAAGTGTCTTACTTCTCTGACCTTCAAGGTTGGAACCCCACTTAACAACAACCTGGTCTGATGCTCAGAAAGATTACATGAGATGATGTGGCTGAGCGTCTTAAGATCTGCCCTTGAGACATGTCAGTGCCTTGTCCCTGCTGTCACTGCGCTCACGGTTTACTTGGAGAAGAGGAGTGGTAACAAGGTGCCTGTAACAAAGTGACTAACCAGGTAACTGAAGGTTACCACCTGGCCAGTGACGCTGACGCCAGGCCCACACAGGTCAGCGACTTCAGTCTGGACTTGAAGGTGGGGATGGGGAGTAGGATGACAGTGGTCATCTCCAAATTAATTTTTTGTGCAAAACCTGCCCGAGGGGCGTGTATGCATGCACACAGGGCAAGGCTTAGCTGGCCCTGTTCTTCTGGAGCATCCAAGCAAAGGTAACCAAGGTATTTAAGGAGGAAGAGGCTCTTTGGTGGGGCAGATGGCCTGCAGGGGTGGGAGCTAAGCCAGGTCACAAAGAAGGGTATGTTCCCAGGCAAGGCTGTGGTACGAAGACCTGCTCTGGCTCCCTTCTGGGTGAGGTCCTCCTGGAAAGGCCTCAAGCCACCCAGTCACCCAGAAGCTAGAGAGGAGGCAGCCTTGCCCTGCAGACTGCAGGCAGGCCAACAGCGCTCACCTCACTCCCTTGTGTAGTTTTGAGGCTGGATACCCATGGAGGAGGGCAGTGATGCCACCCAGACCACAGCCGGGGGACCTGGCCTATGCCAAAGGCCGGGACAAGGCGCTGAAGCAACGGCACACCAAATTCAGAGCGCGGCTAGCATCAGGGCAGCCATAGGAATCAGAGGCCAACCCCAGTGGCCCAGCCTTCCTCCTTTCTGAGGAAGACCATCAAAGCAGAACGAAAGCTGCTGGCAGGGTGGGGAGCTCCAAGCCACAGAGGAGAGCTCCCGCCTGGGCCAGGCAGGGCTTCAGTCCTGCTGGAGAGGGCCGTGTCTTCCCCGTGCTCATTCCAAGACTGCTGCTCCCTCGGACCCCTAACCCCTCTACCTTCCATTAGCCATCTGGCCTCCCTAGATAAAACCCTGCTTCCTGGGTCCACTGTTCCCACCGACACCTTTCAGAATTATCTGGTGCCAGGCAGTCGTCACAGCTCCTGTCAAATTCACCTGAACCAGCGTGATTGCAAGAGCTGAAATTGTCAGAGCACACACCGCCTGCTGGGCACGGTCCGGTGCTCCCTATGGACGACCTGACCTCAGTGGATGCTCACAGTGACTCTCTGGGGCAAGTGCTATACTCTCCCAATTTACAGGGAAGAACACTGAGGTTCTCCGAGGTTCAGGAACCTGTCCCGGTCATGCGCCCAAAGTGCATACCGCTGGGCTGTGCCCACGTGACCGTCCCCTGCCCTGTGCACCAGACCCCTGGGTTAAGGGAGACTCCGACGCCGAGAGACCTCGGACAAGACCCTCCACCTCTCTCTGGAGCGGCCCCTCCTCCTCTAAAACAGGAGATCATCACAGCACCTGCGCCGCACCCTGCCTGCCTCACTGCTGATGAATGAAGACACCCACAGCACCCGGCAGACGCTAAAAATGGCGGCTGTTTGGTGAGCGTGCAGGAGAGGGGAGAGAGAGACAGACATAACACAGACAGACAGACGGACAGGCAGGCAGACTGAGCTGACCTCTCGAAAAAGGCAAACGAGCTAAACTTCAGAAGGGAATTGTGCGTGCATGCTCAGTCGTGTGCGACTCTTTGCAACCCCATGGTCTGCAGCCCGCCAAGCTCCTCTGCTCATGGAATTTTCCAGGCAAGAATAATGGAGTCGGTTGCCATTTCTTACTCTAGGGGATCGTCCCCACCCAAGGATCGAACCAGCACCTCCTGCATCTCCTTCATCGCCAGGCAGATGGATTCATTACCACTGCGCCACCTGGGAGGCCCCCTCAGAAAGGAATAGCAGCCCACAGACACCCGAAGACACCCAATGCCTGGGGAGCCAGTTAGCACACTGATTATGCCATTTTCTTCCTTCCCAAGAGAAGAGAGGCCAAAAAAGAAGAGACAATTCAGGAAGATGTGGATGGATTGCATATTCGAGCATCTGGGTGCATCAATGAAGATAAAACAAAACCCAATACTATCCAATGTTATTTTTACCCAACCCCACCCAAACCCAAGGCAACCAAAGTGGAGAATGCCTAAACAACGAGCAATCCCACCCCAGCGCCAGGTTCTCTGATAAACTGCTGACAAGGAAACATCTGGAAGGAGCTTCTCAACCTCCCCGGCACCTTGAGGTGGATCTATATACCCTGAAGAATGAAGTCCTAGCCCTGTTTGAAAACTATGAAGGAGACCTGCAGACACACTGCAGAGATAAGGGAGGCTGGGCTGCAGGAAGGAGGCAGTCAGGATCCATCCAGAGTTCAGACCTTCCTGGAGAGCAGGAGGCACAGAGGCAATGGGTTTAGTGGCCCAGGGCACCCACCCCCCCAAGCCCCCACCAGCCTGGTGGCTTAATGCAGATGAAGATGGGGCTGTCTTATTTACTGCACTTTGCCAAGATGGGTACCTGGGAAAAGCAAGTCTCCAATAAATTTCTGTTAAATAATTGAATAAACAAGATCCTGGCCCCTAAAAGCTACCCAGTTGGTAAAGAATCTGCCTGCAATGCAGGAAACCTAGGTTTGATCCCTGGGTGGGAAAGATCTCCTGAAGAAAGGAATGGCAGCCCACTCCAGTATTCTTGCCTAGAGAATTCCATGGACAGAGGAACCTGGCGGGCTATGGCCCATGGGATCACAGAGTCGGACACGACTGAGCAACTTAACTCACTTTCATATTCTTCACTGCCACCCAGGGAAATGCCTCCGTGAGATGAAGGCTGCTCCATCCTTTGGCAAACGTGAAGGACGCATTCCCAGTTGCATTCAGCAGATAGCCAAGACTGAGCAAAGGAGACCCGTCAAAATGCCATGAAATGCACGTCATACTCTGGAGCGGAGGAACCTGAGCCTGCTGACTTCAAATGCTGACCTGAGGAAAACAGCAGCTCCAGGGCACTGTGGCCAACAGAGCCCGAGCTCGGCCCGGACTTGGAGGGGCCAGACGAGGGGGGCTGAGTCACTCGTCCAGAGAGCGGAGGAGGCAGCAGTCGCACCCAGCCCTGCCTGTCTCTTACTTGGCTTTAGGAAGCATGGTCACACCCAGAGGAAGCAGAAAGCAAGTGAAAAGAGAGCCCCAGCAGGCTCAAGGTGACCACATGCTGGGCAGGGGTCACAAGGGTTGGCCCCCTACCAAGCCCAGGAAGACCTCTTAGCCTGACAGCATCAGCTCCTCATTTGTCTCCCGTGTCCCACTCAACCCCACACACAGAGCCCCCAGCCCTGTTGGAGAGCTCCCTGCATGAGACAGTGGTCACAGAGCTGGCGTCTCTCCTGGGAAAGCAGGGCGCAGGGCTGAGTCCTCTTTCTACGCCCAGGACCTACATGTGCCCAGCACACAAGAGGCACTTAAGAAAAATCAGTGACACTGAGTCACAGAATGGATCTCAAGTCCCGTCTGTCACATGGGAAGAATAAGTATCACCTCCAAGGCTGATGAAAAGGTAAAATAACCCAGGAAAAGAACTTTTAGCTAAGGTCCTGGTTGGTATCATAAATACATCCTTAATTCCTGACAAACTTTACAGTTGGTCAACACAAAGAAAAATTCACTTCAGTTCAGTTCAGTCACTCAGTCGTGTCCAACTCTTTGTGACCCCATGTACTGCAGCACGCCAGGCCTCCCTGTCCATCACCAACTCCCAGAGCTTACTCAAACTCATGTCCATATGTCCATTGAGTCGGTGATGCCATCCAACCATGTCATCCTCTACCGTCCCCTTCTCCTCCTGCCTTCAATTTTTCCCAGCATCAGGGTCTTTTCCGATGAGTCAGTTCTTCGCATCAGGTGGCCAAAGTACTGGAGTTTCAGTTTCAGCATCAGTCCTTCCAATGAGTATTCAGGACTGATTTCCTCTAGGATGGACAAGGGACTCTCAAGAGTCTTCTCCAACACCACAGTAAAATTAAGTATGGCGATAACTTAGCACAATACCCTCGCACACATGGGGGGTAAACAAACATATATACATGCGTTCGAGTGCATGTGTGTGTGTGGCATATATGTGCATGTATGCACATTCCTATCAAGACAGAATTGTGTGTATGTGGTTGTTTTTAACTGATGATGGAAGAAGTGCCGAAGATGCAGCTAGCAAAGCTGTACTCCGTACTCACCAGGGAAACTAACCCCAAACATCACATCTGCACGGAGTTAATAGGAATCCACTGACCTGCCTGCAGAAGGCTAGGACTCCACCACTTCTGCGGGAGTTTGGTGAAGCCACTGCTAGGAGAGAAGTGAACAGGGCTGAAGGCCTTCAGGACTCACCTTTGAAGTTGTGCAAACGGGATGGAAAGAAAACTCACACAACAAAAGTGTTTTTACATGCCCTACACTGTTCGTGAAAGAAAGACAGAGCTAAGTCATGTTCGACTCCTGTGACCCCACGGACTGTAGCCCACCAATTTCCTCTGCCCGTGGGATTCTCCAGGCAAGAATACTGGAGTGGGTTGCCATTTCCTTCTCCAGGAGATCGTCCCAACCCAGAGATCGGACCCAGGTCTCCCGCAGTGCAAGCAGATTCTTTACCGACTGAGCTACACAGGAAGCCCCAGTGTTCATGACCACCTGAGAAAATCCATCCTGAACTGCTCCTCTGCCATCCCTTCCTCCATCCCTGGGCCAGGAGAGGGGCAGAGAAGGAGGAGGGGTCTCGATTCAGTGCACACCTGTCAGGGATGGGAGGAGCTGACACCTGGCGAGCTGCTCCCCCGAACCCCCGCCCTGCACCCTGAAGTCTCTGCACCCTAGTGGCTGGACTCCCACTTGCCACCAACACTGGAATTTCGGGAGGTGGGCTGTGAGTACACACCGACCCTAGCAACGATGCAGGCTCTGCTCCTCACACCCCCTCCCATCCACAGCGCAGGCCCTCTGTGGGGGTGTTCTCAGGGATCTGGGGCCCGTTCAACAGAGGAAGCCCCGGGATGTGGCAGGAGGAGGAAACGGGGCACAGTGGCCCTGCCAATTTTTCCAGAGGAAATGAGTAACCCGTTGTTAGGCAGTTACACATCGCCAAGCGAGGAAGTGGCATTGTCTGGGGACCAGCCGAGGGCCTTACATAACAGGCAACCCCCCCCCCGCCTTGCATTCTGGCCATGGCCGTATTTGGGGATTGGCAAAAGCATTTGATGAGCACCTCTACCCCGTGTAAACACTGGCTTTATTAGGGTGGTGGAGAGAGGTCTGGACCGGAGTCCTGCTTGGCTCAGTGCTAGGAGTGAAACTGACTCAGTCTCAGCAGCCTCGTTCCGACAGCTCATCCGCCGAGTGCCCATGCAGACCCGGTGGGTAAGTCTGGGCTCAGGGGCCCAGGCTGCCAGTCTCCTCCTCCACCATCTGCCAGCGATGTGATTTGGACAAGTTGCTCAACTGCTCTGTGCCTCAGTCGCCTGGAGCAGGGAAATCCTTGCACCTGAATCCCAGGGCTGCTGAGGTTGAACTGGGATCAAACGCACTCCGTGCTCAGAGTGATTCATCGCACAAAACAAGCTTCTGATGATGTTCCGAGTGGGGTCCCAGCGATAAAGGTCATGCAGCCCCCACCTCTGAGGACAGATAACAAAATACAAAGTAAAATGAAGGGTCTTAGGGTCTGTGCAGACTGGACAGGGACTAGGGGCTGCACATGGAGAAGGAGAAGGGTCATTTCCGCTGGGCACTTTGGAAAAGAAAATGGTCAAGGACCTTTCTGAAGCAGCCGGCAGAGGAGGGAGGCACAGAAATAAACATTAAGTTCTTCCCGGAGACATCGGACGATGAGAGGCGCATTTAACAAAATCTTAAAATTCACTCCAAATCAACTGGCAGTTGGGCATGATCATGATGCCATGACTGAGGTGGGCAGAAGGTGCCCAAAGGGAGTCAGTTCTCCAGGGAGCCTGTAAATCCACCCACTTTTCAGTACATACACGATACACGTCCTGGAGAATGGAGAGACCCACGATGCCATTTGTGCACATTCACTGTGTCATTTCCTACTCACCACCACCCCGTCAGGGACATACTATCTCACACACACATGAGCACACACACACACACACACACACACACACACACCCTTTATTTTGAAAGATGAGGAAATTGAGGCACATGGAGTTTAAGTTAAGCTTAAAGGTTCAGAATTCAAATCCAGATTTGCTTCATTGTCCACTAAAGGGATTTTTTTCCTCCTCTGCTGGTTGGTTAAATTATTATTATTATTGCTATTATTTTGTTTAGAGTTTCTTTTTTATTGAGACATAAATGACATATATTAGTCAAAATTATATCAGCTTCAAACAGTGATTCGCTAGGTGCAAATATTGTGAAATGATCACAGTACGTCTAGTCAGAATCCACCAGCACACGTAATAACCAGTATTCTTACAAACAGTCACAGGACTTCCCTGGTGGTCCAGTGGCGAAGAATCCGTCTGCCAAGGCAGGGGACATGGGCTCAGTCCCTGGTTCAGAAAGAGTCCACGTGGAGCGGGGCAACTAAGCTCGCGTGCCACAAAGACAGCCTACGGGCCGAAACTACTGAAGCCCGTGCTCTGAAACAAGACGGCGCCGCAGTGAGAAGCCCGTGCACTGCAACTAGGGTAGCTCCCGCTCACGGCAACTAGACAAAGTGCCTGTGCAGCCAACATAAATAACCACAAACGGAGAGAAAGGTTGGGAGTAGAGTGCAAATCCTTTTTCTTTACACAGGGAGCAAGTGACTGTCTGACACCCCATCACCCCAGAACCATGTTTATTTCCTGAAGCCAGGACATTCTCCCCAGCACCACGTTTCCCCAGCAAAATTGGGAAGCTGACACTGATACATAGCTAACATCCAGTTCTCATACCCGACTCAAACGTCACCAACTGTCTCCAATCAAGTGTCACATCCAGTTGTCACACCTCTTCAGTCTCCTTCAATCTGGAACTCTTCCTGTCTTTCCCTAACTCTCATGACCTTGATACTTGACAGATAAGGCATTTCTTTAGTTTGAAGCATGTCCCCCACATGGATGGCATCACTGACTCAATGGACATGCATTTGAGTAAACTCCAGGAGACGGTGAAGGTCAGGGAAGCCTGGCGTGCTGTAGTCCACAGGGTCGCAAAGAGTTGGACATGACTGAGCAACTGAACAACAATGTCCCTCTACTTAGGTTTATCAGATATTTTCCCTGATTAATTCATGGTCTGTATCTTCATTAACTTTTTTTTTTTTTTTTTTGCATAATTGCAAAGTAAGAGTTGGAAGGAAGATTTACTGGATGAAAGTAAATCCTCTAAGTTGACTGTGATCCTGACGACAACCTTCACCCCATCATTTTTCACCAGTCAGGGGGAAAACAGTGAAGGGTCATCTGACTCAGGAAGGAGTGGACAGTCTGCAGCCTGGAGAGAAACGATGGTTTCCACACAGCCGAGGAGATGCTGGCATCATTCACGCATGCCAGCTTTGCTTACAGATAAAAAAGAAAGAGAAAAAAAAGAGAAACCTCAGAGTTCGGCCTAAAAAGATCTTTCAGACAGTGCCAGTTCGCTCCCTTTCCGAGGCCCCGCCTCTGTTGCAAAGTACAATACGTATGTTTATCTTGCTTCTAAGAAGGGGGATATTAAAATACTTGAGGATTTTCCCCTCCTCGCCCTGGCATGCTGACTCCCAGCGGCTGCACGGCCACATATAATGAAGTGCAAAAGCAACAGTCAATTATGGCTTTCGCAAACACAGGGACCTTTCCTGAGGTTGGAAGTCTCATCACTTGAAAGGCTGACTTTCTTCAAACTTCCAGGAACTGAGTGGCCCAGAGCCCGTCTATTTAAAGGTCAACCCAGCCCTGCTGTATTTGGAGGGCTGCCGCCAACACGAGCTTATTCTCGGCCCCTCTCCGCAGCCACCGCAGTGGGCTGTGAGCAGCACTGGGTTCCTTTCAAAGGGAGGCGAGGGGCGCCCAAGACAGAGGTGGGGTCAGAGAGAGAGGGGAGATGAGAAGTGACTCACCGCCCTCCTGTTTCATGGGGACAACCTTGGGGGCTGGTGGTTAAGACAATGAACTCCTCCATGGCCGACCTCTGAAAGCAATGACCACATCTCAGAATCTAGCCTCGTTTCCAATTTCCAGGGACATCATGGTCCTTTTTGTCCCCCTCTTAGCTCAGCTCTCTGGGCCTGAGTGTTGGAGGAAAAGATGGAGCACAGGTAGCAGGAGACAACCCCCCTAGGCCCCCTTATAAGGTGACCAGAGGGACCATCTCACCCACCACTGACATACAAAACCTTTTGAAAATGTTTAACCCCTAGCTTGGTGTTAAGCTCACACAGCTCTGCATTTACTTAACCTCACTGCTTGCTAAGGCAGTAAAGAATCCGTCTGCAATACAGGAGACCCGAGTTTAATCCCTGGGTCGGGAAGATCCCCTGCAGAAGGAAATGGTAACCCACTCCAGTATTCTTGCCTGGAGAATCCCATGGACAGAGGAGCCTGGCGGGCTACAGTCCATAGGGTTGCAAAGAGTCAGACACGAGTGGACGACTAACACACTGCTTGTTCTTCACTTACTCGTCCCACCAACTGCAGGCTGATTCGGAGGTGACAGGTATGGAGAAATCACTGCTGACACAGCATCTATAATGTGCACAGGGTCTGAGTGGGTGGTGGGTACAGCCGACCAGCCCCAAGTCACCCAGCTAGTGACAGACAGGGTCAGAATTCCAATGCCTACCTGTCTGACTCCAGAACACACTCTCCTATTTCGTCATTATCCTCCACACAAACCCTTTGTTCAGGAAGTCAGGTAGTGCTTTGCTGGAACGTATTGATTCCACATGCCAGGTACCTGAGGGCTTCAGGGAGGAGGTGGCATTTGAATGTTGCCTTCAATGGGGCTCAGAGAAAAAAGGAAAAGGGGCCCAGGAAGAAAGCACAATGTGAGCAAGAGCCTGAATAGACAGATAACAACTGGTTGCCAAGGGTGAAGCCCGGAGTATCCAGGGCATCCAGTATTAGGGCATCCAGGAGTCCTTTGGGACACTTTCCTAATCCTCCAAGCTGAACTCAGACTCTGCCAGTCACTGCACTGTGCCACCCCCCTGGGTCATCCTGATCCTCATGACAATGCTGAGAAATAGAGATTACCGAGGATTAGAGGAGTGTCCACTACTGACTGCCTGGTTACAGGGAGGCAGGGCTTACACCAGACCCAGGGCCATTGGGTACCAAGGCTAATGAGCTATCCACATGCCTTCTCAAGTTTTTTTTTTTTTCCTTTCTGCTGAGGTCATTGTGGACACAGGAAAGGATGCTCATGGGGAATGAAAGGAAGAAGAGAAAGAAAGGAAATACAGAGGGAGGGGAGGAAGGAGGGAAAACATGCCAGGACTGTGATTCAGTGCAGACCTTTCCGAGGGTCCGATTAGCCTGAAAAGACTTTGAAACCCGAACCAACAAAACCAAACACTCAGGGAGCCAAGCCAGGAAGCTTGGGCAGAGAATCTCCAAGACCAAACGTCATCAGAAGCGACTCTGGAAGGGACTCTGTTCCGAGGTCAGGTCTCAGGCTGCACTCCCCAGGAACAGAGATGAGGATTCCTTTGTGCGAGCTCGCTGGGGAATGTACTCGCGAGAAAGGAAGCGAGGGCTGCAGGACCCGCAGGCTGGGGGTGGCCTGGACTCCAGCCTCAGCCTGAGCTCACCGGCAGCTCTGGTAGTAAATGGGACCACAGGGCTCACTGCCACTTCGAAGCAGGGGGGCTGGCCTTTTGTACCCCTGAGTCAGCAGAGACTGGGGGTGGTGGGGGGTGAGCAACTTCCTGGATGAGGCAGCAGATCTCCAGAGAAGCGGACGCCAGACAGTGAACTTGGACAGCTGGGGGGTGAGTGTGCCGGTCCCGTAAAGGGGGCCCGGGTGGGACATCAACAGCATCTATTACCATTAGTCATAATTAAATGACTGGGAGATGACCAGGAAGGACAACAGGTCCCGTTTTTTTAACATTTCCTGCAGAGTCGGGCTGCCTAAGCCAGAGCCTGGGTGGGGGCTGAATCTGCCCCCCAAGTGAGCGTGGAAACATCTGGGAAAGTGACAGACACCGAGAGTGAGCACAGCCCCGGGGGACGATGGCCAGACGGAGACGTGCGTCTGCAGGGCGTGAGACACCAAGGCCGGTTGGAGGTCATCTCTCTTCTCTGCTTCTCCCTCCCAGGGAGGGCCAGCATGTGAAATCAAAGACAATAGGCCAAGAACACAGACTTAACTCTCCCACCTAAAAAAACCTAGCAGGATGGTCTATGATAAGCGTATAGATCTGTGCAAGAGATTCTATGATCAGATATTTCTAACGAATTACCAGATGGGTTTATGCCTGTATGTCTGGCATACAGCTAGAGCTAAATAAAAGCTGAGTGGCTTGTCAGCTGTACAGATTGTAACCTCCACCTCAGGCTTAACAACTACCTCCTAAGCTTTTCCCAGAAGGCTGGAAAGATTTGGAAATGAGGTGGAGAGTCTCATTCGTGCATGAGTTTTGCCATCGTTGGATGGTTCTCAATCAGCCTCCTGATTTTTTTCAGCTGAAGAGTTCTGTTGTCTCCACACATCCAGCAACAGATGAGAATAAACAAAAGATCCCTCCCCATACAATGGAATATTATTCAGCCATGAAAAAGAATTAAGCATTGATAGATGCTACAACTTCCAAGGATGAATCTTGGAAACACTGTGCTAAAGGAAACAAGCTAGTATGTGTCCGTGTGTATGAGATGTCAGAATAGACAAATCCACAGAAGCGGAAGGCAGATTGGTGGTTTCCTAGGACTGGAGGTGGGGGAGGCTTAGGGGGTGACTGCTAATGAAGACAATCTTTGGGGGTGATAAAATATTCTAAAATGGACTGCAGTGATAGTATCACAGTTCCACTAGTACGCTAAAACCTCTTACTGTACACTTTTAATGGGTGACTTGTGGGGTATGTCATTAAAGCTGTTACTTAAAAAAAAAAGTTCTGCTGTCATAGGAAGGAATGACAACACCACCAATGATGGGTTCCATTCGCTGGACAGAAATGTTAGTTGGGGGACTTCTCAATGCAGGGGGCCCAGGTTCAATCCCTGGTCAGGGAACTAGATCCCACATGCCGCAACTAAGGCCACAATTAAGAGCTGACACAGCTGAATAAATAAATAAATATTAAAAAGGAAAGAAAGAAATGTTAGCTGGAATACAGCGTGCTAGGCCTGAACAGTCCCCAAACCATATCCTCCCACCCAAAAGAGAGAGACGACACCACCATTGGAAAGCCTTTGGACAAAAGGCTTCCAGAATACAGTTGCCCTTCCACCTCCAAAACACCCTGATCTTCACAATCCAAAGCCACTAAAGAGGGGCCACGCAGCAGCCCGCCAGGAACTCTTATTTTGTCTCCTGCCCCAGGCAATTCCTAAACAGTGGGAGTTAAATATTTATAAAGCAGTCACTGTTTGTTTAATGTTCGATCTGTACTTGCGAAGCACGGTGCGGGGAAATGCTGAAGTGACAGCTGATTATACAACCCAGGGAAGCCCTGCGCCGGGGAGCCTGACACTTACCAGGAGTCCAGCCTCACCTTCCAGCCCAGCCGGCCGCCCCTGCCTCCTCCTCAAAGCGCGCCCGCAGGTTGGGAGGGGTCTCCAGTGTTTAGTCTCCTCGTCCCCAGCGCCCGCCGAATAAGACAAAATAGTCCTTTCCTCCAAAAGCCACAGGGCACATGGCTCTTACTGGGATAAAGCAGTTTCAGTGAAAGAAGGGTGCTGCAGGGTCACGGTCTGCCTTCCATAGACCCCACCACACAGAAAGGGTGGGGGGCTCCAGGCCAGAACGGCAAGGTGCACATAAAGACCAGGAACGCCTTCTGAGGCCTCCCCGAGGTCATCCCCCTTGTGCTTGTCTGATACCTGATGTCAGGCAGCCCCAACCTGAACACCAGACAACAAGGGTGAATGTTCGGATACAACTCCCAGGCCTCACATCTGCTTCAACCTGATGCATCTCAGTTATCCCCACTGCAAAAGATGCGGGAAAGCCCCACCTGCTTCCCAGAGTTACTCCTGAGCTTTAATAAAATGATCCTTTATGGCAGGGGTCCCCAACTTTCGGGGTCTAATGCCTGATGATCTGAGATGAAACTGATGAATAATAATAGAAATAAAGTGCACAATAAATGTAATGCACTTGAATCATCCCCAAACCATCTCTCCCACCCCCCGCCCCAGGCCATGGAAAAAACTGTCTTCCATGAAACTGGTCCCTGGTGCCAAAAAGGTTGGGAACCGCTGCTTTAAGGCATCATTGCTGTGTTGAGGAGGGCGACCACCACCACCTGCTTCCGATTCCTGGCTCAGCCCTCACCTGGCTGTGACCTCTGGCGATTCCGGTCACTGTCCCAGCCTTCTGCAATGGCTAATCAGCATATGAGCACAAACCAGACAGAGGGAGGAAATGTTCCCTGTGGAGTACCAAACACTGCCCAAAACACACGTCAGGCGCTCTCAGCGTTGCCGGGAAATTGCAGGGTGGGAAGGCAGCCATGAACGTTCCCCAGCTCCGGGACCCCTCGGCCCTCTGGGGCCTGGACATTCGGGAGAGCGGCTGATACGCGGAGATCACATTGCCTGTTAGGCTGGGGAAAGGCTCCACCAGAACCTTTAACCCGCCTTGGCCATTCATTCTGGGGATCCCCACCCATCCTGTTTTCCCCAGGTCTGTCCGGCAGTCAAGGCAGAAGGAGGGCCAGCCCGCCACCCTGTCCCTCTGGTGGCAGAGCTGAGCCAGGGGGACACGGGCGTACAGAGCTTCTCCCCTGCACGTGAGCCAGCTCACTGGGGGACCTCTGATGAACAGACTACAGGGGAAGAAGGAAGCTGAGAGGTGCAGATGGAGCAGGGAAGTGGGAAAAGCAAAGACTTGGGGAGCTGAGACTTCATGGAGAAGAGGGCCCAGAAAAAAGCCACTTGAAGTGAAGCCACCAAAAATAAGAGCCAGATATTTAGGGCATGTGTGTTTCGTGGGGAGGGAGGAACTTTATCTTGAAAACGCAAACTGCCACCATCTGCTTCGGATTCCCGTCTCTACCTCTGACTGTGATCCTGGGCCACTCCTGTCACTTGTCTTACAGCCTATTTAGGAGGCTATCTTGAAAAAGGAAACAGTTATAAATACAAAATATTCTATATCCATAAATTAAGCATTTATCTTTTACATATTGTAAGTGTATATCACTGATAACGAGTTCTAAACATAAAATGAGTCTTATATTAAACCTGAAGCTGTCATTTGAAAGTTTGCTCTGAGTGTTAGGTCCCCCAAAACAATGAATCAAATCGACTACATTTCCATTTTAAAAAAAAAGAATGAATGAATCTTACACTGAGCCTGTTGTAGCAAGTTTTTTCACAAAACACAGACTTCTTCACTCCTCATGATTAAAAGGATCATTTGCAAAAGACCTTTCAGAACTTCACTCATGTTCCTAAGACCTCTTTAAGTTTTTGGATTTTTCCATCACTTTCTTGTAATTTACCTAGAGGGTCACCATCATTTTCTAATCTCTTCTCCACAGTTAGCTGGCCTGATTCTGCCCGGGTCCCCGAGAACTTCCCCAGAGCAGGACTCAAGTCTCTTCCTGCTTCTCTTCCCCTGAGAGCAGGAGTCTCCAACCTTTTTGGCACCAAGGATGGGTTTCGTGGAAGAGAGTTCTCTGCGGGAAAACTGGGGAGGTGGGGAGGGGGGATGTTTTCGGGATGATTCAGGTGCATTACATTTACTGTGCCCTTTATTTCTATTATTATTACCTTAGCTCCACTTCAGATCATCAGGCATGAGATCCTGGAGGTTGGGAACCCCTGGTTTAGAGCAAGCAGCTGGAGCAAGTACCTGATACTTACCCTTTACTTCCGCCTACAGTTCCCCCCACCCCCACACACTGTGAGGTCCCAGGAGGGGAGGGACTTGTGTCCACTTTGTTGGCTACTCCCCATGGTCACCTCTGGTGTTATCTGACTCTGGATCAGTGCCTGGCTCAGAGGAGGCTCAGGGCAAGTGCAGGTAATTCAAGCGGTCTGCCCAAAGCACCTCTGTCTGCATGGGGAAACCCTGCAGTCTGGGCAAGAGGTGCAATTACTGGTCGTGGGCCTCCCTTGGACAGAACAAGTCCTGTCACCTGTTTCTCCCAGCACCATGCCACTGAACAAGTGGGCAACCATAAATAGGACTGACACGTAGATATTTTACTATAGCTGCACATTAATGAGCCAGTCAAAAAACAGCTTCTTTCTTTGGCCCATGGACCAAAGATGCAGATGGTCTTTCTTGCGAAACACATCCTCATGATTGTACAATTTCTGATTTCCCTTTCTTTAAAGCAGTGCAAAAGTTGAGTCATCAGCCAAACATATGGAATACAGCTTCCTTCGAGTTTTACCATTTTTTCTTCCTATTTTTTTTTACAGCTGTTCTGTCTCTCAATGATTTGGTGACATGTTTTTAGCAAATCAACGTTATCCGTGCCTCCCAAAGTGCTCAACCTCGTTTTTCATGCAACAGCTCCGTTCTCATTGGTTTATATAATACGTAATTACCAACACAACTTGCTTTTGGCCAGTACATGAGTCAAGGGGCAGTAAAAAGCTTTGCGGGCATACCAGTTTCAATAGCTAACATTTAATGGGTGTTTACCCTGCTCCAAGAAACGCTGTCCTAAGCCTTCACATGTATTAACTCATTTAATGCCATAGTCACCCTGGCAGGTAGGAACTAGTATCAGTCTGATTTTACAGACAAAGCATACAAGCGCAGAGAGGTTATTTAACTTGCCCAGGGTCACAAAGCTGGGAGGGCAGGACAAAACTCTGAATTGGGAAAACTGGACTTGTGAGGCTTCAGTGGGCCTGGAGCCTTGCTTGGTTTGCAGTGCAGAGGGAATGGGCAGCGAGGAAGCCAAACGGAGGTCACTTAAGGGTTTCTGCTATCCTCGCCCTGGACTGACAGATGTTTACAATGTCTGGCAATCAGTAAATGACTGATTATCTTCAGATGTGGGTGGGCTGGACGTGAGCAGGGAGTTTGTGAGTGCATAGTTTTGTGTTATGATGACTTCTGCTTCCCTGTGCAATCTGTCTGCAGGAACACAGATAGGGGGGACCCCTCAATTTCGGTGTGGCTGGAACGGGAACTGCTAGCGGGAAGAGGGGGGCAAGAGAGAAGGCTGGGTTTGGAGTTAAGGGCAGACGTGGCAGGCCAAGGGGTTTGGATCCAACCCTGTCTAGAGAGACTGGCCAGAGAGTGCTCCCAGCCGGCGGAAGCGCCTAGCATATGGCCTGAGAATCAGAGACCCACTGCCCCCCAACTGCTGGCACGCAGGCAGTACAAGAGAAAGAGGAGAGAAACCTGAAAGCGGAATGGGGAGCTTATAGGTGAGGCCTTGGGGCTTTCTTTCCACTTTCTGACCTTCTCAGCGACCCCTCCAGGGCACCCACACTGCTGGGCTCGGAAAGGCTGACCGTCCACAGCTTGAACAGGTGAGGCCTTTTAGACAATGAAAACCTTGCACAGAGACTCTTCCAGGAGGAGCAGAGACAAGGTGCCTAGTCCCCAGACTCTCACTTTCACGTCCTTTCCACTGCCCTGGGAAAAAGGAAGGAGGAACGCTCAGTCTTCAAGGGCCACCTCCTTGAAACCCAGACAGACTGACTTAGTGTCACTAAATAAGTCACTTTCCTTCCAGACCAGAGAGTTAAGAAGGGGAAGAGACTTTGCCACCTGATTCCCTTCCGTGTGGTAGAAGAAGTCAGCTCTCTCTGTATATCTTGAAATCATCAGCACCAAAGAGCAGCTCGGGGACCTTCAGCTCCTCGGCCGGCTGAACGGGCGCCCCCAGCACATCCTGTGAGCTGGGTGTGGGTGATGCGTCACTTAGCTTCGGCCTTAAACAGTGCTCAAGGGCTGGGGAGCCAGAGATACAAGGTCAAGGGACATAAGCCACACCGCATGAGCCACGCCACCCAGCTCAGTAGGCGGTCAACCCAATGGAGAAGACCCCGAAAGGACGCAGCATCGGCCTTCATCAACTAGAAAATTCTCTGTGAGAGGGGGCCTGTTGCACTGGAGGGCCCCAAGGAACTGAACCCGAAAAGCTAGCCTTTGGGAAGGGCTCACAAGCCTCGGGAGAGGGAGAACCAGCTGGACTGTCAACACCATCTTTCAGGGGCAGTGATCACTCCATCGGGGGAGGTATTCAAGGGCTGATGGGAGAGGTGGGAAGCCAGGCTGCTACAACCAGGGATTCAACTTATCTCAGAAGTGGTTAGATGGGAGTGCAGCAGGGTTTCTGTGAATGCATCATCTTCAGCTTTTGCTCCCTAGATCAGGAATACTCATGGGTAAGGTCATATGACCTAGCGTGTTTCAGAGACTTGAGTTACATGGCCTAACTCTTGGTTGGTTTATACACACACACACACACACACACACGGGTAAGGTCATATGACCTAGCGTATTTCAGAGACTTGAGTTACATGGCCTAACTCTTGGTTGGTTTATACACACACACACACACACACACACGGGTAAGGTCATATGACCTAGCGTATTTCAGAGACTTGAGTTACATGGCCTAACTCTTGGTTGGTTTATACACACACACACACATGCTCCCTCTCTCGCTCTCTCTCTCTCCCTCCTTTTTTCCCCGCTCCACACCCTGCAAAGCCAGAACAGGTGTATGGGTGGCATAAGCAAAGATTCCTTTCTTCATGGAGCCATCTGCCATTCACTCACAGAGGCCTGACTACATGGCAGGCAGTGTATGGACAAGGCAGAGAATAATGCATGTCCCAGATCCAGTCATCTAATGCCTATAGCATGTGTCAAGTTCATCAATTAGGGTGGAAGCTAATGAACACTTCTGAGAGTCTCCTGGGCTTCAGATGGTACACAGCATGAGCTGTGAAGACCACTAGAGTCGGTGATCACATTATTCCTTCTGACACAGATCAGAGAGGGTAAACTTCCTACCTTCACTCTGCGAGTAAGCAGAGAATCCAGCATTCAAATCCAGCCAGTCCTACCCAACTCCAAAAGGCACGCTCTTTTCAAAGGGCCCCACTGGGGACGGTCATACACAACCTGCTACCGATGGGGAACCACCCCCCCACCTCCAACCAGGAGAGTCAGAACTTGCCGCGAGGCCGCCACTAAACCATCCATCGCAAGGGTCACTTTACTGTTTCTTTTATATTTTACCATTCAGTTCAGTTCAGTCGCTCAGTCATGTCTGACTCTTCCCAACCCCATGGACTACAGCACATCAGGCCTCCCTGTCCATCACCAACTCCTGGAGTTTACTCAAACTCATGTCCATCCAGTCGGTGATGCCATCCAACCATCTCATCCTCCGTCGTCCCCTTCTCCTCCCACCTTCAATCTTTCCCAGAATCAGGGTCTTTTCAAATGAGTCAGCTCTTCGCATCAGGTGGCCAAAGTACTGGAATTTCAGCTTCAACATCAGTCCCTCCAATGAACACCCAGGACTGATCTCCTTTAGGATGGACTGGTTGGATCTCTTTGCAGTCCAAGGGACTCTCAAGAGTCTTCTCCAACACCACAGTTCAAAAGCATCAATTCTCCGGCGCTCAACTTTCTTCACAGTCCAACTCTCACATCCATACATGACCACTGGAAAAACCATAGCCTTGACTAGACGGACTTTTGTTGGCAAAGTATTGTCTCTGCCCAACTCAATTCCGGTGGCACTGCCCGCCCCGGATGCGGGCCAATACGAGCTGGGCTTTGATAGCAGAGATGAAAGGAAAGGGCTGCAGCGTGCAGAGGGCTGAACAAATGTCAGCTGCTTTCATCAGGAAAACCCCAAATTACCCACTCTCACACACAGTCTTTCATCTCCTACTGGGCAAGCAGAGGCTGCTTATTAGAAAAGCTGCCTTGTCCACAACCTCCCTTGTGGGGGATCGGGTTGAGGGGCAAATGCCAGCGTCACCCTCAAAATTGCTGCATCCTGAGAAGCACTCTGCGGGGCAGCCGGGCTGTTGGAAACTCAGGCTCCCCTCTGCCCTTGGCCACAGGGTGCTGACACAGGGCCCAGAGAGGAGGCCTGTCTGGGCTAGCCGTCACCGCTGCGTGGGGCAGGTGCTGTCCCCAGGGACAGACGGCCGCCCCTGGGGCCAGTCAGGCCACCACGCCTCCCACACACACAGCCCACAGCCCCAGGAAATGGAGGTCTGGTCCCACGAATAGAAATGCGCAGGAGGGCCGGCCTGCCCCTCTTTCTCCCTTCTTTCTTTCTCTCCCTCTTCTCCAGCAAAGGCGGCAACTGAGCATTCCACATCAAAGATTCCTGTGGCCGAAAGGGGCCACTTGAGGTCATCATCGACATTGCGCCCCCCCCCCCCCCCCAGCAAGACAAGCCCGTCCAGGAGCTGCCGCAGGAGGCGGCCCAAGTCCCTGATCAAGGATCTTTAAGGAGTGGCTGCAGGCCTCCTTTGTGGCTACCAGTCTCCCCTTTCTGGACCACAGTGCTCACTCCATTTGACGGTCCTCTTTTCTTCAAATATTTCTGTCCCACCGTGACTGTGAGCGTGTCAGGCCAGGGAGCCTGTTTGAATCTCTGCATCTTCAGGACTTGGCATAAGGCCAGGTCCAGAGGGGCTGCTGAGTAAAAGGGGGTGGGTGGAAGGATAAGCAGAGGGAAGGATGGGGGTACAGGCAACAAAGGGTAAGACAGAGAAGAGGGCCACAGGACGCACCCACTGAGGCCTGAGAGCATCATGAACTCTGGGGCCAAAAGGGACCTGACAGATGTTCCAAGCCTCACGCCCACTCCTCAAGTGGCAGACATGAATACTAAGACTCCAACACCACATGCGACCTTGCCGAGGTCAGGTGGCCAAGGCTGAGCAAATCCACAGGAACACCCAGGGCCCCTGGGCAGCCTCAGTCAGCAAGGAGAGACGGCCAGCCATCCTGCTGGCGAAGCCGGGGTGACCCTCACGCTCCCCTGACTTGTGCGTGGAGAGACACCGCCACTGCCTCCACCAAGTCAAGCTTCCTGCTCCTAAAAGCCTGATAGAATTGATAGAATCTGGGCAGAAGAAATGCAGGTCTCCCACCGCCGTTACAACATCAGCCCAAGGTGACAGGCTAACAACGGCCCACCAGGAACGGCAGTCCTGCTTCTGCCTTCTTCGGGGTGAGAGGGGATCGGAGCAGAGTCCTCCGATCTTCCTCCAACCTATCTCCCTGTAATAACTCCCGCTATGAAAGGAAAAGCGGCCCAGATCCAGGGACCAGAGGAAACCGTCCACCTCCATCACACCTCAGAGATAGTGCAGTTTTGGTTCCAGATCACGGAAATAAAGTGGCATGGCAACAAAGTGGGTCCCGTGAATTTTTTTGGTTTCTCAGTGCACATAAAAGTTATCCTGTGTATTAGGGCATATTTATGGAACCTAGAAAACCAGCCCTGATGAACCTATCCACAGGGCAGCAACAGAGATGCAGATGTAGAGACCGAACTTGTGGACACTGGTGGGGAAGGAGAGGGTGGTACAAACCTCGAGATTAGCATTGACAAATATCCAGTACCGTGTGTAAAACAGATAGCTGGTAGGACGCCGCGGTGTGGCGCGGGGAGCTCAGCTCACTGCTCTGTGATGACCTGGTGGGGGGATGGGGGTGAGAGCGAGACGCCAGAGGAAGGGGACACGTGTATACTTAGAGGTGATTCACGCCATTGAACACCGGAAACTAAATCAACATTGTAAAGCAATCATCCTCTAATTGAAAAATAAATTTAAAGAAACCTTTTTAAAAAGTTATGTTTACACCGTGGTGAATGTAGCCTGCCTATTAAGCATCCAATAGCATTATTTCCAATGTACATACCTTAATTTAAAAATATAAAACCAAGCGATTACAACACTAACCACCAAAGATCACAGATCATCGTAACAAATACAATAGCAATGAAAAAGTTTGAAATATTTCAAGAACTACCAAAACGTGACATAAAGACACAAAGTGAGAAAATGCTGTTGGAAAAATGGCACCAACAGACTTGCTCGACGCAGGTTGCCTCAGACCTTCTATTTGTAAACGACGCAACACCTACAAAGTGCAATGGAACGAGGCACGCCTGTACAGACAGACCAGCTCACAACTATTTCCTGACGACCTACGGTGCTTTCAGAGCACAGACAAAGGACAAATCTCAAATCTAACTCCTGGACCAAGCCTACAGTTGAGATCCCTGACTGCCTATGCGGCTCATTCATTGAATTGTTCGTGCAACAAATCCCTGCCGAGTGCCAGCCATGCTGCAGCCAACGGTGCTACAGTTTGGAGTTTACGTCTGTCCTCTGCTGAATGTGCAAGAAGCTTGAACTTGACCCAGAGTGACCATTCCCATCACTCGCGTCCATATGATGTTTTCCATGCTCAGAGCACTTACCCTGCACGGATGACCCAGGAAGGATGAGGTGGGTGTTCTTACGATCTCCCATTGCATGTTCAGGGAAACAGAGGTCCTGAGAGTCTGAGAGACACAACCCTGATCACAAAGCAGAACCATGACTCAAAGCCCCATCTTCTATCTCCTCCGGCTACAAATCTTTGCCTCCCTGTAGGACATGTGAGGAGTCCGTATTAGAAAAAGACCGCTGTAGATGAGCGGCCAGAGTGGGCTGGACCTCAAAGGACCCATGGGAAGAAAAGAGCAGGCATCTCACAAATGAACCTAGAACTGATATCCTCAGGGTCAGCACAGTCATCCACAGAGCTTAGTATCTAAAATAAACAAAGCAACACTAAAGTCTCTCTGTGTTGCGGGCAAGGAGTATAGAAGAATGGTCAGAGGCAGGTCAGAGGCAGACAAGCTCTGGCTCGCTTGTGTCTGGGTCACTATAAACGGAGTGCCCCAGACGAGCCTCTACTTTCTTATCTGGAAAATGGGAATACAAGGGCCCAACCCTACGCTATGGAACTCAGTGAATCCGGTGTCAGACACACCTGATTTGGCATGAATCGAGTGTCCCACATTTCCTCTTTTTACTACCTAAGAGGACCATCAATGCTACCATGTTTGTTTGTCTGAACTGAGGTGAAACCCACATGAAGTAAAATTAATTGTTTTAAAGTATATAATTCAGGGGTGTTTAGTACATTTTACAATCTCATACAATCATCACGTTTAGTTCCAAAACATTTTCATTGCCCTAAAATAAAACTTGACACCCACTAAGTTATTCCCCATTGTCTCCTACCCCCAGTCATCACCATCTGCATTCTGTCTTTATGGATCTACCTACTCTGGGTATTTCATATAACTGGAATCACATAATATATGACCCTCTGTGTCTGGCTTCTTTTACCTAGCATTATGTTTTCCAAGTTCATCCATGTTGTAGCTCTCCTTATGGCTGAATTAGATTTAATTGTGCGTCCATATGCATGTATATAGATAGGCAATGGGCTATATATTCATATATATATATATTCCATTGTGCGTGTGCGTGTATATATAGATGTATACACACACACATTTATACATTCATTTCATCCACTGATGGACATTTGCGTTGCTTCCACCTTCTGCTGTGAACAGTGCTGCTATAAACATTCGGGTGCGGTTTTTTGCGTGGGCACATGTTTTCAACTCCCCGGGGTAATACCTAAGAATGGAATTGCTGGGCCATATGGTAACTCTATGTTTCACTTAACTGTCTTCCACAATGGCTGCGCAATTTTACATCCACACCAGCAACACACAAGGGTTCCAATTTCTCCATATCCTCACCAACGTTTGTTTGTTGCTCTTGTTTATCAAAGCCATCCTAGGAGGTATTAAGAAGGCTTTGCTTTGCATTTCTCTCATTTCCTGTGCTTGCTGGTCATCTGCAAATCTCCGGAGAACTATCTATCCAAGTCCTTCGCTCATTTTTAACTTGGGTTCTTAATCTTTGCGGTTGAGTCTTCGGTTGTCTTTGACCAAAGGAGAAGCCAACTCCTAAGCTGCCCCAGGACTAGAGATTTGGTGGGGATGGGCCCCACAGACAGGCAGGAGGACGCAGCTGCTGGAGGCTCTGGAGAAGACCCCAGGAGAGCAGAGACATGGCTAAAATGGCCTGGGGAGCAGGACCTGGGAGGAAGTATTAGAGAAGGACAAGAGAAGGAAGCCTGGGAATGGCTTATGCCATTTCGGGGCTTATTCTACTTGGAGAGGCTGAGGAGGTGATTTCAAGGAATCCTGGCCAGCTGGTTCCCATTTCCGCGGCAGAGAAGGAAATGTGCACAGCGGGGAGTGGGTTAGGCCGAGCAGAAGGGAAATGCTTCCGGGCTGCAGAGCTTTGCGAGGCCCCTGAACGGGCAGAGTCTGCTAACACCTGGCACAGAGCAAAGACCACCCACAGGGGAGACAGGACCCACTCAAGCAGCAGTGCCCTGACGCACTCTCTCAAGCCACCAGACCCCATGGAAACAGTCACCGAAGGGGTGGAAGTGGCCACGGTCACACGCGACCCGGTATTCATCTCAACACCGCGTGGCTTCTAGGTACCAAAGCGCACACATTGGGCCCAGCTGAGTGGACCACGTTTTCTGATCACCCTACGTGCGGAGGGAGCTCTGGCTCGCCTGTGAGGTGCCGGGGGAGCAGAAGCAAAGCAGACACTGTGCTTGACCCCAAGGGACCGACATGGAGGCCACTGGGGAAACCTCCCGCTCCAAACCAGCAAAGAACAGGCACCTCACAGAGAGGCCAGCTGGACAAACGTGAGATGAGCCTCCAAGTTAGCAAGAAAGGGAGGAAACAATGTAAGAGGGACCCAAAGGACTTCCCTGGTGGTCCAGTGGCTAAGACTCCGCACTCCCAATGCAGGGGGCCCAGGTTCGATCCCTGGTCAGGAAACTAGATCCCACATGCTGCAACTGAGAGTTCACATGCCACAACTAAAGACCCGGCATGCCACAACTAAAAAAATAAATCCCACATGCCGCAACAAAGATCGAAGATCCCACTTGCTCCAGCTAAGTCAAATAAATAAATTAGTTTAAAAAAAAGAGTGACTCTATATTTGGAGTCAGTGGACCTGGGTTCAATCTTAATACTGCTATTTACAACCTGTTGAATACTGGCAAATTCCTTAACTACTCGGAGCCATCTTTTTCCTCATCTCTCAAAATGGGGATAAACCAGCTTCTCTGGTAATGTGGGGCAAAGGCAGCTCCGGACGGCTGGACCCTCCCCGAGTGCAGCTCCATAAGCCAGGAGAGTGTCGCCTGCATGACTGTGCGGCCTCTCCCTGGGTTCACTCGGCCACTTGGCTGCTCCCTGGCCGAGGGATCTCTGGAGCAGGTTACCTAAACTCCCCCAAGTCTTGGTATTTTCATCTGTAAAATGGGAATGGTGATAATAACGTCTGTCTTTCAGAGCAGTTCGTTGCAGTGGGTTTCATCAATTGACATGTGTAAAGATGCCTGGGAAGTACTCAAAAATTTAGCTCTTATGATCACAGCCTTCAGTGAGACAGACAATCCTTCTTCCTAATCTGTCTGCTGATGTGTTTAGTACAGATTTCTGAACAGCAAGCTGAGTCCCAGCTCCAAATGCTCCAACTGTGGGATCACAGAACTGAAAAACGGACTCTCCCTTCAAGGCAGTAAAGAGATGGCCCAGGGCCCAAGGCTCACCCCACTGGGGGCGCTCAAATCCAAGTCTCTGCCAAAGGCCGGTCGCAGCCCTGCCCACCCCCATCGGCCAACATCCCGCACTGAGCCGCACCCATTCCTTATCCATCCTGAAACCAGCACCACCCAGGACCTGCGGAGAGGTTCAGTTAAAACAGTTTATAGGAAGGAAAGCTGCACTTTCTGCCTTCGCCTGAGATAAGAGGAATCTGAGGCCTGGAAGGAGCCAGGACGTCCCCTGCAGCCCTGACCTCCAGTCACACCAGACACACTCGATTTCCCAGACCAGGACGAGCAGGACGGGCCGCAGATACAGCTGGGCTGGCCTCGGTTCTGGGGCTGTACCCTCGGGCGATTTCCTTAACCTCCCTGGGTGGGCCTCAGTCTCTCGTCTGTAAAACAGAGACTATGCGGGGATTGTAGGGATGACAAGAAATATGGAGTCCCAGGCAGGGCCCTTATATATACTTACATATTGTATTTACTTATATACACAATACTTTGGCCACCTGATGCAAAGAGCAGACTCACTGGGAAAAGACCCTGATGCTGGGAAACACTGAGGGCAAGAGGAGAAGGGGGCGACAGAGGATGAGATGGTTGGGTGGCATCACCGACTCAATCGACACGAGTTTGAGCAAGCTCCAGGGGTGGTGATGGACAGGGAAGCCTGGCGTGCTGCAGTCCCTGGGGTCGCAAAGAGTGGGACACGACTGACCGACCGAACAATGGCAACAACACAGTAGTGCCCGGCTCACCTGAAGCAGCGCCTGGGTAACCACGTTCACGGTCCATGGCCCCAGGGCTGGCTCTCCACGTTCAGGATCCAAGACCCCAGGGCTGGGCTCTGTGGAGCCTCTGCTAGGCCAGGGGGCTAGACTTGGGAGCTGGGAGCATGGCCACAGTGCTCTGCTGTGGGGGTCCAGGGCACTCCAGCAGGAAGCAGCACGCCTGGTGGGGGGTCCTCAATTACAGGTGCACTTGGATCCACTCAACTAACACAGATCCAAAAAAGTAACGTCTGGAACAAAGGACCCCGGCTGTCAACCAGAAGGAGAAGTTCCTTAGAGGAGCTGGGCAGAAGTGGAGACCAGGGAGGGAGGTCAGATGGTTCAGGCCTCCTCTGCATCCCGCGTGGTAAAGAGCAGGTGGAGAAGCGGGTGGGTGTCCATAGGCCCGGCCTCCCCCAGAGCCTCCCAACACAGGTCCTGAGACTGACAAACTATTGGGTAAAGCCCACATCCCCAGCCCTTCCAGAACCATCTTCTGTGGTTTCTTTGTCAGAGATTCTGCAAGCAAGCCTGGCCCACTAATATCTTAACATAGGAATACCTTACAATGACGTCTACTGCCCTCCTCCACAAACACACACACACGAGTTCCTCCCTCCTCCTGGAAGGCTAAGTACAGTGGTTACTAGCACAAGCTCTGGAACCAGACTGCTGCGGCTGGGATACCAATGCAGCCACTTTTTAGCTGCGTGCCTTCAGACACTGTACTCAACCTCTCTGAGCCTCAGTTTTAGTCATCTGTAAAGAGGGGCCAATTATGGCACTATAATCCTGGAATGATGGCAGGAATTAAATCATATAACAGATGAGATCTGCTTCACATTGCCCAGGACTTCATAAACACTGGATGAACATCAGCTCTGATCAGGAAGTCATTCAATGTTGCTGATCTGACTGGTACGGGCTTCATGGAGTGTCAAGCGACTGAGAAGAGTTAAGAAAAGAGGGAGGGATCAGCTGGTTTCCTACATTCCATCCCATTTCAGGTCAGGATTTCCCACTTACCCACAAAACGGAGCTCCCCACCGTCAGTCTGAAGATCAGGACGCCAAAGCTCAGAGGGGCCCAGACAACAGAGCAGGAAATGGGCTAAGAAACAGACAAGCTTTCCAAAGCGCCACCCTGCCAAGCACATCCTCATCACTCCACACCATTCACCCACCCCCTGCCGGCCCCCATCCCCCCAATCCTTCTCCCCCCGCCCCCGACACCCCTCCACACAGCTGGGACACCCGTACCTGTTCCTCTGACCCCAGTGGAGCAGAGCCAACCTGAAGCTGGACATGATGCGTGGAGCCCTCGGGGCTGAGCGCCCCTGCACCTCCCCGCCCTCCCCCCAGTGAGGAAGACTCCCCACATACTCTTGCACTGCAGGCACACAGAGAATCCCACCCTCGAGGACCACCGTGGCCCCTGCAGGTCTGATGTGCCAGCAATCTTCTGTCTGCTTCCAAAATCCTCTGGCCAAACAGCTCCTCAGAATCCTCCACTTCACGTGGCTGGTCACTGCCTCAGGAGGGCAGCCCCCGTGTCTCTGCAGGGGCTGCCCACTGCCCGGCTTTCCAACATGCAGGCCTCCGCACTCCCAGGTCCCTATACCTGCCCAGCACACCAGGCCCCCTAGCAAAGCCCTGGTGGTTCTGAAAGGTCCATCCCACCCACTGAGCTCATATATGAAAAAAAGTGTCCAGGGGTCACTTTCCAGAGAGCTCCCTCCTTGTACTAAACATGCATGTGCCAGCTCAGGAAGCCATCCTCCAAGTGTGTGTGTGTGTGTTGGGGGTGTGGCAGTGCGGGGTGGGGGAAGAGTAGCTCTAATACTGCTCCCATTTTGCAGGTGGGGAAACTGAGGCTTGGAGAAATGCTCAGTCTAGGGTCACCTACTCATAAGTAACAATGCAGGCCTCCTCACTCTAAGTCACATCATTTTATTAAACACCTTTTATACTATTTTCAAGGGGCTTCCCAGGTGGCTCAAGTGGTAAAGAATCTCCCTGCCAATGCAGGAGACACAAGAGACCCGGGTTCTATCCCTGGGTCAGGAAGATCCCCTGGAGTAGGATATGGCAACCCACTCCAGTATTCTTGCCTGGAAAATCCCACGAACAGAGGACCTTGGCAGGCTACAGTTAGTTCATGGGGTCGCAAAGAGCTGAACACAACTGAGCGCGCGCGCACACACACACACACACACACACACACACACACTGCTTTCCTGTTGCTTCCTCTGATTTAGTGAAGGGGAGGCATGTCTTTCTAGGATTGACCCTGAGAACACAGCAGATACCCACTTTTAACCAGTGATTATCTGCCCAGGGCACATAGGGAAATGTGCAGGATCCCATCCCCTTTAATTTGAAAAAGTCGCAGCTGGGTCTGGAGAGGTTGGCATTCATCAGCAAACATGAACCAGCCAGACGTGGAGGGCTTTGAATACTAGGTGAGCCAAAGCCTTGTCCTCCCACCAGCAATGCTCCTGGGCTCCCAGCAGAGAGGGACCCATGCGGCAGAAGCACCCCAGACTACAGAGCACAGAGACTCAGACCACAGAGGACAGAGCCCCCTGGCTCTGCCGGGAAAGCCAGGAGGCTTTGCAGAGCCCCCAGCAGGGTGAAGAGCCAAGACCAGTGGGGGTGGGGAGAGGTGCCGACCGTCTTTAACACAAGAAGCCCAGGTCACCCGAAAGCAACTGTGTGTGGAAGACGGAAATCTGGTGGGGCTTTGTGGAATTATAGTCCACATAACCTCAGCGTATTACCCAGAAAAAGAAACCAAAGAGGCAAATGCCAAAAAGATGAGGCAGTCACAAAGCGACGATAGAGAATGGCCTGGGGATGCAGGGCCCGCGGGATAAGTGGAATGGCATTTCCTCCTTAGTCACTGGAAGGCATGGGCTCAACTCCAGGCCAGTGAGGCCACTGGAGCCACGTGAATTGGCCTCTTGTTCCTGGGAGAGAAACTGAATCGGGAAGGAACTGGACGGGGAATGTGACCATTCCAGCCCCATCTTCCTCTTCCCCTTCTTCGGTCTGTACCCCTCCCCTGCCCTGCCCCATCCTGCCTCCTCGCATTCTCCATAAACCCCTGCCTTAGAAAACCCCAAAGCCAGGATCCCCAGGGTGATAACGCAGAAAACAAAATCCTTTAAAAGGGCAAGAACTCCCGGAAAAAATCCACAAAGATTTCACATTATCTTTCTGCAGCCCAGGCTTCCTGACCCCAGTCTGGTCATTGAGTCATCTCACAACAATCCAGGGGTCTGTCCACTGCACGACCTAAATTGTTTGCTTGCTGTAGATTTTTTGTTTTTTTTTTTCCCCTCCCCACCCATCCTGCCCACTCCGCCCCCTCCCTTGTGGTAGCCGGGCTGACAGGCACCCGGCAGGCAGACCAGCAGAGCTGGGTACAGCTTCCTGTGCTGTCCTCCCCGAGTGCCGGCCGGCCGGTGGGTCATGACTTCCGGAGACACGGTAGTGGGGAGAACCTGGGATTGCAAATAGAGCAGGCAAGTGTCACTTCCATCAGGCACAGAGAGCCAGGCCCCCCGCAGGGCCCCCTCTGTCCATCTGGGACCTGAGTCCTGACTTTTCCCGCAATGCAATCTGACATTTCTGGGGCAGGGAGCAGGCAGCCTAGGGAACAGGATCCGGGGAAAACTTAGAATCCCAGCTGCAGCCTTACTCGCTGGGTGTCTGAACACCAGCCTCCACGCTCACACCTATAATGTGAGACTCAGAAAGCATTTCTACCTTCTGGGTGTGGGAGGATTATTTCAGTCTTGGCACATGGTGACAATAAAGGGTAACGAACATGCAAGCACTGTTCCATCAATGTCTACACACGGACACCCGCTATGCCTACCAAGCCAGATCTAACCACTTGACAGAACTGTTTGGGAACAAGACCCACACACTGAACCACAGGAGCATCAGGAAAACTCCGTCTTCTGCAAACTGCAGCCATCACACCCTACTTTTAAGCCACTTCCACGAGAATTTCAAATATACAAAATGTGCCTCCAAATGCCCTCCAAATAGGTTTGTAATCCAAGTATAAGAAGGTGATAGAGGAGGGCATGGCAACCCACTCCAGTATTCTTGCCTGGAGAAGCCCACAGACAGAGAAGCCTGGTGGGCTACAGTCCACGGGGTCCCAAAGAGTCAGATACAACTAAGATGACCAAGCACGCATGCACAAGAAGGTGACCTATCATAGCCCAAGTTCAGAAGAGTAGGACTTCTATGAAGGGAAGGAAACAGAACGGAAGAAGAGTCCCCACCAACATCCACTTTATCTCTAGTTTTCTCTTAATATCTACAAAAGCAAGGATTCAAAGCAAACATGCCTCCTTGTTTACCACTGGTTAATCCTGGGGGTGGGGACAGGGCCATGATGCAGCGGTCCTTTGTGGCTTCTCCTTTTGCGTTTCAGACCTGGATGATTCACGTGATACAAAGAAACCCCCAAACTCAGCAGATTCTGAAGTCCAGCAAGTCCCTGAGAAGGACGGAGGAGAGTGGGAGCTGGAGGCACCCACAGGACCCCCAGGGCTCCGCTACTTTAAAGGGAGGCGGGGCTGCCTGTGTCCTGAGCACACGGTGGTCCAGAGCTGCCTGGCCTGAGCCCTAAGGAAGGTGCTGGACCCAGTCACCTCCGCCCCCGCCACGCTCCTTCCCAGGGGAGCCGGCATGAAAAGCACAGCCAGACACAGCCAGGCTGCCCAGCTCTCGGGCACCTTCCCAGAGGTGACTCATGGGTCCTCTCGACAAGCGCGCAAGGGGCACAGAGCAAGGAACGCCCCCTCATTGAAAGATGAGGAGCTGGAGCCTCAGAGAAGTCCCAAGAATGGCACGGAAAACAGGGCAGTCTCAAAAGCCTCGCAAAGCTGTCGTATGTCCAGGATTTTCTCTGTGTGGGAATCTGAGGTCGGGGCAGGGGACTAACCCCCGGCCAGGTTTTACAACTCAGGTCATCTCATTTTCATGATAACCAGCTTCCCAGAGGAGGCGAGGAAGGCACAGAGAGGCAGAGCATCCTACCCAAGGCCACACAGCCAGCAAACGCCAGGTTCTCTAACATGCCCCCATCATTCCCCTGGAGCATGTCTCCATCAGGGCCATTCTCATATTCCCCGGACATGCAACAAGAAGCTTCCAGGGCCCCTGACTGAGCAGAGGCCTGGAAGCTTGTCCTGGCTAATGTTTATTTGTTTATGTCCTCGACTACCTGCTAAACCCAGTCTTGAAACTCAGAGTGACTCAGAGACCTCACCGGGAGCAGCTGCTCTGGGCTGTAGCCAGATAAGCCTCCACAGCGGCAGGAGGGGAGGGTCAGGGCAGTTCCTGGTAGTTAGGTGGAGCCGAGCCCCTCTCCCCAGAAAGGCCGAGCCCATGCGGAGTCATGGAGAGTAGCAGACAGGTAGACGGGAGGGAAAGACCCACTGCACAACCAGCTATTAGCATGGCTGACACTTTTACAAGACCAAGCAGGGGGACCAAGCTTTCCCCACCACCATGAGTGCCAGCAAGGCAACAGGTGGGAAGAAAGGACACCCGGGGATGGGAAAACAAGTGCACAGCCAAGACCCTGAAGATCCTGCGGGCCCACAGCAGTCACCCAAGTCCCGGGGCTGCAGACGCAGGCAGAGCGGGACTCTGGCCTCTGACACCTAAGCTATGGCACATCACTGCCCAGCTCCGGCCTCTGAAGCCTTTTCTCAGAAAGTTCTCAAAAGCAGAAGTAGAGAACAGCTCCCGAAACTGCAACTACCCACAGAAGCCTGTTCTTTTACTCATGGGGAAGGGATAGTTGGGGGGCATTTGGGGAGAATGAATACATGTATATATGTATGGCTGGGGCCCTTCGCTGTCCAGTTGAAACTATCACAATATTGTTAATTATCTATACTCCAATATAAAATTTTTTAAATACATTTTTTATTAAAAAAAAATAAATAAAATAAAATTTAAAAAAAACCCTGTTCTCTTTATCCTACCCCAGTAGTCCTAAGTGAATAGACTGCATGGGTTCTAATGTCAGAATAATGAAAAATAAAGCTCCGCTTTTTATTTTAAGGTTCCCCCTTTGGAGAAATTAAATATCATTCCTGAACTTTTTCAAATCTGCCCCTCTTCCCCCTCACCATGGCCTTTCTTGCCCTGTTGGGTTACTCCCAAAGCCTTTCTCATTAACCAGGTTAACCAGGGAAGAGGCTCAAACTCACACGCCCTGACCCTGCTTTCCAGGGGCCAAGGCCACAGTCCTGCCCCACGGCGTGAGAGCTCTTTTGTGCAGCGGCTATAAACCTTCCATTGCCTCTGAACGCACTCAGGGATAACAGGGTGTTGGGGAAAGGGTGAGAGGTCAAACAGAGACCCTCCTGGAATCTGCCCCCTTCATTAACTTCGGAATTCTGCAGGCCAGTGTTTTCTCAAGCCTTTTTACACTAAACACTCACCCAGGAGGAGGGCATGGCCATTCTCACACCCCAGGCTCCAGCTGAAAAAGCCAGGAGCCGGTTTCCTGGGAGGAGAGAGGGGTGAGGCCAGCAGCCTCTGTCCTCCCACGGGGAAGAACTGACACTGAAAGAGCAAAAACTCTGGAAAGAAGTAGAGATTCTGAGGCGTGATGGTTCTGACTTTGCGGATGACGAAAGAGAGACTCAGAGAGGCTTAGGAGCCACAGCAAGGTCACACAGCTGTGAAACAGCAAAGCTTCACAACCTGGCTGTGTTTTGCTCCAAAACCATAGTCTTCCAAAAACTGCAGTGCATAGCCAAAAGAGGGCAAGAATGTCCCAGCTGCTCCCTGCCACCCTAAGAAGCAGGAACCTGGGGGCTGGGCCTGCCACTCAAATTAGCATTGAGGACCGTGTGGAATTCCAGGATTGGACAGGGCATCCAACACTGAAAACACTCCTCTGAAATGACACCCTATTCATGATACCTGACTTTTGTACAGCTTTGATGTTTTCCAGAACAAAGCATTAAAGAGCTCATGGGAAAAAAAAAAAAGACATCCGAAAGAGCCACCAAGATGGTCCCTTGCTAACACAGCACTCCCTACCAAAATGCACGTGTCTGTGGGTTTTATTATGGGTCAGCCTCAGAGGCTGGGACACAGTAAGCCCTCAACAAACATCTGCTATCCACACAGGAGGAGAACCCAGAATGTGAAGTTCTTTCGTATCTTCCCTACAACCCCAGTGAAAACCCCATCATCCATATGCTGCTTAACAAGCCTCATACAAAGACTACATCTTGTAACAACATTTTCTCAGTGTTTATGATCCAAGAGGAGTCTCTCCTTTTCAAAAACAAACAAGTTTCTTTCACTGAGACCAAGGGGCAAACTATAGCCTGCAGGCGCATTGCCAGTTCTTATAAATAAAGTTTTATGGGGACACAGCCATGCCCCTTCATTTACATACTATGGCTGCTTTCCAGACACAAAGGCAGAACTGACTAGCAATGACAGAACCATACGGCCCACAAAGCCTAAAATATTTACTACCCAGCCCTTGGAACAAAGATTTGCCAAACCCTGATTTAGACTCTGTATGTTGCGCTAACCAGGAAGTCAGAACTAAATGTAATGTTCAACGTTAGTAACTCATGAATCCTCAATGGTCTTTATTTCCATAGGTCTGTATGTTTTGATCTTCTAATTCCATTTTAACACTTGGTTTAAAAATAACTAAGAACCCCTGAGTGCTGATCATACGTCAGGCACTGAAGTAATCCCTTCAATATAGTCTCTTATTTAATTCTCACAATAAACCCACAGGGTAGGTTATACTATCCCCTATTTACTGAGGAGAAATGAATGGGGAAAAAAAAATGAATGAATGAATCATCGACTGATTTGCATGTAGCAATATTTACTATTTCATAATCCAATCCCGGAAAGTAATACAGGAGCTGATCTGCAAACTTTGGTGCTCAATAAGTAGAATACAGTTGGCAGAGACGTCAATTCAAGCAGAATTATAGGATTCTACAGCACTATCATTCAAGATTCCTTTTGTTTTCAGTCTAGCTTCAGACTGAGCTGTGCAATCACTTCATCATGAATCTTCTGGATTTAGGGAGGATCACGGTGGACTGAACATCAGAGCTGGCATGAGGTGGGACACAGAGCCACTCGATCAGTCTGGGGGACCCCTCATCTCCCGTGACGTGGTCGGAGTCACACAGCCCAAGTGCCACCGGTGGAAGCAAGGACGTGTGCTCCGAACCGAGCCCCCTGCAGGAGGGCCGCATCCAGGTGTTGCCACCTTTTTGCCAAACCGACCTTTTTCCAACTTCCCTAACTATTAATACGTCTTAAGCAGTAATATCTGCAAAATCACAGGCATGTTCTTTTTCTAATTCAAATGAAAATAAACATAAAACGGTTTTTCTAAAAGTCTGCCCCCCATGTAAGCTAGAGGCATCTTGTACACTTCACTGCATGCATGAGAACCACCAGCCTAGCAGAAGCAGGAAGGCGGAAAGCTGACATATCAGAGGGTGCACACCAGCTTCTCCACTCTCCTGAGACAAGCTTGGCAGTTCTCTGGGTCTCTCTGAACCTCAGTTTCTTCACGTGTAAAGGTGGGGTGCCACCCACTTCCCCGGGTTGGAAGACTGATCAGGCGTTGATGAACACTAAGCAACCCCATGGCTGTTCACTGGGACTGGTCTACACTCAGCTTGTGCAGACCCCAGGGGCCCAGGCCAGCCCTGCTATGGGGGAGCAGGTGCAGGTCACTAAGCCATGTCCAGGAATGCCGGCTGGGGTGTCTGTGGATGTAGGGGGCAGCGCTGTATCCCCTAGACCCTCTCCCTCGACTCCAATCCTCACAGGGGCCTATCAGTTAAGTAAATTTGAAAAAAAAAAAAAAGTCAGGCCTGCTCTAGCAGCAGCCTGGGGTAAGAGGGCTCAAACAGAAACGGGTTCTTCCAAGCAGCGAAAGACAGACTGTGCGATGAGGAGACTGTGCGCATGCAAGCCAAGTCTCTTCAGTCGTGTCCGACTCTTTGCGACCCTATGGACCGTAGCCTGCCAGGCTCCTCTGTCCATGGGATTCTCCAGGCAACAATACTGGAGTGTGTTGCCATGCCCTCCTCCAGGGGATCTAGATCAGGCCAAGCAGAAACACGAAGCGGCCACTCGATCGCAAAGGAGAAACTGGACGAGTCGACGTGGACCCGGAAATGGCAGCTCTGGAGGCAGCAGCAGCACCACCACCGCTGCCGGGCCCACCAGCCCCTCCACCGCGTGCCTGGTGCTCCGGGCCCACGGCGGCTGGCCCGCCCAGCAGCCTCCCGGCTGACTCCTGTCATCCCAGACTAAGTGCCGCTGCCTTTGCGCTCAGGCTAGAAGAGAAATCAGACCTTTCCCTACCCACGAGGGCAGCAAGGCCCAGAGAAGAGAGGGGATCTGCCCGAGGTCACACGGTCGCTGGCAGGGGGGCCCAGAAGGGAGCAGGAGCTGTGTCGCTCAGTCCCAAGCAGACGGCCCCGAGGCTCCGCCATCAGTGACAACTGTGTTCTGGGGCCGCCTGTGGAGCCTGGGGAGAACCTCCTTCGCTAGTCTGGGCCCCCAGCTACTCGGGTACCAAAATCAACCGCTGCGGTGCCAACCCCGCGGGTCTGGTCTGGGGCTGGAATGGAGTAAGGTCTGCCACGTGCCCTGCACAGGACATGTCTTGTGATTATTCGGACATCCGTGCCCATGGCGTGCAACAATCCTGCAGACACGGGGCATCTGCTCAGAGTAGCCAGAGGGGAGGGGAATGGGCACCTTACTTCTCGCTGCGACCGTTCCGAGCCTTCGGGTGCCTGAGCCCACCCACCCCCTCCTGGGAGGAGCCTGAGATAACCCCAGACCACCACAATGGGGTTGTTCTAGGGAGCCGCTGATAAAAGGAGAAAGAAGCAGGGCTGCGGGCCGTGTGATAAGAGAGGGCGCTGCTCTGCAGCGGGAGAGCGGGGGGAGATGGCCGCAGAGACGCGAGGAGGTGTGCGGGTGGAAGCGGAAGGGCCAGGGTTGTGCCTTGGTGTCCACATTCACCTCGCATCCCCCGGGCAGCTCTGATGGCCACTGCGAGACCAGCCAAGTCTCCCAAGCCTCCAAGGCCCCCTAGGCCCTCAAGAGCCCCCTCCCAGGGTGACACCTCCCCCTGCAACCCCTGGCCATGGGCAGCAGTGAGCAGAGCACCTGTCAGGCTGTGTTGTCCTTTCCTCCCAGCAGACCTCCGGGGCTGCACTGAGTTCCCACCACACCTAGTCCCAGGGGACCAGGAGCCTCCTCCCTGGGGGGCACAGAGTTCATACTTATAGTCTGGCTCTCCAGATGACAAAGAGGACCTAGGGACCCCAAGAGTATTCCATCGCAGGCAATGCCACACGCACACACACCCTCCTCCTCTGCTTTCTCTGGAATAAATAACCTTGGGCAAAGTTCTAAGCTGTGAACTGGGCACATCACTGCCCACCCAGTGGAACTGTTGGGCTGGTTAAGTTCTGCAGATGCTCAAAAACCGTGTCTCCCTTCCGTCTGTCCTTTTCACAGAAGCTGAAAGCAAAGCACCGAGACAGATCTGATCCAATCAACTCCGACGCAGTGAATAAGGGGCCCGCGTGTGTTTAGCTGTGAGCAAGGTACACATGCCTCTCGACCTCGGACAACTTCCGAGGATGGGAGAAGGACAAGAAATCAAACACCTTGCATAGACGGATATAATATTTCGACACAGGGAGGAGCTGTGGGCCGGGACAGTGGGCAGTGACCAGAGGGACGTCATTTCCATGAGAAGGTCAGGGAAAGCTGAGAAGTGCCGCAGGGCGTGAGCAGAACCGGGAACCCAACCAAAACGGAACCCCCGGCCCCGCCCCACATGCCTTCTCTGCAGGCAAGTGCCAGGCGGCCCCAGGTGACCTGAGCACACGGGACACTGGCTGTTAGAGCTGCCACTCTCCTCTGGGCAGCCCAACGCTTGGGCAACATCCCTTGGAGTCATCAACGTCACAGCTGCCCGGTCCGGACAGCCTGTCAGCTGCAGAACCACCCAGAACCCTGTGTTGTCTGGTCCGCCTCCCTCACACGGACACAAGGCTCCCTTCCCTCGCCTGCTGCCAGCCGGGCACTCAGCCCTCCCACAGGCTCTGGGGACTGGGACCTTTGATCAACTGTCCACGCCAGCCAGCAGTGCCTAGTTAAAAGGCCAGCACGGCCACCCCCCAGCCGTGATCAGAAAGGTTTCCAAAGCCTGAGCAACAACCTCTTTCCAACCACGAGGAACACTCCCACTGCGGGCTGGGCATCAGCTGTGTGCCGGGCACGATGCTGGCTAGCCACACACACACAAGTGTTCTGGGATCCTCAACACCGATCCTACGAAGGACGATGACATGTCACCCCCCCTGAGGAGAGGGGAGCAAGGAACCCAGCAGTCACTGTGTCCCCGAGTCACTGGGTGGATGTGGGTTACGGATCCCAGCCCAGGATCCTCTGGCTCCAAGGCACCCAGCTGACACATGGCTCCTGGTTCCCGGCTATAAGAATAGAGCCGGCTGCATGATGGTGACCTCTCCCGCCAGCCAGGCGGCGGCACCGGAAGCCCAGGTGGGTGCTGGACTGAACACGCGGAAGATGCCTACACAAGGAGGAGGTGGGTCTTACGTTTCAGAGGCAGCCCCTGGGGGAGCTGGCAGAGCTCCAACCGAACATCCCCGTCAGTGAGAAAGGCAGGAAGTGTCGGTCCTCTGTCTCCCATCTTCATCCAGGCTGCAGGAATCCACAAGGTGCTCAGCCAGGGCCCTCCTAAAACCACCATGAGCATCCAGAAATGTGGCCGGTGTGTGTCCCTGGAGAGCCTGCTTCCACCAGCATCAGTCCCCATGCAGGTGGCTGAGTATCGCTGTATATCCACAAGACTCAGTTCAGTTCAGTTCAGTCACTCAGTCGTGTCCTACTCTTTGCGACCCCATGGACTGCAGCACGCCAGGCCTCCCTGTCCATCACCAACTCCTCGAGTTTACCCACAAGACTCAGAAGATCCTTAAAGGAAGCTCCTTGCAGCTGACAGATGCAGCCATCATGAGGGACCTTCTTTTTAATTCCTTTCTGGTCAAAAGATCAGGCCTGGGGATGAGAAGAAGAAAAACAAATCTTGTTACAATCATGCACCCAGAGCAGCAATTGTTCTTCCTTCCTGATGTTTGACCAAATGGACAGAGAGGAAGGGCTTCCTTGGTGGCTCAGACAGTAAAGAATCTGCCTGCAGGGTTCGATCTCTGGGTTGGGAAGATCCCCTGGTGAAGGGAATGGCAATCCACTGTGATATTCTTGCCTGGAGAATCCCATGGACAGAGGAGCCTGGTGAGCTACAGCCCACTGGGTCACAAAGAGTCAGAAACGACTGAGCAACTAACATACACACACGTGCACAGAGAAGGAAACTCACTAAAAATAATGCCCTGTAGCTCTGACACTTAAATACGGGTGAGGGCGGGGAGTGTCACCTCCCACCAGCACCAAAGCCCTCTCGCAAAGGGAACGGGGTTTCACTGCTTAGGGTTCCTCCTTAGGAACTACCCAAGGATAGCAGGGGGGCTGAGGTATGCCCACTATAAAGAGGAGGACAATAAATACCAGAAGGGTTAGGTAGCCCGCTTGGGGACTTACCAGCAGGGGCAGGCCTGGCACACAGCCCTGGGCTCCCCTGCAGGGCCCAGAGGTCCCAGCTGAGGGGGTGTGGGGTCAGCTGGTAGGAAGTAGTTCTCTGTTTTGTTTCATTTTAAAGATAACCACAAAGCCCTGACATCCTTCCAGGCCTTGTCCTGCACTGTGAGCCTCTTCAGAGCAGAGCTTGGGGCCTCTTCTTTTTTTTTTTCATTCATTCAGCAACTACCGAGCACCTACTAGGTACCCAGTACTGTTCTAGCTATAAGGGGAGACCAAGAGGACTTCAACCCAGCATATTCAAATTACTCTAAAGATAACTGATAGACAGATCCACAATGCTTAGGGTTTGGGGCCCAAAAGCCAGCAGCCCACCGATGATAACAATAACTGCCCTTGTGGAAGAGCAGTTAATCACCTTGCTTCAAGCTCTGGCCCCCATCTAATACAATCCCCAACCTCCCTGGGACTCCTGCCTTTATTTTCCAGATGAGGAAACAGGGTCATAAACACCTAGAAAGAGTAGAACCTGAATCTGAGGCCAGACAATCTGTCTTCCTAACCTGCACCCTGACCCACGGGTAAAGCCTATTTCCAGGCAATTCACATGCATTGCTGTTGTTGTCATCGAGTCACTAAGTCGTGTCCGACTCTTTTGCACCCCACGGACTGGAGCCCGCCAGGCTCCTCTTGTCTGTGGAATTCTCCAGGCAAGAACACTGGAGTGGATTGCTATTTCCTTCTCCAGGGGATCTTGCTGACCCAGGGATCCACCCACATCTCCTGCACTGGCAGGCGGGTTCTCTACCACTGAGCCACCAGCGAAGCTCTTCATATGCATGGAATTCCCATTTAATCCTCACCATCACACCATGTGTTATAGAACACTCTTATCTGACTTTAAAGATGAAAACGCTGAGGCCCAGCCAGACAGCTTAAGCCACTTGCCCAAGGTCACACAGCTAGAAAAATCACAAAACAAGGATCTGAAGTCAGGCAGCCTGACTCCAAAGCCCATGAGCTTGACCATTACACCAATTATGATCAACAGCAATGACTGCTGTAATTCAGACTTTCCATTACTTAGTGGTGTGAAACAACACAATCCATGAGCTAACAGTTCTGGAGGCCAAAAGCCCAACACAGGTCTCACTAAGATAAAAATGAAGGTGCTGGTACCTTATGTTCCTTTCTGAAGGTTCTAAGAAGAATCTGTTTCCTTGTCTTTTTCAGCTTCTAAAGGACGCCCACGTTCCTCAGCTAGTGGCCCCTTCCTCCATCTGCCTCCATCACAGCATCTCTCGGACCCTGTTTCCATCATCTCATCTCCTCTGACTCTTCTGCCTCCCTCCTCCACTTTTAAGGAGATTACACTAGGTCCTTTCAGATGATCCAAGATAATCTGTCTCAGGGCCCTGAGCCTTAATCTTATGTGCAAAGTCCCTTGTGACATGTAAGTAACACAATCACAGGTTCTGGAGACTAGGACATGATGGGCATCTTTAAGGGTCATTTTTCCATCTGTCGTCATGACCATGACAAAGGGCATCCACGCTCAGCCTTAAGCCGTCCCCAGTGACCAGGAGTCAGAGTGAGCTCCTCTTGTTCCATGTAAACCTACCTGACACAACTTTTAGACCCAAGAGAAAGATGGACTCAAAAGGAAGCTGACAGGTCTAAATATCAGCCCCTATGACAAAACTTAAGTGGCTTCCCAGGTGGCTCAGTGGTAAAGAATCCATCTGCCAATGCAAGAGATGTGGGTTCAATCCCTAGGTCAGGAAGATCCCCTGGTGGAGGAAATGGCAACCTGCTACAGTATCCTTGCCTGGGAAATCCATGGACAGAGGAGCCTGGTGGGCTACAGTTCATGGGGTTGCACAGAGGGACACGACTTAGCAGCTTAGCACACACAGCACAAAAGTACAGGAGAGAGGTTTAAACATTAGAGTTTGAGGTCAAGTTACCAAACTTACTAGCTGTGTTATTCTGGGGAAATATTTTTAACCTTTGGTTTCCTCCTCTGTAAAATGGGAATAAACCACAACTACTTACTTCATGAAAATTTTGTGATGCTGACATGAAAGAATCAACACAAATCAGCATGTTTGCAGGCACACACAAACAGCTCAAGGTCAGCCCTTATATCATGCATCAAAGGGAGTGGCCACCGTCAAGCCAAGGCCGGTCTGTCACAGGACCCCTCCCACTCACCCATCTTTCCTCCTCGGTTTCCACAGCAAAACTACCAAGAGCTGCCAGCCCAGGAGTGGCATTGCACCAGAAAGTCAGGACCGGAGTCTCATCAGCTAACGGGCTGCTTATGGCAGGAAGGGAAACAGGGATTTACGGCACTAGCCCCAGTTAATGGCAGGCAAGAAAAGGGGGGGACACAGTCTGTTAAATATTTACTGAGGCCCACAGGCAAATCTGAAGCCAAGTTTGTTTTGTTGGGGTCAGGTGCATTAGAGCTCTGTCACCTGGGGAAGAGTTATGCATGGTCTGCTGGGTATTACTGCAGCCGAGCTGTGGTCCCTGACATGGGGCAGGGGCAACACTGATGTTCTCGTGAGAAGAGAGCCCCACCAGCCTCCACGGGCAAGACTGCAGGATGTGGGGTGCTGCATACCCTGGCTTCTAAGACCATCACACACAGCAGCCCTCCTCTCCCGGTGAGCATTTGCATTTCCTCTGCCAGGTGAGTCCTTGCAGGTCATTTCCTCTTTTTGTAACAGACTGGCCAAAATAAAAGAGACAGGTAATACCCAGGATTGGCCTTAATGAGGAAGTGGAATTTTCATACAAGCTGGTGCACAGACATTCTGAAGAAAGACAGACAACCACTTTGGGAAGCTGTCTTGCATAATCCACTAGAGCTGAGTATATGCTTTACATATTCCATGCTTAAGCATAAACTCACAGAAATGGGTACGTGTTCACCGAAAGATAAGCCGTCAGATATCATGGCAGTACCGCTCAGAACAGCCATGCACACTGGAAACTACCCAAATGCCTGCCACTAGGCAAATGGATTCTAAACACACACGCACGCACACGTACACACACATGCACATGCACACACACACACACGCATGTATACACACAGAGGAATATTACAAAGTCATGAGAATGATCTACAACCACACACAGCCTGTGAATACATCTCACAAATGTAATTTTGAGTGAAAGAATCCAGACACAAGGGAATGCATTGTGATGTTATCTATATTAAAACCATAAACATGTCAACCTAATCGACGCTGCTAGAAGTGAGGACAAAGTCTACCTGAGTGAGGGGGAAAGGGACCGTCAGTGATGGGAAGTGGTCAGGAGGGGGCTTCTCAGTAATGCCCACTGCATGTCTTATCAAGCTGTTTTATATACTTACGATACGTGTGCTTTTTAATGCATGCAGCCTCAATAAAGAGTTTACTAGCGGACTTCCCTGATGGTCCAGTGGCTAAGACTCTGAGCTCCCGATGCAAGGGGCCCAGGTCCCATCCCTGGTCAGGGACCTAGACCCCACATACCACAACTAAGACCTGGCACAGCCAAATAAATAAGTTTTTAAAAAGTTAACCAACACCTTTTTTAATGCTTCCTGTGAAAGCACGTTTGCTCGAATACTGAAGACATAGAACCAGCCCCTCAGGCCTGGGAACGGACCCTTCCAGGTTTCCCTGCCGTGTCTTTTCATGCCTTGCTGCCTTCCAGCTGACCCTGCCCCAGGGAGGGCGCTCAGGAGAACACTTCACAAATAATCCCCTCTGGCCGGGTGACATGGAATTTGACACGGAATTGCCCCCACAAGAAAACAGCCCCCGGCCCAATTCTCTTGCCGCCTGAGTCTCTCTCCTCTCAGCCTCTGCCTCCATCAGGCCCAGATAGGTCATATGGTCCTTGACAACCCCTCCCCACTAGGTATTTCCAACAGCCAACCCACCTGGTAGGGAACACGCTGAAGAAAACTGAGACACAGCCTGCCTCGATGTCCTATCCAACACCAAGAGAGCATCTTTCTAAAACCCCAGCCTCACGAGGAGCTCTGCGCAGTGCTACAGGGCAGCCTGGATGGGACGGGAGGTGGAGGAGAATGGGTCCAAGTACATCCCTTCGCTGCTCACCTGAAACTATCACAGCATGGTTAGTCGGCTATCCCCCAACACAAAAATGGGCTTCCCCAGTGGCTCAGATGGTGAGGGATCCGCCTGCAGTGCAGGAGACCCAGGTTCGATCCCTGGGTCAGGAAGATCCCCTGGAGAAGGGAACGGCAACCCACTCCAGTGTTCTTATCTGGAGAATCCCACGGACAGAGGAGCCTGGTGGGCAACAGCCCACGGGGCTGCAAAGAGTCGGGCATGACTGAGCGACTAACCCTTTCACTTTTCGGTACAAAATAAAAAGTTTAAAAAAATAATAATAAATCAGTAAAATAAAAAAAAATAAAGCTAAAAAAGCATCATCCTCGAAATATAGGGTGTGCAGAGGGGTGCTCTGGGAACAGGAAGACTTCAGGGATCGGGGTTGGCAGAGACGGGAATGCGCAAAGCTGGGTCAGGCAGTCCCTGGCAATAGCGATCAGGGAGCAGCACAGTCCACGGTGGGAGCCAGAGCGAGCATCTCTGGTGCGTGTCTGGCTGGGCATCACACCCTCTCTCTGCTTCTGCGCCTGTGTGTGTGTATGTTCTCTCTCTGTCCTCCCCTCTCTTGCAGCAGTGATCCGTCACAGGCTTGATTTTAGCAGGACCAAGAGTCAGCAGAGGCCGAGGGGGTGGCTGTGGGGAGGAGGGACCAGGTCCCCAGGGGAGGAGCCAGTCAGTGAAGCTCCCACCCTCTTAGCTGGCCTCCATTCCTCTCCCTCCGCAGGCCTCAACACCGATGCTACCAAGCAGGTGTCTGCCTCATCTTTCTCTGAGGAAGGGAGAGCTGACAATTTCTCCAGCTATGTCCACGTCATTTCTCGGTGATATCCTGAGAGCTGGAGCCTGCCCAAGCCTGGGCAGATAAATCAAGGAGGTTTGTTCCCAGGGCAAGTGACAGCTGTCCCACTGCTGACAGACTCTATCTTTGCTTCATTTCGGTTTCTCTCCAATGTGTGCTGGGGTGACACGGATCAGCTGCCTTGGAATTCCCAAGCCTTCCAGCACGTGATCCCCTGCCCGCCTCCACCCCCTGGCATGCATTCACCTGATTCCTCATTCAGAGGATGGGGGTTCGGGGCCCAGATAAACCAGGGTGTGAGTCCCAGTGCGGTCAGCTGTTCAATAGCCACGGGCACAGCCCTTAGGCTCTTTGGAAGTACTTCCTCATCTGTTGAATGAAAACGGGGAATTGAAACGCATGTCCTCTGGGCTTCATATGTGGAGGAGAGACTGTATATAAAATGCCTGGTGCCCAGACCTGCCCACGGGGGCTCCCTACTCAGCAGAAGGCCAGCATCACCCTCAACAGCCCTGATCAGCTACTATGGTTGCTCGGGAGGTGCAGATCGCACCCCAACCCACTCACTAAAGTGAGGGAGGGTCTTACTTCCTCTGCATCACACTTTGTAAGGCCAAGTGTTAATACTTCTAACTTCCCAGGTGGCACTAGTGGTAAAGAACCCGCCTGCCAATACAGGAGACATAAAAGATGCAGACTTGATCCCTGGGTTGGGAAGATCCCCTGGAGAAGGAAATGGCAACCCACTCCAGTATTCTTGCCTGGAGAATCCCATGGACAGAGGAGCCTAGAAGGCTACAGTCTATAGGGTCACAAAGAGTCAGACACAACTGAAGCGACTTAGCACGCCCACATTAATACTTCCACCTATGTTGATTACAGCCATTCTTTAAAAATTCTGACACTGGGTTCGGCCAGGTTTGCAGAGACCTCCACAGCCCTGGAGAACTCAGTGGAGGCTCAGTAAATGTTGGCTGGAATAGTAAGTGATTAATTATAACCGTACACTGAATGCTCATGATGTCAGGCATGGTGCTAGGAGCTGGAAATCACATCAACCAAGAAAGACAGAATTCCTGCCTTCAGGCAGCTTCCAGGCTACACACCAAGGGATCCAGAGATGCGAATAAGCAGAGACGGTGCATGGCCGTAACTGGGTATGTGGGTGACGTCCGAGTTCCCCTGGCAGGGTAGTAGTGGGTGCTGGGCAGAGAAGGAGAGGCTGGACCAGTGAAGGGGAGAGGCTCCAGTATGTCAGAGCCTATGAAACCTTGGCAATAATCTGTCCTCACTGAACAGCTGAGAACCAAGGCCCAGAGAGGTCAAGTGACTTGCCCAAGGTGCCCAGCTAAGACCTGTGGGATGCAGAGTAAGAAGCAAATCTCAACCGAGAGGGGGGCGCTGGGCATAGCAGGAGCTGCTCCTGAAGTCGTGAGGTTCGAGGCCTCGGTCAGAGCGCCTCGTGACTGGAGGCCCGAGGGGCAGGTAATAACCCAATCTCCTGCGTGCTCACTCCAAAAGCGCTGGTTGTGCTATGTCATATAAAGCCAACAGTGCCGTGAGGGAGGAACTCATTTCCAAACGAGGACGCTGGCACACAGCAAGTCACTCACCCAAAGTCATGCGGGGAGTCAGAGACCCTGAGATGGGAGCCCAGGCACTCAGCGCCCAAGGCCTTTTTGCCTAACCACGAGGCTGTCCTGCCATAGAAGGCTTATATGGTGGGAAAGATTGGGGGCAGGGTGACAGGTTCTGGAAGACAAAGTTGGGGATGGTGGGAGTTTGATCACTAGACAAGGCAACTGAGACTTCGGAGGCATCAATATCCATTGACCAGAACGCCCCCGCCCAATGACCTGTCAGTGGGTCTCGCTCCTTTCCCGAGGTACGGGTCTCTTGTGTCATCCACGACACGATCCTCAGGAGGCTCCTCGTCAGAGCTGGACGTCTGTCCATCACGTTGTTCCCACCAGGCTCAGGGATGACAGGGTGGCAGTGGGGAGGTGGGTCTCCCCCCAAACCACTGACCCCTGACTGCTTCTCCCCACCTGCAGATGAGAAGACAGATGATCCCGGAGAAACCGGGGGCAGCGCTCGCCCAGGTGGAATGTGGACACTGGTCACAGGCTGCCCTATGACACAGCCACCAGCTTTGGGGGTAGAGGTGTCCTGATTACACATCTCCGGGATTACTTCACAACAGCCTTCTTTCTCACTTACTAGACCAGACCAGATGCTTCCCTGGTGGCTCAGTGGTAAAGAATCCACCTGCCAATGTAGGAGACTTGGGTTCGATCCAAATTCCTTCTCCAGGGGAAGGAAATGGCAACCCACTCCAGTATTCTTGCCTGGGAAATCCACGGACAGAGGAGCCTGGTGGGCTCCAGTGCTTACCAAACAGCTGTGAAACCTTGAACATCGGTTCTCTGAATCCACATGCCTCCCTGCAAAACAGGTCCTGCCCTGCACAATTAGGGGAAGAATTAGAATTAATCTACTCAAGCCTCTACACGTAGTAGGCTTTCATTCAATCAAAGAAAACCTTTCATTTAATCAGCTCACCTCCATGCTCCTTTACAGCCTGAAGGCGATTAAGATACTGAAATGAGCTGAGAAAGTCAGGAACACTTTCCTTGTACAAATGACAAACCTTCAAAGTTCTTTTAAAAGTTCCTTTTGTTTGCTTTTGCCCACAAAGAACCTCAGGGAAAGGTCAGCAAAGGCCCAGCTGTCAATCAAATCCCATGAACAACGGGGGCAAAGTGCCACAGAACTGAACCACCCAATAGCGACTAAAGACAGAGTTCTCTATAGGACAGTGGGATCCACCCTTAAAAACTACAAATAGAGAAGATCTAGGGGGCATGTGTTCTCCATGAAAGTAACTTTCAAGATCTCACGTGGGGCCCTGTCTGCAAAGAGCTTCAAATCTCATTAAAGCAACGGGGCTATGAGAAATAAACAGTCCAATGAAGGACGGAGCCCACAAGCTGCAGTCGACGCGCTCCAGGACCTTGGGGAGCTCCATGCCGGACTGGAGCTGTCTTCATGGATGGATCACATGCAGCCTGAGAGGTGAGTGAGTTGGGAAGAAGCAAAAAAGATATTCAGGGTAGGTGGAAGAGTGATGCTCCATTAAGGAGGAAGACGAGACTGGCATTTATTGATCGCCTTTCTAATTCTCCCATTTAATCCCCACTAATGTTCACATCCCAGGCCTCAAATCCCCAAATTACAGACACATCAGCATGGTTTCACCGATTCAACGGACATGAACTTAGGCAAACTCCAGGAGGTGCTGAGGGATAGGGAAGCCTGGTATGCTGCAGTCCACGGGGTGGCGAAGAGTAGGACACAGCTTGGCAACTGAACAACAAACAGGTAGGCATCTTGCCTGATGCTACTCAGCTATCGAGGGGTGGAACTGAACTCAAAACCATTGGACTACAAGCCTCCTCCAGATCCATCATCACGGCAAACCCTGGCCTCGCTTTAGGACTTGGGTCCTGGACTCTCAGGGCTGGGGACTACCTTCCTCAAGACAGAGCTTTCAACCCAGCAGGCCTGCCGCACCTGCCCTCCCCCACATCCTACCGTACACAGCCCTCAATCATCACCTTTGTTCCAATTCCCCTTAATACTTGGATTAGCTGGGCTTCCGGAGAGGTCACGCTTGTGACTCCGGAATGCACTTCTGACTTTCACAGAAAAGGTCTTTCCTTCAAGTCACAGGGGCACATGTCACTATGTAAACCCGGGCGGCGAGCTGCCTGCCCACAGGGCACTGGGAAAGTCCAAAGTGGAGGCAGAGGGGCAAGGGGAAGAGGTGACAGAGCAAGAATGCAGACAGGGAGGCATCACCCGCATGCACCAGTGCTCTGCGGAGGAGGGGAGGGGTTCACAGCACCCAGCGAGTGATTCGGCCAGGCGAGCAGCGTAGAGCCCTCCTCCCCCTTCCCCTGATCGCTGCAGGCAAACCCCACTCACACCCCAGCATCCAGCGTCAGGAGACAGAGTGCACGGGGAACATGAACATGACTGAGGAAAAGAAAGGAGAAGAAAGGAAGGAAGGTAGCAAAAGGAGGAAAAATGAGCAGCAGACATTCAAACGCGTTAAAAACACATCAGAATCACAGTCCAGATAAAAACCCTGACTTCGGGAACTTCAGTCTCCAGAACTCCGTGGGAACTGAATGGTATTACAGCATTCATGGCAAGCCAATTGTGACATCACACACACACTACGCACACAATCACACACACACACCACACATACACAACATACGCACATCACAGACGCAGTACACACACATCACACACAGAATACACAACACACACAACACACACAACACGTACACATCACACACAATACACACACATCACACACAGAATACACACACAACACGTACACATCACACACAATACACACACATCACACACAGAATATACAACACACACAACACGTACATATCACACACACAATACACACACATCACACACAGAAGAGATATACATCACACACAACATCACACAACACACAACACACATATCACACACACAACACGTAATACATACACCTCATACACAGCACAACACACACATCACACACAACACATACACACACACTGCTTTTGGGGATGGTGTATGTGAATCCCTCCACATTTACCAAATGCCTTCACCGTGTAAATTTCAGTACTAGGCTCACAAAAGATTTCTCTGGACCAGTGGGTCTGACACCTGACTGGGCCTAAGAATCACCTAGGGTCTTATCACAATACAGACCTCCAAGGTCCACTACAGCAATTCTGTCCAGTAGAGCTGCGGTGGGGTGTACTCTACAGGTCCCTCGGGTGGCAGACATGTAAGATGATAGTGAGGCAGGGTCATGGTAATGCAGAGTCATGCAATGATGCAGGGCTGTGGTGGTGAAGGATGAGATGCAGAGTGATGCGGGGTGATGCAGTGTTGCAGAGTGAGGCAGTGTTGCAGAGTGATGCAGAGATGCAGGGTGATGCAGTGATGTGGGGCCAGGGTGATGCCAGGATGCCACAGGACTCACTGGAAAAGCACTGTTCCTGGGGGCTGACTGCTCTCTCTTCAATGTGAGGCCTTTGAGATAAAGTGATGAGCGTATGAGTGGTTGCTGCTGGGAATGGAGTAAGGGGGCTACCCTTAGCAAGCACCCTTCCGGGCTTATTGTGGTAATACCTTATTGTGATAAGAGCAAGCTGAGCTTCTAACGCTCAGGGTCTCGCTTCCTGCCCACCCACCCCTCGGAAGCAGTTACTGATACCTCTTACAGATGAGGAGCTAAGGCTCACCAGGGTGGCTTGCCCACGGTCACCTAACTAGAAATTAGCGGAACTGGAAACTTTCTCTTGACTCAGAGGGAAAAGATAAAAAGGAAGAGTACACTCTAAATCCTGAAGTGGCTTCGAGGAGAGGAAGGAACTGGAAGAGGAAAAAGGGAAAGGAGAACAGGAGCTTGAGTACTTTTTCCTTGCTCGCCTGGCCAGCCCTGCTAATCCTTCAGACGGGCATCCAGGAGCATGCGGCTCCCGCGGGCCCCCGGTTCCCACAAACTGTAACGACGGGAGAAGAAACGGGTCTCAGATGGTGCAGGAGGGGATGAGGTGCTACTTCCACAGTCACAGGGAAGAGGTGACTAAAACACCCTGATTTCTCCCCTAGTCACCTAGGGGAGTGACATTCAACACAGCTCACACAACACATCTCATCACTTCCTGCTTCCTTGTACACACAGGCCCCCAGCGTTTCACATCCAAAGAAACCGGCACATTGAGAGCACCGCGGCACGGCGGCACAAGCCTTGAGGAGGGTGAGGACCTTCCTTTGGAGGATGAACAGGGTCACGTGACACACCTCATCCTTCTCGGTCTCAAATCTGCAGGATTACAGTCCACTGCTTCACAGTCGGGCTGAAGGGAATGCCCACGGCTGATATTTATGGACTGTCCTCTAGCTCAGAGGCAGCACACACCTCAGATGGGTGTATTGACAAAACCACAAAATCCATAAAACAGGTAATAATAAGCTGAACTGGGATTGACGGCCCAGGGTCCAAGCTCTTAAATTTGCAGCTTCAGCTACAGCCACCCTGCGTCAGGCACATAGGACATGTCACTCACTGACCCTCTCCTGGGCCTCTGCTCCTGCCATCCCTCCAGCTGTTCAGTCTTCTTGATGAGCTTCTATTCATCCTGCAAAGCCTTCTCTGTTGCTGTGCAACCTTCTCCAACCTTCTCATCACCCCCCTGGGACTCTCAGCTAAATCTGCTGCTGCCCCCTCCCCAGTGCATTCACAGCATAAACACAGACACCGTTTTTGATTCAAATCCCAAGCCTGTCATCTGTGGCCCACTCGCTCTCGGCACAGTGACCCAAATGGAGACCTGGCATGCTCTAAAAGCACACAGGCCTTATTCTCACCAAGGCCCGAGTCCCGCCTGGAGCATCCATCCGTCATTTGCACCTGGGCTTTCTCCACGACAAAGCTGTGAGTGAACAGCTTGAGGATAGCAATTATGTTATCCCTAAATTCTGTGTTTTCCAGAACCCACCCCCACTGCGGTCTGGCAGCTAGTAGGTACTCAATTAACATCCACGCTGGCTACTCATCCACTGGACATTTACTGCAAACCTATTGTGTTAGTCACTGTGTTCGGCCAGAATGATGGAAACCACTTCTAGTGGAGAGAAGGCTGAAAGTCTCCAAAGGAAAAGTGAATGACGCTGAATCACCGATTCACAGAAGGAGTGGAGTAGAGAGATGCACAGAGATTCTAGAAGGGAAATTCCCCTTGAAGACCCGGGCTCTGGAATCACACCAGCCCTCCCATATCGTGCCACTTTGCTTACTGTGTACACCAGGCAGCTCCTTTAGCAAGTTGAAGCTTCCCCTTCAGAAATCAACACCTGTCCTTACTTAATAAAGCCCTGGTGGCTCAGTTGGTAAAGAATCTGCCTGCAATGCAAAAGACCTAGGTTCGATTCCTGGGTCAGAAAATCCCCTGAAGAGACAAGCAACCCACTCCAGTATTACCGCCTGGAGAATTCCATAGACAGAGGAGCCTGGTGGGCTACAGTCCATGGGGCCGCAAAGAGTCACACACGACTGAGCGACTAACTTTCTTTCTTCACTTACTTAATAAGGCTGCTGGGAGGATAAAATGTAATGATCCAAGCAAAGCCCATGGAAGGTCCCTCACACACAGAAAGCACCCAATAAATATTAGCTATTACTACCACCCCCAGCATCTCAGTAACTGAAAGTTAACCAAAATGATTTCTCAGCAGCCAAGAACACACCTGAACGATGGACATGTTGCTCACACTTCCAGAAATACCAAGGGATTTCCCTTCCATTCATTTTCCAAATTAGCTAAGGATGAGAAAGTGTTGTCCTTCAGGTAATTCAACGTGTGCCAAGCACACACAGGTCACGGGGCCCTTCGAGAGGAGTGTGCCTTTGATTTGAATCTGCCCGGACCCCCCTCTTAAACCCTCAGGAGGACATGCCTGGAACTGGAGGCAGGCCCAGGTCTTGTGACAGCGTAGCCAATCCAGGCCAGACGCTTTGCCTGACTGGAGTGGGAAAGCCAGAGCTGGCCAACCCAGCAAGCAAGTGGGCAGGGCTGGAGGGGAGAGGTGATCAGAGAATGGATGCTCTCAGGTGTCTGGGTTCCTAAAAGATCAAAAGCAAGGGGCAGGGATGGGGAAAAAGAACATGCATTGAACCCACAAAAGGACAAATGACAGCCTTGGACAGAATTTCATCAAACATCTCCTGTAACGCTCATGAAGGCCCTTGGGGGTGGTAGGAGGACTTTTCCCTCACATGAGACCTTTAAAAACCAAAATGGTCAAGGCAGGATTCCAAGCCAAGATTTTCTGACTCCTTCCATAAACGTCCTCTGCCAAAGGACAGGGGTGACCTTACACAGAAAGGTCACTTCCTCCTTGTTACATCTCTGTAGTCTGTGGAGGCCACTTTTCAACAAGCATATATTGACACAAGCAATTTTAAAAAAATTCCATTTTGTTGGTTTTGTTTCGAATCCATATCTGGCGTTAGAATCTGCAGATATTCTTCGGGAGTTAGAACAGTTCCTGGCTGTGTAGGTCCAAGGGCATCAAAGAAGTGCATCCACTTCTTTGCATGGCAGATGTCCCACCCAAGCTGAGAGGCAGTCACACCCCTCGCCTGATCTGAGGCACTCCGCCTCAGACAAAGAAAGCCTGGGGTCCCGGGCACCCAGAGTCTAACACATCCTGCCCTGCTCCCAGCAACAAGGCTGAAATCAGAGTCCACAATCAGCTTGGCCGACATCACACAAACCTACAGTGTGAAGCAGCAGGCAGCCAGGGCAGGGCTATCTGAATGTGCAGGGCCAGGCCATCAGCCCCCTGACCTCACGAGCCAGGACTGGGAGGAACAAGGGATGAGGGAGTGTGCAGGCTGCTCCGCAGCTCTGGGAAAAGGCCACGAAACCAAAATAACCTGAGACCACACTTCCTCATCTATTTCCTAATCTGTAAGACAGGATTGTTGCGGGGAATGGCAGGAGCTAGAATTTCAGTACTTCCCTAGAACTCTTGCACCCCAAGGAGGTGGGATGAGAGACTGGGTGAGAGAATTTCCCTCTGCTCCTTAATGTTTATTTGATTATGAACATTTTCATATCCACTGCCCCCGCCCCCCCCCCCCAATTTAGCCCGAGGTCGCCACCACCCGGGAGCAACTCCAGGGATCCTTGCAGCAGCAGGACAGCTGTCTGGTAAGGCGGGTCACAGTGCACACGGGCAGCATCTGCTCTGCACTGTCGGTTCCCAAACCCCACCTCCCTCGGGCTGGGCCTGAAGGAACCCCCGCGTCGAGCAATAACCATTCCTCTTCACTGCTTACTTCTGCTCTGCTCTTTTTTTTCCCCTTGTGAAGGACGTAGACAGGACATGGCTGCTCAACCCAGTGACAAGGGGATGTGGAAGGCAGTCTAAGAGGAGAGAAAGTGTCTCCCTGGGGGCTTCCTGCCTTCCCCTGTCCCTGGACAGAGGAGGAAGGGGAGGAGGTGGAGGACCAGGAGGAGAAAGTCATGAAGGAGATGTGACTCTGGTGGTTTCAGGCTTATCAGAGAATGGGGTATGCACAGCAACACTGCTCATCTTTGCCAATAACGGTAATAAATGCTAATGCTCTCAGGGTAATAACCATGCCCCCAGGCTCTATGATCATCATCATGTATAATCATCAGCATGACCCAGGACATGTTTGTACTTTTTACTAGTAAGGTCACCAAGATCTGAGGATCTTTTTGAAGCCACTTTTGAAGCCACTTTTTGAAGATCCCACAGCTACTAAGTGGGAGGATGAGGTTCCCTTAGTTATCCAAAAAGAGGTTATTTGTCTGGAAGGTTCAAAAGCCCCAAGAGCGGTGGCCAGGGCGTGAAGGATGAAATCACAAGGTTCACTGAATTCTCAGTCTTTCTTTCATTCAGCAAACATTTACTGAGTGCCTATACCTAAGAGGGGCTTCCCAAGTGGCCCAGTGGTAACAAACCTACCTGCCAAGTAGGATACACAGGTGATCCCTGGGTTGGGAAGATGCCCTGGAGGAGGAAATGGCAACACACTCCAGTACTCCTGCCTGGGAAATCCCATGGGCAGGAGAGTCTGGCGGATTACAGTCCACGGGATCACAAAGGGTCAGACAGAACTGAGCTCGCCACATGCTTACCTGAGGGAGAGCTGGCAGACCCTCCCTGGCACCTCGTCCTTTGCAAAGGGCGGTTGGTTCTGTGTTGGTGGCGTCTTAGGAATCCTCCCTCGCCTCTTCATTGCTTTCAGAGGCTCCAGGTAATGTTGGGTCTCCCAGGGCCTGTAGCTGCCCCTCTCACATCTCTGCTTCAGCTGTCACAAGGCCTTTCCCCGTGTCTCTCCAGAGTGTTCTGTTCCATGTCGTTCCATCTCAGTCCTCTCCCCTCCTCCAAGGACACCAGTCATTGGATTTAGGACCCATCTAATTCTGTGAGATTTCAACTGAGCTAATGACTTCTGCAAAGACCCTACACCGCAACGACAGCATCTGAGGTTCCGACAGACATAACCTGGGGAGAACATTACTCAACTCCAGTATGGCTGTCTACTCTGACCTTCCATTAGAAACTAAAATTTGACAAACATTCTCGAACTTTCGGGTAATGGAGTTACAAGGTACAGTAAGATAAAACCAGGCCCTCAAGCCCTCAGGAAACCAAGAGGGAAAAAATGCTAATGGAAAACAGCGGCCATTGCCTTACACCGGCTTTGTGCCTTGGCCTTTCCATGTTAGTCAAACACTACAAAGCATAATACTCAGTAATGAGACTTAAATAATTAATACTTGATAGCCTTAGCAACATCCTGTTATTTAATAATAAAGAATAATAATGTCAGCTTCATGATTTACTAATGACTGCTTAAATAATTAATTGCAAGATGTAATATGCAACCTACAAGTTTGTTAACTCAATCACTGGACTTCCTGGCCCCTAGACCTCTGGTCACTCCCATCACTGCTGTCAACCCTGCCCTAAGCTGCCAATCTCTGTCCACCAGAAGCAACTCCCGAATAGCAGAGTATGAGCTGAAGACACTGCATTGACGAGTGCCTATGGGCATGTCTGGGGGAATTTTAAGCTATTCTGAGAGTCTAGTATACTTTTCAAAAGTAAAGAGATGGCACTTAAAAAAGAAGTGAAGAAGAGAGACCAGGATACACAGGTATATATGCAAGAACTCTGTTTTTAAGTGACAGATTCAAATCATAGGAAATGAATCCTCCCCAGTGACTCAACTGTTAAAGAACCCACTCGCCAATGCAGGAGACACAAAAGATGAGGGTTTGATCCCCGAGTGGGGAAGATCCCCTGGAGAAGCAAAAGGCAACCCGCTCCAGTATTTTTGCCTGGGAAATCCCATGGACAGAGGAGCCTGGTAGGTGGGGTTACAAAGAGTCAGACATGCAATATGGTTAAAAAAACTAGGATACAGCTATACTATACCCCTAATTCTGGAAGTGGGATTAGTACTCAGAGCATTTATTTCTGGCTGGCAGAACTAACATTTTTAATTTTCTGCGTTTCAAAGAGAAGGCCACAGACCCTGGGGCAGTGCTCCTGGTCTTCCCCCAGCAGCGGCCGTGTGCCCTCAGTAGCATCACCTAACCTCCATTTCTTGCCCAGCACCACCTCCTAGGGCTGCCGTGGGGTTAAATTAAATGAGTTCATATTGATATTTGCCAAGGGCTTAGAAAGGTTGGCTAGTTCATAAGAAGTGCTACAAAATTCTTCGTCAAACAAAACAAAGCATTATTTTATAATAAGGAAAACATACTATTATTTTAAAAGTCAGGGAAAAAACTATCGGTGGGTGAAGACAGCATCACAGAAGCCCAAATGTAATGCCACCTGGACTCTGTTGTTGCTCTTTGCTTATATTTTCTTTTCATGAGGGTTTCCGGTGGACTTCCCACCTCAGTGAAGGCATAGTTCAGATCCACCGCTAAAGCAGCACAAGGTCATTTTCTCAGAGGGCGGAGGGTGGGTGACCTGGGACACTGACATCAAAGGAGATGCTCCCCCGCCGCCGAGGGGTGACAGCTTGGACCATCTCAGGACTTCCCAGGCCCAGCCTGTCTCCACTCTCCCCATGTGCCCCAATCCTCCTCCCACCCCAACACATCTGCATAAAAAATGAGACTGGACAGCCTCAAGGATGGATCTCCAGGTTCATCTCTCACCTGGAGCCAAGGCCAGCCCAGAGGGCATCTCCATTCCGATGGCCTGGCCTTTGTCAGAGAAGGAGAGGAGCACTGGCTGGAGAGGCAGAGAGGCAGAGAAGCTGGCTCAGCGGAGCCCTCCTCAAGGAGCATCTCCAGGACGGCTCATTGTCATTCCAGCCAGGTGTCTGCCCCTCATCCTCCAGCCCCAGGATGCAGGATGCAGCAGAGGAAGGTAGCGGCCAAGATCAGAGATAATGCCCCCCATGAAATTCCTCACCTCCCACCCTTCTAACTGGGGGAGGAGAGGATGGTAGCCATCCCGGCAGAGGAGCTGATAGATTGGGTTTGCATATAAAAGAGCTGCTAGCCAGCGGTCTTGGCCCCTCCTCCTCCCTCTCTGCAAGGCAGCTTCTCCTGCTTCATCTTGCCTGACAACTTGACTTTCAGTTCAGTTCAGTTCAGTCACTCAGCCGTGTCCCACTCTTTGCAACACCATGGACTCCATCACGCCAGGACTCCCTGTCCATCACCAACTCCTGGAGTTTACCCAAACTCATGTCCTTTGAGTCAGTGATGCCATCCAACCATCTCATCCTCTGTCATCCCCTTCTCCTCCCTCCTTCAATCTTTCCCAACATCAGGGTCTTTTCCAGAGAGTCAGTTCTTCGCATCAGGTGGCCAAAGTATTGGAGTTTCGGCTTCAGCATCAGTCCTTCCAATGAGTATGCATGACTGATTTCCTTCAGGAGGGATTGGTTGGATCTCCTTACGGTCCAAGGGACTCTCAACTTGACTTTGGCGGGGGCCAAACCCAAGCCTGGTAGCATCCCCATTTTCCTCCTGTTCTGAGTGACTGAGCCCCAGGAAGCCCCAGGCAGCTCTGGAGCAGGACAAGGGCCCCTGAGAGCAGCTGAGCCGGCCCTGGGTGAAAGCCACTTACTCGGGAGAGCCTCTCGGTCCGGGTGAGCAGCCCACACTCTGCCCTGATGCTTGCCAAGTTCAGGTGATGATGACAGGGCGCTGTCCTGCTTTGGCTTTAAGGAGGCATTTAAATGTCATCCTATGTTGTTGTTCAGTGGCTAAGTGGTGTTTGACTCTGCAACCCTAAGGGCTGTAGCCTGCCAGGCTCCTTGTCCACGGGATTTTCCAGGTAAGGATACTGGAGGGGGTTGCTATTCCCTACTTCAGGGCATCTTCCCGACCCAGGGATCGAACCTGTGTCTCCTGCATTGGCAGACAGATTCTTTACTGTCAGAGCCACCAAGGAAGCCCATGTCATCCATACATGGAACCCACGTCACACACACACACACACACAGTACTAGTGCAAAAGCCCTCACAGATACAGCATGCCTTCTTCTAAAATGGCCACACTGAGACAGGACCAGGGCCTGCATTCCAAGAGCGGGACAGCAAGGTCAAGGTCACCTCCGTCTGGCCCCCCTGCTGCCTGACAATCCATTCCTGCAGTAAAGTGGACAGGGGATGGGAGCAGGAGACGGGGGCAGGTGTTGACCTCCCTCCCCGCAGCGCAACTCAGGAGGGCCTGTCAGTAAAGACTGAGAAAGTGCCGGGCCCTGAGGCCAGGAGCAGCCAGTGTGCAGGAGGGACAGGCCATCGCTTGAAGCTCATGTGCGTACACCTGCCAAGCACTCCCAAGATGTTTGAAGAAATACCTCCAACAGACTGACAATTAAAACAGGAGGGCAAGACGGGAAGGGTGCCTCCCAGCACCTGAGGCACCATTACACTATTCTCCCCAGGCTACCAGAGCTGAAGGCTGGGCTGTCCGAGAGGTGATGGGCAGGCGGCATTTACACAAGGCCTTTATCACAGGATCTCAGCACACCTGCTTACCCCAGCCACCCCCGCCAGGTCACCAGGCAGGCCCCTGTGGACCCAGTTACCAGGGATCACACCCAAACACAGGGCTGTTGGCCACTTGCTGTTGCTCAGTCGCTCGGCTGTGTCCAGCTCTTTGCGACCCCGTGGGCTGCAGCACGCCAGGCTTTCCTGTCCTTCACTGTCTCCCGGAGTCTGCTCAAACTCATGTCCATTGAGTTGGTGATGCCATCCAACCATCTCATCTTCTGTCGCCAGTGCCAACCCCTGAAGGACATTCCCCTTTGCCGGTCCCCAGCTCCCACCCCTCCCGGTGCAGAAAACAAAGCGTGGCCATTAAATGCTTCCTCCATCGCATTAGACTCCTAGGGCTGTCAGAACAAAAGACCACAAGCTCTGGGCCTTAAATGCACACAAATTAACCAAAAACAGTTCTGAAGATGAAAAGTCCAAAAGAGGTCTCACGAGGTTGTCTAAAGGGTTGTCAGTGGGGCAACATTCCTTTCTGGAGGCTCCAAGGGGGATTCCCTGCCTGACAGCTCGTCCAGCATCTTCAAAGCAGTGACGTAACTTCTCACATGGCATCACTCTGACCTCCTCTTCTGCCTCCCTCCTCCATTTCTAAGGACCCTTGTGATGATACCAGACCCACAGCAAAAGCCTGGATAATCTCCCTTTGTTAAGGTCGTCCTTCCTTCCACCTGCAATCTTAATACACACGGAATATTCACAGGTTCCAGTGACTAGGATATGAAAATATTGGGGAAGCAGAGGTAATTACTGGATTATCCTGCCAACTACATCCGCATCTAAGCCAGGCCTTGAGCTGCTGTGTGTCTGCAAGGCCTCCAGAAAAGCCGCTCAGAAAGAAGCCCCCCAGTTTGCTGCCTGCCACCCCCCTCCATGAAAAAGCCTGGCCAGCCCTGATCCCAGCATCTCCCAGATGGCTTCAACCGCCTCCCCATCCCGAGGGTCTCCCTCCAACCTGTGGTGCAGGGACCCTCCTCTGCCCACTTCACGATAAGGGAAGAGTAACAAGACACCCACCCAGGGTCAGTCAGCTTCAAGTAGCAGGCCTGGGATTGGAACACGGGGTTCCAGCCTGCCCGCTCTCTGCCAACCCACACCAACCCCAAGGACTCAGACTGGTGCCAGTCTTGCGAGTTCAGCCTCCTGCCGGGGTCCCTCCCAGCACCGGGGCAGCCTTGCCACCCTCATCGGGGGCTCTGATGGCCCGGGGACCTGCGATGTGAATTCTCACTGACTCCGCTGACGAGTCCGTAAGGTGAGCAATTTTTTGCCAAAGGCAACGGTGACGGGAGGTGGGTGGGCAGAGCAAGCGTAAAGGCAGCATCCACCGGGTGCTTGCAAAGTGCCAGGGGCACCCGGCCGCTGCATCTGCCCACAAGCCTAGTTAGTTCCGTTCTCCCGGAGGGAGGCTGGGGCTGCCGGGGCTGGGTACCACGCCCACAGGGGGTTGGCAGCACCAGGATTCCAGCTGGGCAGGCGCTCTCTGCCCTCCATCCGGCCTTCCCCAGCCCTGCTCACTGGAGAGCCCAGCATTCCAGCCCTCGAGGAAGTTACCAGACCACCCGAAGATGTCCTCTCCCTCCTTCTGCTCCTCCCCCGCGCCAATCTGCACCCCACCCCAGGCTCCTCCGCCAGCAGGACAGGTCCCGGAGTGGTGGAACCGGAGTTCTCGGTTGGTTTCAAGCCTCGGCTTGTGACAGAGAAGCTTCTTTCTCCTTCCACAGCAGGCCTGCAGGAATCTCGCCAGGGGCCGGGCTTGGGTGCAGTCAAGCAGAGGGCACGGCTGGCTGTCACTGGGCACTCTCCGGGAGGCCAGTCCCAACCTTTCCCCTGGATCTCGGTCTGGCCTCGCTGAGCCAAGGTAACCCAGAGTGACGGATACCAGCGGGGCACGGGGACAAAGCCCTGCCACGCCAGCAGACCTTTGTTCCACTCACCCAGACACCAAAGCCAAGTGCTGGCTGGCCGCCGATGCAAAGGGTCCAGGGCGGACCCAGCTCAAAGGTGGGCTTACATGCCCAGTCAAGTTCTGGGTCAGCTGCATCCACGCAAGGCATTTTACCACTCTGGGCACCCACTCCAAGCCCCGCAGGAGGGGCTGAGGGAACACATACGATGCAGTAAGAGACAAGGTCCGAGCCTGGAGTCTACAGGGGAAGCAGATGGTCAACAAATGCTCCTACAAACCAATGTTGTGAAGGAGTTGCCAGCCCAACCTCCCCACTCCCAGCAGTTAATCTGGGGGTTCCAGGTGGAGATCTCTAAAGAGCTGACATTTACAATGACACCTGAAGGTTAGCAGGATTTTTTATTTTGCTTATGAGGAAAGGAAGGAAGAAAAAAAGGAGAAGCTCCCAGCAAATACCACTTAGGGAGGAATATTTAAAATGGGCAAGAGCCCGGGTTAAGGAGACAGGCGCCCCTGCATTCATTTGTAAAGCATGATCTCGCTCCCACAATCAGATGCAGATGGCATACCCCACAGAAACAGAGGAGGTGTCATTTCCTGGGACCTCATGCCTAACAAAGAGTCCAGTGGGACTCCCCTAGATCCCGCATCTGTAAAATCCACAATTTGGTCCAGACAGACCTTACCTCTTCATAGGCGGTGGGGGGGATGGAGGGGCGGGGGGAGGAATCTGCTAAACATGCCGAAGGAAATGACCGGTTGAGGATACACAAGTAGTTGAGACACATGAAAAGCTGGTCAAAGAAAAGTGGCAGGAACACGGCTTTGTTTTGGGTGTTTGCAGGTCACAGAGCTCCATGCCCGCTAAGGAGTTTGCTGCCTGAAGTAAGATGCTCACACACCAGGAGTTGCCCCAGTAACCTCCAGAACCAAGTGCAGCGGGGTGACCGGTGAATATACCTGGAGAGGTAGGACAGATTCTACCCAAATGCTGTAAAACTCCTTAGACCTTTCTGGGGGCTCTGCCAGGAAAACCGCCAGAGACATGTGGAAAGGTCCATGCGTTATAGCAGGCAAAGCAGCAGCAGATCTGAACGCCCGCATGTCCTAACTTGGCCGAGCTGACCAGGACAGTAATACTGGCAGCACCTGCGTTGTGCCATCCGAGGCGGGGCACTCGGACGGATCTTCCTCACCTCTCTCTCACATCAGCCCCACGGGGAGACGGCTGTGATTCTCCTGTTTTCACAGCAGGAACAAGTGGCAGCACCTTTCTCACGCAGGTGCGTGATGAAACATGGGAAAGGTGCTTAAGACAAGCTTTTAGAACTGAAAGACACTGGCGAACGGTCAGGGTGTAATGCTAAGTGAGCAGAGTAGAGATGCAAACCTATCGTAAGCAGGACAAGAGGGCTGAAAGGGAAGTGTTGCTATTCCAGAGGGTCAGGAATATAAGACGTCTGTATCGTCCGCTTCTACAAATATGCAAGCTTCAGTTCAGTTCAGTCACTCAATCAGGCCCGATTCTTTGAGATCCCATGGACTGCAGCACACCAGGCTTCCCTGCCCGTCACCAACTCCCAGAGCTTGCTCAAATTCATGTCCATCGAGTCAGTGATGCCATCCAACCATCTCACCCTCTGTTGGCCCCTTCTCCTCCTGCCCTCAATCTTTCCCAGCATCAGTGTCTTTTCCAATGAGTCAGTTCGTCGCATCAGGTGGCCAAACTACTGGCCACTAAGCAAGTTTGATGGGGGAAAAAAAAAAAAAGAAAAAAGATTTTCTTGCCTGTGCATCCCCCCACCCCACCCCCGATTCTGTGAGTGGGGCTTAAGTGAGGGTGGACTTGAAGGGGGAGATTCAGGGCTATTCCGCCAGGACACAGCCCACCTCAGCCCACTGGGACATGTGCTTCTCACAGCAGCTGCTAACTCACCAGGCCAGCAACTGGACAAGGGCATGGATGCAAAAGGAACTCACTTCTGGAAAGGACCATGAGGAGGTCCTTAGCAAAGGAAGTAACTAATGGCTACCAAGATCATACTGTGTGTTGGGCAACAAAGATCTAACCAACATTTACAGGTTGGCCTCTGGACCAAGTCCACCCATGCCTTCAAGCAAGGTCATGTCTGACTCTTGCAACCCCATGAACTGTAGCCCACCAGGCTCCTTTATCCATGGGATTTCCCAGGCAAGAATACTGGAGTGGGTTGCTATTTCCTTCTCCAAGGAAACTCCCCAACCCAGGGATCAAACTTGGGTCTCCTGCATTGGCAACAGGTTCTTTACCATCTGAGCCACCAAGGAGGGTTGGAAGAAAAAAAAGGATGGAAGGTTAGAATGAAGCATAAAAGAGAAGAGGGAACTGAAACCATCAGAAAGAGATGAAGACACTCCCAAGCAACTAGACCATGGCAGACAGAGGCAGCAAGGACAAAGATCTCCAGGGGCATCCCACGTCCTGCCTGTGGATCACCTCCAGCCATCAAATGTTTCGATGGGAAGGGCGCTCTGCAAGGAGCTCACCTGCTCTTGGGAAGGTCACATAGAAGGAGAGAGAGACACCAGCATACAGCCAAGTGATGAACTCGGCAGGAGAGTAAGAACTCACGCGCTAGCACAGGGAGGTTATCAACTCCTCTTCTTTCTAAGACCACACAGCAGGCGACCAACCCAGTGAGCTTTCCCGGGTACGCCCTTTCCCACTCCTAAGCCCCCAGAAATCTGTTCCCTAAACACCCCCAGCAGGGATGCCCAGCCCTCCCTGTGCCTTCCAAAGGTGCCTCTGGGGAGCAGCCGGTTCCTGGTCCAATACCGCACCCCAGCGCCTACAGCTGGGAACCCGCTGTGCCAGGAGGAGCCTGATCCTGCAGTACCACCTCCCCTGCCAAACCCTGGGCCTCCACTCTCCATCCAGCAGCCCTGCCCAGATTCCCACACACCGATCCCCACAGCCCCTGGGGCCCCACTAGTTCCCATCACCGCTGGCAGCTGCCAGCCAGTCACGGGGCCCCACGTGAAAGGAGGTGCTCACGGGTTTTATGTTACTGATCGGCTGGCAAGGCGGCTTTCATCCCAGGGCTCACCACACCCAGATAATACAAGCTTAAGGAGAGGGAGATGACACATTGAAGGAGGGGAGAGAAAGCCATCTCCCTTCAGGGACCTGTGACTCAGTGGCATTACTTGCAGGGACAAAGAAATGATGGCTGAGGGCCTCCCATGTACCAGATACTTCATCCCGGAGAGGCTCATCCTGACCACCTTGACCTAGATGCTAGCACATCCATTGCACAGATAAGGAAACTGAGGCTAAGGCAGGTTCAATAAATACCAGACCCAAAGGGACTTCCCTGGTGGTCCAGTGGCTAAGGCTCTAAGCTCCCAATACAAGGGGTGATCAAGGTTCAATCTCTGGTCAGGGAACTAGATCCCACATGGAACTAAACATCTGCAACTAAGACCTGCAACTAAGGCCTGGCACAGCCAAATGAATAAATATTAAAAAAAAAAAAAAAGACCCAAGACCAACCTCAGATGACACTCCAGCCTGGATCTGACTTTGCACCAGTGCCTGCAAGTTCAGCATCATGTGTCAACTCCATCCGGAGACAAAGCACAAAGATACCGAACAAGATGCAGTGAGGAATCAGAATTGTCCACAGGTGAGCTGTGGACATTTCTGCCCCAGCCTTGGGGCTTCTTAGGTACCACGGCCTGTGCTAGATCAGCCACTGAGTTATTCAGGAGAAGAACTCATCCAGGGCAGTGGGAGGAGAAAGCAAGCTCAAGAGACAGAGATGCTCAGTTTGACTCTGACTCTACCTGACCATGACCAAGCTATGCAACCTACAAGTCGGTCCTCAGAAAATAACCTGTACCACCTTGTGTGCATGGGTTGGGCATCCAGGAAATGTTGGTTCTTATTTCTCCTTCCACTTCCTAATAAGCTAAGGGCCCACACTTAGTTGTTCTGTATGTGCTAAGAATGTAAGAATACAGTTAAGGAGTTGAACAGCCAAGGCGTCACCTGAAACTGTCCAAAATAAGACAGTCAATTGCCAACAAGCCTGATAATACTGGGAGGAAATACTCAGTTTTCCTCTCATTTAAAAGTGCCATGAAAAACGAGTCTTCAGGTGTAGCAAGAGGAGAAAGAGGCAGGAGTGGGCTGGGGAAAGGCGTGGTGGTCCAAGGTCACAGAAATGCTCCACATCAGGCTTCACTCAAATTCATACGACATTGGCCACCTCATATGGGCCAGTCACAGTTCTGGAAGCTCATTATCACCACCATTCCCTTACAGAAGATGGCCCTGGGGTACTTCCCTGGTAGTCCTGTGGCTAACCAATGCAGGCGACTCCGGTTCGAACCCTGATTAAAGAACTAGATCCCACATGTCGCAACTAAAGATTTCACATGTCACAAGGAAGACAGAAGATCCATGTGCTGCAACTGAGACTCAGCCCAGCCAAATAAACAAATGTTTAAAAAAAAAAAGACCGCCCTGACACTTTTCAATCAAGACCAGAAGTCCCACGTCAACATCTGGCCTTTCTGCCAATACTTCTGTCTTCCAGCAGCATCCACTTCAATACCGCTCCCCATCTCACTCACACCTGCTGCTGGCGAGGACCTCAGGTTCATAGAGACCTGAGAGCCACTTGCTGGCCTGAGTCTCCTGGCGTTTTACCCTCTGAGGATAACACCTGAATTCAGAATCCCCAGGCCCGTACAGGCGGCTCCAGCAGGGGTGGCCTTCCAGCAGGGGGAACACAGGACCCCACCCAGCCACCCCAAGTGAAGCCAGAAGTCCCAGTTTTTATATGAAATAGATGGACAGCTGTAGTGAGAGATTTCAAATACAGACTCAACAACACCCCCTCTGTGCAGCCGGTCAGCCCTGAGCATCCTTGCTGGCTGAGACCACCAAGGGCCGGAAGACAGGGAGGTCCTACCTGCATCTCAGGGGCTGATCTAAGAGGGTTCCCTCACCTGGGAACTTGTTACAAATGCAGATTCCAACCCCCTCACCCTCTTGCAGATGCCCCACTCTCCTGTCCCTGGGGTAAAAGGAGGGGGGCTATACTTTAGGCTCCCTCATCTAGTCCAGCTTCCTCTGTGCAAAAGATAACTGAGAACAGCAGAAACAAAAAGACCCTCCCAAAGCCTTCTGACAAACAGGGGGTACATCTAGTACTTGAACCCCCGGGGGCTTCCCTAGCCTCAACACAGGTTTCCCCTCAGAGTCAGGGAGCTACCCCCATCTCCTTGCACTGGGCCGCGCCCCCTCCTCACCTCCCAGACAGAGCCCTGGGGATCCTCACTGTCAAGGAGTTACCCCCATCTCCTTGCACTGAGCCACAACCCCTCCCCACCTCCCAGACATAGACCCCTGGGGATCCTCACTGTCAAGGAGTTACCCCTGCATCTCCTTGCACTGGGCCACGTCCCCTCCCCACCTCCCAGACAGACCCCTGGGGGTCCTCACTGCCAAGGCCTCCAGGTTCTCTCTCCATCCCAGTGGATGGAGTCAATGCCCATTCGCCCCCAGGGCTCAGCCTGCAGGCTGAACCACGCTGACGACAGGACTCCAAACACCACTTTGGTCTCTCCTTACAGCGGCTTCCCCTTAACGCTGCTGACAGCTGCCTTCCGCGGGAAGGACTCCAGCAGCCAAGGGGCAAAGGAGAGAAGGAGAAAAAGGAAAAGGAGAGGATGAAATGAGCACAACCAACGAACTTGACTCGGGGAGTCTAACTATAGAACCGAGGTCTGGGCTCAAACTCCAGACACGCCACTTTCTAGCTCATGGACCCCAAGCAAGTGCCTTCTACTAAAGCCTCAGTTTCTGCCACCAGGAAATGGGTATAAGGACAGAGCCTGACATCTTTGGACAAGACTGAGCTGCACACAGCCCTCTTGGTTCTGATGTCACTGATGCAGTGCTCCCTCCCAGGGTGGGTTTTCAAGGTCATTGAAGACACACACAACATACGCAAGACAGTCAGTTTGTGTGCTCTCCCTGTGACTGATGGGACAGACGACCCAGCCCTCCCCACCTCCAGATCCTGCCTGGATGGCTCCCGCCCTGACTTGCTAACTTGCCCACGCTTCTTTCCCGTAACTCAGCTGCTGGCTGGAGTCAAACTCCGGGGCTCTGGATCTCAAAAGGACATAACTGATCCTACCAGGCGGACTTGGGCTGGGCCTGTAAGGTGATGGGGGTGGTGAGAGGGTGGGCAAGAGACCTTGGGAGGGTGGCCAGTGGCACAGAGGGTCCTGTGACCCTCGGGCCCGGGAGACTCCCACAAAGGACTCTCACAAAGTCTATGGAGAACAGGACTGCTGGGTGACTCAGAGGCCGCACTGCGGGCCGTGACTCAGCACTCCTGTGCAGAGCTGGGCCAGCCCAGCACCCTAGAGCTGCCTCCAGGAGCAGGGGGTCCCCTGCCAGGCAGGCTGGGACAGTCAGCCCCGAGGAATGCCCCCTCATTCACCAAACCCCCCCTCCCCGCCTGCCTGCCTGTGCCCACAGCCGGCGACTCACGCGGCTGGCATGCCAGGCGCCCCCACGTGACCTGATCGTCCTGTCGCTGCGCCAGGGTAAACAGGCCATGGGGGTGAGGTCACACCAGCACAGGGCGACCGAGATCAGAGGAGGGTGGGCAGCCCATGGGACTGGAAATGGCCAGGATGCCGCTCACTGGCTTCTGGGGCTCAGGAGTGAGGAGCCAGGGAGAGAAAGGACAGACGTGCAGGACAGAGGAGGGAGGGGACGGAGCACGCCCCTGGGACAGTGGCCACCAGCAATGTGAGCTACTCTGAGACCAACAACGACGTGAGCTACTCTGTACGCGGTTCAGAGGCATAACTAGCATCCTGCCCCTCACTCCTTCCCTCCCTGGATCCCTCTCTTTCGCCCCCTCCCTCTCCTGGGATTCTCTCCCTCCTCCCCCCCCGCCCCCCCCTGCCACCGACCTCTCACCCCTTTTCAGACAGTCTGGTCACAAGCATTTCCCCTACTGAAAGCCTCTGCTACTCACCCTGGGGCATCATCCCCAGCAGCCTCTTTGTAAACCTGAGCCTCTACCAGCAGAAGCCCCCACTCTCCATTCCCCACCCCACTCAAAACCCTAGGTCAATCCCAGGTCACCTCTTCCAGGCAGCCTGCCAGAGATCCAGCCCTTCCCTTTCCTTTTCTGGCCTCCCACTGGGACAACTCACCTTCTCACTCTCACTCATGCTCTGCATTTCCACGGCTGCTAGTTCTTTAGGAGATTCCATCTCCCTTCTCTCCTGGAGCCCAGGTTCCCCCCAAGACCCACTCTCCCCCCACTGTGTGCTTCTAGGCTCTTGCCCACAGTGGATGCTGAATAACCATATGCCCCCAAGCTTTCCAAATGGAAATCTGACAGCCACTGGACCAGGGAAGTCCTTCTGCTTCTCTTTAAATAATCTTAAATTTTTTAGAACGGTTCTAGATTTTATAGAAAAATCTGGAAATCTGAATATGGTACAGAGAGTTCACACACTCCACAACAAATTATATTATCATGTATCTCCATCCCTACTAACATCTCAATATTACTGTACTAGGCGCTCAGTTGTGTCTGATCTTTTGTGACCCCATGGACTGTAGCCCGCCGGGATCCTCTACCCATGGGATTCTCCAGGCAAGAATACTGGAGTGGGTTGCCAATCCCTTCTCCAGGGGATCTTGTGGACCCAGGGATAGAACCCAGGTCTCTTTATGTCTCCTGTGTTGGCAAGTAGGTTCGAGCCACCTGGGGACCCCACTCCTATCACACACTGTGAATAATCGTGTGCATTGTTCATTTTGCACAAACATCTGCAGGTACATCTCTGGGAAAAACATCCCCACGGGAGTTTGCTGGGTCAAAGGGCACCCGCACAGGCAGTTTGGTTAGGAAGAGCCACAGTGCCCGCCCCGTGGCTGGACCAATGCAATTCCCCCACACACACCCCAGCAATGGGAGCTCACAGAGTTGCTTCTTTGCAACTATCCAGGACACGACCACCTTGGGCAGTGTGCGATCTTCACAGGAAAAGGAGGCATTTTTCATTGCCATTTCCCTTTTTATGACTGGGTAGATGATCTTATGTTTAGGTGCCAATGGAGATGCCCTCCTATGAACTGTCTTCGGATCCAGGGCGGCCCCACGGCCACACGCCAGGCTCCGTGGGTGTTACATGTCACACAGGCTCAGCTCTGCACACAGCCTGAGGAAGCCCGCAGTGAGACTGCAAGGCCAAGAATCAGGACCATTCCGGAAAGGAAAAGCTCAGCGGTGGCTAGAGTCTCGAGGGAAGGTTTCACGTCTAGAAGGTGGTACATGGCCACTGCATCCAAGTTTCTTCTGTTCCTGAGAGAAACAGGCAGAAAAGAAAGGACCTCACTAGGATCAAGGCACCAGGGAGACCGAAGGTTACAGCAGACTCTGGGGCCTGTTTACTCCACTGTTTCTTAAATTGTTTTTATTGGAGTCGAGTTGCTTTACAACATCGTGTTCATTTCTGCTGTATAGCAAAGTGAATCAGCTAGACGTGTGTATATATATATCCCATCCTCACTGGATTTCCCTTTCATTTAGGTGACCACAGAGCACCGAGTCCTCGGGGCTATGCAGTAGGTTCTCATCGGTTATCTGTTTTACACTAAGTATCAACAGTGAATACACGTCAATCCCAATCTCCCAGTTCATCCTACCCCCGTTTTCCCCCCTTGGTATCTATACCTCTGTTCTCTACGTCTGCATCTTCATTTTTTTTTAATTAATTTTTATTGGACTCATTGGAAAAGACCCTGATTGCTGGGAAAGATTGAGGGTGGGAGGAGAAGGGGACGACAGAGGATGAGATGGTTGGATGGCATCACCAACTCAATGCACGTGAGTTTGAGCAAACTTGAGGATATGGTGAAGGACAGGGAAGCTTGGCGTGCTGCAGTCCATGGGGTCACAAAGAGTCAGATACGACTTAGCTACTGAATAATGACAGTTGCTTTATAATGCTGTACTACATTTCTGGGGTCTGTTTAGAGGGAGAGAAAGACCAAAGGCAGCACAGACGCCAGCCAAGGCCTTGAAGTTACACCAATCAAGTCACAGAACTGGGTCTCATGGTGCAAGTGGACAGGAATGCAAACGTCCTTTCTTCACACTCAATAGCTATTTTGAGGGCAGTGATTGTATTCACTTTTATGACTGGTTAGTTCAGAGGCTTTCAAAGTTTCAATTACCTGAAAGCCTTTAAAAGCACATCTTCCAGCCCTCAGTGGGGTATGGGGTGCATACTTGGGACAGGCCCCCAGGTGGGTGGACACCTCTGATAAAGGACCCCCTCTGGCCCCAAGGTTGACAAGCAGTGGGACAGCCCGACACGGGTCCCCAGGGACAACAGGAATTTTCAGGAGAGACAGTGGCTGGTGCGGAGGAGATGTCCATGTCAGAAATCTCTCTCGCACACAGGAATAGGGGCCATGCCTTGAGGCTGTGGACGGGAAACAGAACATTCAGTTTCGCAAATATCTCAGGTCTACTATGAATTCTCCCCAGACCAGAGACACCCTGGGCCGTTCATCTGCATATCAGATATATTATTTATGCTCCTGCCAGATCCCAGCGTGCGCGGGGTCATGTCACTTTCATAACCTCCTCCTGCAGACGGACAAATGGCAAGGTTGAGTCAGCTAGATGTGCGCTCAGGGTCAAGGGTGAGCGCTCTTCAATTTCCAGACTCAAATAATATCTCTGTCCCCTGATTCCTTCTCCCTCCCAGGACACTGGGTTGTCAAATGCATCTAGACCGCTTCTCAGGCTTTATCTTCACCCTCTCCTCCTCTCAGCTAGACTCAAGACCACACTCTTCACTCAGGCTGTTAATGCATCAGTAAGCCAGCCTTTTACTCTCTCCAAGCTCATCTCCACCAGCCCTTCTCAGACCACAAGCTCCAGAGAGAGGAGTCATCTCAGCACCCACAAGGGAGCCTCTGCTTCTGTCCTCCAGCGTCATTCCCCCTTCCCACACCCCCTCCCCGCACTCTTTAGACCCAGGGTCCCCAACCCCTGGGTGTGGACAGTGCCTCTTGTCAGAACAGCAGCAGCGTTAGACTAGAAATAAAGTGCACGGTAAATGTAATACACTTGGATCATCCCAAAACCATCCCTCCCTCCCAGTCCGTGAAAAAATTGTGTTCTACAAAACTGGTCCTTGGTGCCAAAAAGGCTGGGGACCAATCAATGCTTAAGACTATAGTGAAAGTCACTCAGTCATGACTCTCTGAGACCCCATGGACTGTACAGTCCGTGGAATTCTCCAGGCCAGACCAGAGTGGGGTAGCCGATCCCTTCTCCAGGGGATCTTTCCAACCCTGGGATCAAACCCAGGTCTCCCACATTGCAGGCAGATTCTTTACCAGCTGAACCACTAGGGAAACCCAAGAATACTGGAGTGGGTAGCCTATCCCTTCTCCAGAGGATCTTCCCAACTCAGAAATCAAACTGGGGTCTCCTGCATTGCAGGCGGATTCTTTACCAGCTGAGCTACCAGGGAATAATCTGCCTGCAACACAGAAGACCCAGGTTCAATCCCTGGGTCGGGAAGATCCCCTGGAGAAAGGAATGGCTACCCACTCCAGTATTCCATGGGGTCACAAAGAGTCGGATACGACTAAGTGAATAACACACAGCCAAATAAAGTTCACGTCTCAATTCAGCTTAAGAATATAGGAAGGGCTCAAATCCAATCCTACCTTCTTGAAGGAATCTTTCCCCACCACTGTAGTCAACACCCCATGAAGGGCACCTGCTAGGTGTCAGGTACCACTCCCAGGCAATGAGAGGCACATAAAACACAGGCTCATCCCCACGAAGTTGAGTCTAGTATATGAAACAGACATTCTGATGCAAGGTGGTGAGACGGTCTCTGTTCTCAGTTTATGCAGGTGGCTATCTTAAGTCTATCCTCAGGAAGGGAGAACTTCCTGGGGGAGGTGGCATCTGAGTTGCACCTTTAAGAAACCAAGAGGACTGCAGGTTGCAGGAGGGTTGCGTGGCTTACAGAAGCACGGGAGGAGAAGAGTGGACTTCCAAAGGCCCCGTGGGTAAGGGAAAGGACAGCAACAAGCTGTGTGTGCAGCTGGAGTGGAAACACCAAAGCATCCAGACTGGTCCACACTTATTCAGACCAGTCGTGAGGCTGCAATCAGGAATGGCTTCCCCAGGCAGCTTTCTTATTCACAGGGGCTCCAAATTCAGCTAACAAATGCAAATAGCGCCTTTTAATAATGCAGACATGCATCAATAATTCAGAAGCCCGGAGGCTCCCCCAAAGGAACCATGAAGAATATCAAGAATCCCCCGCCCGGGATTTAGCAGCTTCAGAAAGCATGGCCCTTGAGGCTGCACTCTGGAAAGAAAGAGCTTCTCTCAAGGAATTCATCCCAGGTTCCGCCTGAGGACCTCTAAGTCTGCCCAAGAAGATGATTCCGACCTAGTACACAAAAGTGAGCATCCTTCACAAGTGTGTGATTGATGGACTCCTGGCCCATTACAAACCTCTTCCAATCACATCCCCTGTTTCCACCCTCACCTGTGTGGTGGTAGGGTCCTGCCTCTGGCCTCTGCAGACCAGAAAGCTGGAGCTCTTACCTAAGGACTTGCTGGATGATATGACAGAAGGTTCCAGAGACAGGACTCTGACCCGGCCCTTGAGCCCTACTTGCTGTCCACTGGTGAATCCTACCTAGGACATCTGGAACTGGGCAGACCCCTGGAAAGCCACTTAGTCCAACTTCCCTTGGTACCCAGCAAAGGACTGGTGACCGAGCTGGGTCAAGATGCTGATGCTCTAAGGTTGATTAATTATCTGGGGGTGAACCAGGTCTTTTCTGAAGCAAGAGGGAGGGCTCATGCACACCAGTTACGAGGGGCCCCGTTGGGCCCCCTCAGGAAGGAAGACACAGATGACCTTTCAAGGAGCTGGGTCTGGGAGCAGAACAATGTAACACAGAGACATGGCCTTTTCAAGAAGAGTCCGGAATTGCTGCCCGGAACTGGGGCATCAACAAATCCAGTGTAAAGTCCATCAAAGGGCAAAACAGTTTTCCAGCTTTTATCTTACAAATCCAAAGTGGATAAGTGGTAATATAGGAGAGATGTAAAATTCCAATGATGTAAACATAAACCATACAACTTAAAAAAATAATAATAATAAAAAAATAAATGAATAAATAATAAGAAATAATAAAATAAATTATTTTCAGACGACAGAAAAATGCGCTAAATTGCCTTCACAAATAAAAATGCAGCTGTACATCTCCTTGGTCAGATGACAGGATTACAGAAATATTGCCGTGATGAGGAGCGCACAGGCTCTCGGGTCAAACCTGGATTCTACATGATCTCACTTCAGGCAGGGTACCCAGCCTCTTGCCTTCTCATCTGACTGCCTATCAAAGGGGCCAGCAGTACCTGCTGCCCCTTCCTCCTGGCCCTTGAGAGACAGAGAAAGATCTGACTCTGAGTTGAAAGGAAATTCATGGAGCACAAGTTTCTGCCAGACACCTTGCCTCCCTCCCAACATCCCTAGAGTATATCATCCCCATTTTACAGGGGTGTAGACTGAGACTCAAGGACCTTGAAGCACTTGGCCCCAAACCATCTGTCCCCAGGGCAAGCTCTAGGGGATAAAGAAAGATTCCAGTCAGCAAAAGGCTTCTGGTCTTCCTGGCCACAGCGGTAGAACTGGAAGCTGTTTGAGCCCCAGCCCCCGCCCCTCACTCGGAATCCCACTTGAGATGGACCCAAAACCCACGAGTGTGCCCTCCCACCCCCAGGCAGCCTGTCAGAACTAGCTGACCAAGAGCTGCCGTCTGGCCTGAGAAGACGCCAGGCAACGCTTGGTGCCTGGCCGGGCTGGACCCACCTCCCACGTGGGCAGGACCGCTTCGGGGAACTCGACCAAACAAGAAAGCCTCGGTGTGCCCAGTTCTGGGAGCAGGAGTGGCCGGGGCTGTCCCACCCAGGTGTGGTCGGCACAGTGAGTCCGTGACCTCTGCCCCTTCAGAGTCTCTCTACCAGCATCTGGTACTATTTTAAGACCTTCTGAGATCCAAACAGGATTCTGAGCTCGCCGGGGATAGTCTGTAAAAGTTTTCCACTGGCACAAAGATATTCAGTGCTGTAACTCAAAGCATGACTTTACAATGGGACCTGATTATCAAGAGTTCCAGAATATCCTCTCTCGAGCCGCTCTGCTCCTTTCTCTTTCCTGTCCTTTATGGGCTGGCGGGCACACAGCACGTAGACCGGGCAAATGCCTCACGCAGGGGTTTGCAGGAGGACTTTTTCTCTGGGGTCCCAGCCCTCCTGCTAGGGAGCTTCCATCCATGCCCACCACAGAGACGTTACCCTGAGAGTCGTGTTGATATTTAAGCACATCTGCTCCAATCCACTGACTTTGCACATCGCTCCTAATAAAGCCCGAAGGCTGCCAGTGGCACGGACCCCCATCTCCCTGATTCCCCCCAATCCCTCCCTCACCAGCTCATGCCTCTCCCCACGTGAACCTTCCTCACTCTCTGGCTTATTTTCCTGTTGCCCCCTCTGCCCAACTCCAGCCCAGGGCTTACTCTTCTTCACCCCACTCTGCACCTGGCAAGCCAAGGGCTCCATGCACCACCCCGGATGCGCCGGCTGTCAGCTGAGTCCAGCCAGTGGGAAGCACCAGCAGGAGGTTCGCGGGCGGATGGAGGAAGCGTTCAGGCTCCACACGGAGGAGCCTGGGTCCCCCCACACGACAGCCCTGCCGAGTGGTCCCTCCTCCGCCCCTCTCGCCGGGGCTGGGCCTGCATGGTGCCCCATGTTGGTCCCTAACCCTGCCCTGCCTCTGTCCACCGCCCTTCACTAAATCCTCCTCCGCTGAGCCCACTGGGACTCTGACTCATCCAAGCTCCTCCTGCCTGGTCTGGGGGTCTCCTGCGCCCTCTGCAGCCACCGTCTGGGAGCCCTCCACCTGCTGCAGCGGAAAGAAAAAGCATTGCGGGACTCTCAGAGCATCCATCAGGAAGGCACAGCTTTCTGCACACATCTGATCGGCCAGAGCATGTCCCATGACCAAGCTTCACTTCTAGGAGGAGGGATGTATCCCCACCCATCGAAAGGGCAGCAGTGACACGTGAGCCTGAACTGGGATACCATCTAAGCCAGGAATCTTTGCTTATGTCTTTCTAACCTGGCTCACCTCTCACAGTGCCCGACAACCTGTCAAGCCACTCAGAAAAGTCCCTTCAACAAACGAACAAAAGCTTCTTTGTGCTTAACCTTCAGAGCCTGTTCATGAGACCCACAAGAAAGGCAGGCCCATCGCTGGTCTATTAACCTCGGGGTTAACTTCTCAGTCTCCGGTGCCTCCCAGCCTGTGGGGCCTGGGTTCAAATTCCAGTTCCGCCTTTTATTATCTGGGTGACCGTGGACCAAATTAATAAACCTCTCTGTGCCTCAGCTTCTTCAAATGTAAGGTGGAGGTGGTGATAACGGTACTCAGAACATAGGATTGTTATGAGGATGAAACAAGTTACCCGACAGAGAGCACTTAGAATTGAACCTGATAGAACTTCCATGGCGGTCCAGGGGTTAAGACTTTGCCTTCCAGTGCAGGGGGTGTGGGGTTGATCCCTGGTCGGGGTGCTAAGATCCCACATGCCTGGCAGCCAAAAAACCAAAATGTAACACAGAAGCAATACTGTAACAAATTAAATAAAGACTTTACAAATGGTCCACATCAAAAAAATATTTTTAACAAAAGGAGTTTGCACCGGACACGTGGTAAACATGCTATAAATAAAAGCTATTATTAGTACTATTATCACTGGAGTCAGATTTTGTTTTGATCCCATACGCTTTGGACTAAGTCACTTGCTTTATTTCTCAACAGTCCTCCAAATGACAAATCTTCAAACTACGTGTTCCCAATACTTGTTGAGTGTAGACCCACTATTGACATCTACTTACAGCCCCTCAAGACAACTGCTTTGAAAAGGACCACTTTCAGTTTCCATGCAAACTGTGATGCAGTATGTAATTGTATACACATGATACGTGCATTTTGTTTTTCAGTCACTCGGTCGTGTCCAACTCTGCAACCCCGTGGACTGCAGCATGCCAGGCTCCCCTGTCCTTCACGATCTTGTGGAGTTTGCTCAAACTCATGTCCATTGAGTAGGTGATGCCATCCAACCATCTCATCCTCTGTCACCCCCTCCTCCTCCTGCCCTCAATCTTTCCCAGCATCAGGATCTTTTCCAATGAGTTGGCTCTTTGCATTAGTGGTAAAAGTATTGGAGCTTCAGCTTCAAAATCAGTCTTGTTAATATACTACATAGAGACAGATATGATACATAGACATAAATTATTTTATCTGATATCCACAATCCCACCCAAAACAAAGTCACGAGAGCAATACACGAACTTATCACCGCTGGCAGCTCCACACTTACAAAAGCTGGGGCCCAGTGTGAATCCTGGCTATGAGCAAGTCCCTCCCCACAGGGGCCACCCTCATCTGTAAAGCAGGGATACTCATTTCCCTGCCTCCCAGGATAACTCTGCAAAAGGCAAGACCAAAGTGAAAGGACCATTGTGCCCGGCACACAAGATGGGCTCAATCAATCTTAGTTCTCTGTCCCTCTGTAATAAAACTAAAATATTTGACATGGAAAACTGAGGAAATTTTTCAGGAATAATATAAAGTTATCCACAGCCTCCTAAAAGCCATCAGGGGAATTTTTCAGAAGTCCATCTTCCAAGAGCAACGGTTCATGAACTTCAGAATGGAGTTTCTAAATTTCCCCTTAATTTCTGGTATTCAGAAAAATATGTGCTTAAGTGATAAGATGTCAGTGGCAGCAGCTGAGGGGTCCACCCTGAACCTTTTTTGATTCTTTCCAGGTTAAAAGTATTGCTGGAAGCCCACAGTCGTTCTCCAGCAAGTCCTGGACCACACAGAAGGTGAGTCCACAGCCTCTTCTCCCCAACCTGGTGGCCCCAGCCAGACACCATCTCCTTAGTCAGGTCAGCCGTGGCTTGCCTGTGGGCACCGGGTGGTAATTCCAGCTGCCCTGGGGAAGGGGGCACCTGTCGGTCATGCAGTGGAACAGGACTTCAAAGAACTCTGGCATTTGCTGGGAAAATAATAACTCAGCCTTGGGAGCCCTGGCTTCTGGCCCCATGAACGTGAGTCCATATTCTCCAGCAAGACACAGGCTAGTGAAAGCTAATTGTAACCAGAACCAGCCACGTCCACCTACCCTCCAACTAGAGGACTTCACTGAATCACCTGTCACGGAAGCTTTGTAAAAACAGAGTAGATGAGAGGACCATCTCCTCTCTCTCCTCTTCCTCATCACAGCCTCCTTAAATGTGATATGTCAACCCTGCAGCTGTGGTACTCGGATTTGAAGCCAGGCTCCCCTGCTTACTGTCTGGAAAACATGTTTCTTAAGGGAAACTTAATAAACATAAAGCAGTGCCTGACACAGTACAAGCACTGAGCTGTTGTTGTTGTTCAGTTGCTCAGTTGTGTCCGACTCTTTTGCGACGCCACAGATTGCAGCCTGCCAGGCTCCTCTGTTCATAGGATTTCCCAAGCAAGAATACTTGAGTAGGTTGTCATTTTCTTCTCCAGGGGATCTTCCTGACCCATGGATCAAACTTGCGTCTCTTGCATTGCAGGCAAATTCTTTCCCACTGAGCCACCAGAGAAGCCCGCAAGCACCAAATTCTTATTTTATGATTAGCAATTAGCATTTTCCTACCACACCTAGCCTCTGGAACTGTCTAGTTCTGGTCATCTCGCCAATGGGGACATCCCATTTCCTTCCACAGTGAAAAGCTTTCACTGCAGTCCCTTGAAAGTCAGATAACATGGTTTAGCCTCCACCTGATTCTCTACAGTCTGCATTCATTCATTTTTCATTCATTCATTGAAGAATATTTATTAACCTCTCGCTAAGCACTGAACATGGAGAACAAGAAGGACCCAGTCACGGCTTCTACCCTCTCATGGAGGAAACATATCAAAAACAAGAAGCAAAATGAATCAACGAAGATTGTTTGAAGACAGTGATTGGTGTCACGAGGAACATCAAGAGTACTTGGTGATTCAGATTAACAGAGGTTTGGGGAAGGGGCCTATGAGACCGAGCGGTCTGAGCAGGGAGAACGGACTCTGCTACTCAAACTGGGAGATGAGATCCTTAACTCTGGTGCCACCTGTGAGCTTGTCAGAATTCTGATGTTCCGGCCTCACCCTAGAGCCCTGGGTGTGGGGTCCCACCACCTGGGCTGTAACAAGCCCTCCAGGCGGTTCTGACGTTCACTCAAGTGCTTGAGAAGCACTGGACAGGAAGACTGATGACATTAACAAATATGCAGGCATGTCCCCGGGGGGGGGGGAACATTCTTTGCCCTTAGGACCAGACAAACTCCAAGCCCCAACACCAAGATACCGAGATCCTCGAGGTTGGTTTCTGGAAAATAACTGTCCATGGGGTCGATGTCTACCTGCCCCAGCTGGGGCCAGCTGGAGGAAGTGGGAGGGACTGGGCCAAGCAAGCAGAACCGGCATGACCCGATCAGCAGCAGCAGAGCAGAGGGCAGGTGGACCAGGAAAGGTTCCAACTGCCCTGGAGCTGCCGTCATGGTGGCCACATTCCAGTGCCCTGAGAGGAATGCGGACAATGTCTCAGAGTCCTGGGCAGCACCGTCCTGAGGTACAAAGGACGCTAGGATGCCTGCTGGTTGACCAGAAGTGGCCTATGGAATCTGGCCGAATCCCTGGCATGTCTTGTAGCCCTTGCCCACTTACTCCCCTTGACCACCTGCTCCCTGGGGCTCAGCAGGGCCCAGGGGATGATGAGCAACTAGCAGGTAACAGAGCCAGGACTCAGGCTCAGAGGCCATAAAAAGCAATTCCTTTCAAGGGCCCTTGGGGTCAGACTTGCTCTCATAGACTCTAAAGCATTCCATGCTCATCATCCAAGATAACACAGCAAGGCAGATTTCAGGGCCCAGAGTGGCCAAGAGAATCAATGGGGGAATCACAGAATCCAGAATGCACCATGTTCTCTCTCCACTTGCTTGGCCACCACCCCAACCAGGCCACCATCGCTCTCACCTGGAATGAAGCAAATGTGGCTTCCCCAGCTCCAGGGCCACCCCGTCCATGGAACCCGCCAGCTGCTTCATGCCATCCTGTCTCCTCTCTAATCACCAATCCAACCTCCCTCCCTTCATCGGCCTTGCTGTCTGGCAGTCCTTCTGTTCCCCAAATAGCCAGGCTGGCTCCCATATTATTTGAGAAATATCTATCCAAACCTCTGGACTTCCCCAGTGACTCAGCAGTAAAGAATCTGCCTGCAATGCAGGAGCCACAGAAGACACGGGTTCGATCCCTGGGTAGGGAAGATGCCCTGGAGGAGGAAATGGCAACCCACTCCAGCATTCTTGCCTGGGAAATCCCAGACAGAGGACCCTAGCAGGCTACAGTCCATAGGGTTGCAAAGAGTCAGACATGACTGAAGCAACTTAGCACATACGTATCCAGACCTCTGATAAGGATTAATCCTAAGAATACCCAATGCTGACATGTGGCAAGTTATCTGTCATAATGAGCAAGCCATCTCTACCAGGTTAAATAATGTACACCCCAAAATGCATGTGTCCCCAGAACCTCAGAAGGTGACCTTGTTTGGAAAGAGTCTTTGCAGAGTAATTTGTTAATGTGAGGTCATATTGAATTAGTGCTTGCATGCTTGCTAAGTCTCTCAGTCATGTCCGACTCTTTGCGACCCTTATTATCTACAACCTGCCAGGCTCCTCTGTCCATGGAATTCTCCTGGCAAAAATACCAGAGTGGGTTGCCATGCCCTCCTCCAGGGGATCTTCCTGACCCAGGAAGAATCCATGTTTCCTGAATTGGCAGGTGGGTTCTTTACCACTAGCGCCATCTGGGAAGCCCATATTGGATTAGGGTAGGCCCTAAATCCAGTGAGTGGAGTGCTTATAGGAAGAGAAAAGGACATAGAGACACACGCCAGGAGGAGGCCCTGTGAAGATGGGGGTGGTGGTTGGAGTGATGTAGTTACAAACCAAGGAACTCCAAGCATCTCCAGCAGTCACTGGAAGCTAAAGAGGCAGGGAAGATTCTCCCCTAGGGCCATCGGAGCGAGCACAGCCCTGCTCATTCCTTGATTTGGGGCCTCTGGCCTCCAGAACTGACAGAGAATAAATATCTGTTGATGGAAACCACCCAGTTTGTGGTCCGGCATTAAGGCAGCCCTGGGAAACCAATGGAGCACCTTATAAACACTCTCTCCAGTCCCGGCGCCAGCCCTGCACAGGCGGGGATCTCACTCTCCAGATGGGAAGCAGAGGACCTTCGGTTCAAGTTCACACAGCCAGTGAGTGGCAGAGCTGAGATCCAACTGAAGTCTGACTCCAGAAAACCAGTGCTTGACACTTGGGCAAAGCAGGGACCCTCTTTTTAGAGAATGGGTGCAAAAAAAAAGAAAAAAGGAGGCCTGTGAAGCAACACCTGAAGGAATGTCCTGCTTCCTTAATAGGCCTTGCGCAGCTCTTCTGTCAGAAAGGGTTTCTGGGAAGCTCTGGGTACCAGGGAGCGAGGAACTGCTTCTGAGAACCAAGGGGGCTTCCTGGTGGCCCAGTGGTAAAGAATCCACAGGAGACACGGATTCGATGTCTGGTTTGGGAAGATCCCACATAAAGTTGTACCAGGACAACTAAGCCCATGCCCCAAAACTACTGAGCCTGTGCTCTGGAGCCTGGGAACAGTCTATGCTCTGCAACAAGAAAAGGCACTGCGATGAAAAGCCCATGCACCACAACTAGAGAAAAGCCTGTGCAGCAGCAAAGGTCCACTGCAACCCAACATAAAAAAATAACAACAAAAATTAAAACAAACCAAGGCAGATAGAGGCTTCATTCTGATGTTGTAATATACATCTGTCACTGGGGCCATCCCATCTTGTATATATATATATATATGATATGGGTATGTGTGTGTACACACATATTTAAAAGGTTTCATAATATGCAATATGCAATAATTATTTTTCTGCTCATCCCAGAGTCCTCTGTAGCCCCTAACCTGAATCATTATTATTTTACTTGGCTCAGATGCTAACAAGCTTACCTTCTGAACAGGCCTCCTGGGCAAAAGATCCAAAAATCTTTAACGGGTTGAGGCGCAGAACTTGGAACAGCATCTGGCGTGTAATTATTTTTAACTGGAAAAAAAATAGCCCATCCCGTCAGCCTCCCATTTCGAGTGGAGACAAACTGGCCACAAGCACATACATGAAAGGGTGGGCCGGGTGGGCCACGCGCACATCATCCCAGTGCTAACGCTCGGCGCTTCATCCAGATGAATGCGGTCATTCACGCGCTCCAAGGACCAACTGTCCTCAATGTCCCTCTTGCCCCATACATCAAGGGAAACTTGGCCTATTGGCCTATCTGGGCTCCCAAAACCATGGTGAGAGGCTTCATGCAAGTTTCCTAAAGCTTCTGTGAAAACAGGGCTTGTTTGCTTTATCATTTAAGTTGCAAAGTACATCCCTGGCTGAGGAGAAACACAAATACCACACACGACAGAGGGGAAGCCGGAGCCCTCACTGTCCCAGCTGAAAAGTACAAGCCTTGCGCTTTGCAGAGGCTACTGCTACTCCTTATTGTTATTATTCTTGCTGTTACCGGGCTTCCCAGGCAGCTCAGTGGTAAAGAATCCTCCTGCCAATGCAGGAGGCCTGGGTTTGATCCCTGGGTCGGGAAGATCCCGTAGAGGAGGGCATGGCAACCCACTCCAGTATTCTTGCCTGGAGAATCCCATGGACAGAGGAGCCTGGAGAGCTGCAGTCCACGGGGGCGCAAAGGAGTCGGACATGACTGAGCAGCTGAGCACGCATGTTGTTGTTATCAATAATAATAATGTTTTACCGGGAATCTTACAAGAGTCTCTCCCTGGGGAATGCCACATCCACTCTGGACCTGTGTCCCTCATCTGTCCAGCAAGGAATTAGACCAACAGTCAGAAGCCCGTGGCCTGAAATCTACTCTGAGAAGAAAGAGCAGGAAAGGCTGGCCCCGCCCACGCTGCTGAAATGTGTCCAGGTATGAATGGCCAAAGAGCACTGGCCCTTCTTAAGAAGGGTCTTTCCTCCTAGGAAGTGGATAATCCAAGCAGTGAGAACATACACCACTGGCCTGATCCTGGATCTAACAGAGTAATTTTCAACATAGATGGAAAAACAAAAAGGGAGCCCATAAATGCCTTCATGTTTCCTGAATTGGTCATCGGGTAGGAAAAACTGGCTCACCATTGAACTAGATGACCTCCAAAGACAGTAAGGAGGCTAGTGACTCGGTTCAACAGATATGAAAACAAGGTTGGGGGAATGAGGGAGGGGACTTCGGGTCCGGGCCGGGAAGGGTTGGAGGGGGCGGGGTGGTGATCAAAGGCTTTTGGGAAGGAGGAAGACAGGGTTTTCAGCTTTCTTTCCCTGCCCCACTGATGCAGCAGAACAAGATGCTCCTTTGGGATTCAACTCAAATAACCCCTAGGATGCACGGTCCAGGGCAGGGCGGGGAATCCACTCTGTGTGCCAGAAAGAAAAGGGAAAGGAAACTTTCCCAGGGAGCTGCCAGCTCCATGCACGGGGCCTGAGGGAGCAGCTCAAGCCTGCTGTGCAGCCAGAACGGCCCCAAATTCTCGGAACGAGGCTCGGTTCAAAGGAGGCAAAGGAGGGTAAGGAACAGGCTGCACAGACTCCTTCTCCCGCGCTGGGAGGCCCGGAGACCAGGATGGGGCTGTGAGAGGGAAGCCAAGACTTCCAACCTCAGGCCAGCTCGGTCAGGCCCAGAGCTGCCCACACAGGCCACCCCAGAGGGTGGGACAGAGGGGTGGTCAGCTGCTTGGGGGCCGAGGGTATCTAGGACTCAGGTTGGCAGATCCTAGAAGGTGAAGAGGGAGGCCAGCCGGGGGTAAGAGACCGTCTGTGTGAGTGGAAAAAAGCCCCCTGGTCTGGAGTTCAGGGAATGTGGGTTTAGACGGACAGCTGTAAAACAGACAAATTTTCAAAAACAGATTTTTTTTCTTAAGTGGCTCAATGGTAAAAGAAGCCACCTGCCATTGCAGGAGACGCAGGGGACCTCGCCTTCTCTGGAGCCCATTATACAGAGTGAAATAAGCCAGAAAAATAAAGACCAACACAGTATACTAACGCATATATATGGAGTTTAGAAAGATGGTAACGATAACCCTATATGCAAAACAGAAAAAGAGACACAGATGTACAGAAGCCCCAAGCTTTTGAGTATCACTAAAGCAGCCTGAAAACAGAATACGGTATGGCCCTTCTCAGCAGTCAGATTTACATTAGCTAGTTTTACCCTCCAGCAGGTGTCATAATCTATCCTTTACTGATGAGAAATCAAGGCTGATGGAAGCTGAGGGACCTTCCCAAGCTCTCTTAGGTGAGACTGACAACGATCGGTCATCAGGCTCAGGCCAGAAGTCTTTCACTCAGCCACAGGAAACGTCGGGGCATGACCTTCATGGCAGGCCCATGAAAACTGCTCCCACCTCTCAAGCAACAAAGGGGGCTACTTAAGGAAAATCCAAAATCGGAATGAGAAGCAATGACCAGTACTAAAGAGGCACTCCCCACCCCCACCAAGACCCACAACTGGCTCAGAAACCCAACTAAACAAGAAGGCAACTCTGTCAAGGGGCAACCATCTGACATCGTTTCGAAGCTGCAATTTGACATCATTTCGTAGCTGCAATTTGGCAAAACCAAATGGGAAAGCAACTTAGATTAGCATCAAGAACCTTTGAAACGCCTAGAAGCTTTGACTTCATAATTCTACTTCCAGAAATCTATCCTAAAGAAATCCGAAAGATGGAAATAGCTTCACTCGCACAGGTGCACACCTACATACACATACACGAACATGCATCTCAGCACCAGTTGTGAGGGAAAATTATGGGAAATATTCTTAATCCTCAAAATTACAGGTAAAATTGGGAAAATGACAAAATATCCTTGCAACAGGGATGTTACAATGTTATGTTGCCTGCAAAGTGATACTTAAAAGCCTGCTTTTAACACCATGTGGAAATACTTCTATTACATTAAGAGAAAAATCCAATGAAAGTGTCAACATGAAGAGATCTCACATTTAAAAGAAAAACACACAGAAAAAAGAAAGTGCAGCTAAACGTGTTAACGTTGTTTTCTCCTTTATCCTCTTAACATTTCCCCAGTTTTCTTTAAGACAGAGCATTCCTATAAAAATAAGCGTTACTTGAGAAAAGAAAAATAAGCATTATTTGAAAAAAAACAATGGCCCATGCTCCTGAATACAATGGGCAACAAGTGTAATTTAAGATGGTGAAAAGAACTTGCTTTCCTTTCCAGAGTATGCTCCTAACGAAGTACAAGATCCGGCAAAATAAGAGAGCCAACATAGAGACTGATGGGGGAGTCCGGTAACATGTGTCTCAAGTCCAGAAAAGCCATGGAGAGCAGAGGCGGGTGGTCCAGGAACTGTCTACCTCAAGGCAGGTCCATAGTAACGGAACCCTGGGGTGCCGGGGGCTGGGATGGCCCCAAGGGAGCAGCCTGAGAAACTGGGTGGGGCGGGGGTGTGTGAGGAAGCCCACTGAGAGTTCAAAACACAGCTGCTCTCAGGACATAGCCAAGTGGTTCAAGAAGGAGAAGCAATCTGAAACCCCAAAAAAGACAGTGGTCCAGGCAGAACACATGATCACCCACCACTTGGATGTACCAGGAAGGCCATTTAGAGGTGTGATCACACACTGTTTACCAGCACTGCCACTTTTAGAATGAATCCTGCAGATCAAGCACAGAAGGCTGAATCCTGGGTGTACACACAGCAGCCTGCCATCCGCGTCATAGTTTAGTTCGGTGCTGTCCAATAGAAACAATGCAAGACACGTAGGTAATTTAAAATTTTATAGCAGCCACGAATAAGAAATAAATCACAAAAAGAAAGAGGTGAAATTACTTTTAATCAGGTATTTTTACTTAACCTCGCTGGTAAGGAATCTGCCTGCAATGCAGGAGACCCTGGTTCGATTCCTGGGTCGGGAACTTCTGCTGAAGAAGGGATAGGCTGCCCACTCCAGAATTCTTGGGCTTCCCTAGTACCTCAGCTGGTAAAGAATCCACCTGCAATGCAGGAGACCTGGCTTCGATCCCTGGGTTGGGAAGATCCCCTGGAGAAGGGAACGGCAACCCACTCCGGTGTTCTGGCCTGGAGAATTACATGGACTATTCCATGGGGTCACAAAGAGTCGGACCCAACTAAGCAACTTTCACACACAATATATCTAAGTCTTATCATTTCAGCATGTCATCAAAAGGAATACTTATTAAAGATATTATACATTCTCTGTGTTGTACTAAGACTTAGAAATCTGGTGCACATTTGACCCTCACAGTACATTTCAATGCAGACTTCTCCACCTTTCAAGTGCTCACCAACCACATACTGGCTATCATACTGGCTAGCACAGGTCTAGCCATAATTTGAATAAGCCCAACCTCTCTGGCCACTATAGTCCTATGTTAAAAACAAGGATGGAGTTAATCTGTTTTCTTTCATCGTCAAATGCAGTTCAACAACCTTTCATTGACTGTAAGAGTTAGCATATACACAGCCCCTTTCGGATGGTACCAGCAACAGTGCTTCCTTTAGTTCCTAAAATGTGCTTCAGAAACCAGATGCTCAGAGTGGTTGTCTGCTCAGCAAAAAGTCACACAGCCAGCAGGACCCAGAACTCAGGCCTCCTGCCTACAAATTCAGTTCACTTTATCTTCACTTACTATTACCACACTAGCAAATGGGTCCCTTCTTCCTTCCCTCCCCTGGGGAATCACAGGCAAGTTGTTGAAATTTAATAAGCCATTCTATGCAGCAACATTTTATTAATTTTTATCAGACTGTAGTTGCTTTACAATGCTACACTGATTTCCACTGTAGAGCAAAGTGAATCAGCTGTACGTATATACATCCCCTCTTTGTTGTATTTCCTTCCCATTGAGGTCACTGCAGAGCACTGATTCCCTATGCTACACAGAAGGTTCTCATCACCTATCTATTTTATACATAGTATCAATAGTGTACATATGTCTATCCCAACCTCCCAATCCATCCCCTCCCTTCCCCCCACTTCCTGCAAGGAAATCAAACCAGTCAATCCTAAAGGAAATTAACTCTGATTAATCATTGAAAGGTCTGTTGCTAAAGCTGAAGTCCCAACACGCTGGTCACCTGATGTGAAGAGCCGACTCATTGGAAAAGACCCTGATGCTGGGCAAGATTGAGGGCAGGAGGAGAAGTGGGCAGCAGAGGATGGGATGGTTAGATAGCATCACTGACTCAACGGAATAAATTTGCACAAACTCCAGGAGATAGTGGAGGGCAGAGGAGCCTGGTGTGCTACAGTCCACGAGGTCAAACACAGCTCAGCAACTTAACAACAACAACCCCTTCCCCACCCCACCCTCATTATCCATACATTTGTTCTCTGCATCTGTGTCTCTATTTCTGCTTTGCAAATAAGTTCATCTGTATCATGTCTCTAGATTGCACATATAAGCGATACTACACGACATTTGTTTTTCTTTCTGATCTGCTTCACTCCGTATGGCAGTTTCTATGTCCATCCATGTCTCTGTGTGACAGCTTTTAAAGAGACCCCACCATGCACCCTTCTCTGCTTCCTCGGCAGAGGAACATCTAAAAATCTAAAACACGTAACAACTGAAAGACGTGCGCATCCTTGAGAAGCATAATTCATCACCCTAGCAATGAAAACCAGACTGTCTGCTGGGTGGGGTGTGACTTTACAGCTATCAGTTTCTTGGCTGCAAGGCAGAGTGCTTGCCTGGGTCGCCTGACCCACTGCAGTAAATGGAATGAGCCTGCCAGTAATCCTCTCGTGCTGATTAGGTCCCAAGAAGAGAGCGGAAGATGGAAGAGGACCTAAGGACCATCTGTCATCTGCTCCCATCTCTGCCACTTCAGCTTGCCTTGGGGGGCTTCACTCCACGCTCTGTGATCTGGAGGGCCAGGCAATAGGACCCATTAGTAAACTTCTCTCAGTGCCCCAAAGCTCCCTCATTTCATAATCAATGCCCTGGAGCCCTGAGCAAGAGATGAACTCAATGGGCAGGACAGCAAACCAGTTAGACCCCTCAGATCCTGCAAGCAGGTTGCCTGGCTTCAAATCCTGGTTCTGGTCCTGCAACTTAGTGGCTGTCCCCTTGGAGAGCCACTTCCCTTTCTGCCTCAGTTTTCCCATCTGTAAAATGGGGAGATTAATACTGACAGCACACACTGTTGTAAGGATTAAATACATAGATTAGATATAGAGGCAGAGTGCTCTCGGAGGCAGGCCCATAGGCAGAGCTATTTACTTGAGAGCCAACAAGAGTGTGCAGATCAGGGAATGAAGGAAGGAAATGATGAATGTCATGGACTGGACTCCAAAACTAGAAATTTAAGAAGCAAAGCAACAAGTATCAGTGGGCTTTTCAAACTGGAAAGTACACAACACCTTCGATCACTCGGCCCACAGTTTGTGAACCAACCCCTGGAGGCCAGAGACCCAGTACTCCTGTGCCCATTTGGGGCTCACAGGCCAACTGGATACTGATAATCAGATCTTCAGTTCAGTTCAGTTCAGTCGCTCAGTCGTGTCCAACTCTTTGCAACCCCATGAACCGCAGCACGCTAGGCCTCCCTGTCCATCACCAACTCCCGGAGTTAACCCAAACTCAAGTCCATTGAGTCGGTGATGCCATCCGGCCATCTCATCCTCTGTCGTCCTTTCTCCTCCTGCCTTCAATCTTTCCCAGCATCAGAGTCTTTTCAAATGAGTCAGCTCTTCGCATCAGGTGGCCAAAGTACTGGAGCTTCAGCTTCAACATCAGTCCTTCCAATGAACACCCAGGACTGATCTCCTTTAGGATGCACTGGTTAGATTTCCTTGCAGTCCAAGGGACTCTCAAGAGTCTTCAACACCACAGTTCAAAAGCCTCAATTCTTCAGTGTTCAGCTTTCTTTATAGTCCAACTCTCACATCCATACATGACTACTGGAAAAACCATAGCCTTGACTAGACAGACCTTTGTTGACAAAGTAATGTCTCTGCTTTTTAATATGCTGTCTATAAAAAAAAAAAGCAGAGACATTACTTTGTCAACAATCAGATCTTACCAAGCACCTAATACTCAACGGTGCTGGAGGAATCCGCTAATGTACAAAATCTTATTCAATGCTCACAATCAAGTATCTAGTTGGTAGTACTAACCACTTCATTTTACAGATGAGGAACGTAAGACTCAAGATGGGGAGATCTGAGACTTTTGAAAGCAGACATATCCATTAAGCTGTTTTCCTATACTTCTCAGGCAGGTGAGCGATTATTTCTGACTTTGGGTGGCCTCTGCTACGGAGTATCAGAATGATTCAAAATGCCAGGCAGAGGCCCCCAGTTGTAAAAAGCTCAGGCTCCAGGTCTCAGCCACAAATGAATGAATAAATCTTGCTGATGAAGCGGGTCCCTCTCCTGGAAGAGGGACTTGCCCGCCCTGCTCCCATGATTTAGGCTGGGCAAGGCAGGCAGCCACGGAGGGATGATGTGTAGTATTTTCCTCCTGGAGGCTTCCAAGCCAGGACAGGCCTCTCTGGGGAGCCTATTCTCTTAAGATGCTGCCAGTTTATCTGTCAGTTTATCTGTTTCGGAAAGGATTATCCTGGCTGGGGGTATCTAAGCTGAGGGCTATTGTAAACACTGGAGGAGGTGCCTGACATTCCTACATTCCATGCAGAAGAGCTTGGGAAGCATAGATGGAAAGAGGGGGAAATCCCACCTGGGGAGGTCAAGATCACCTGAGGGACCTGGAACTTGCCTGGAGTCCTGGGTCCACTTGGATGGGAACATAATCTGTACCAAGGGTTGTTTCAGGACCCTTCTGGGCATCAGTTTCTACCCCAGCATCAGCCTGGGGCAGGTATAAGAGGTCCTGAACCGCCCGCAGGAACAATGCTAACAGCAGGGGCTGCTTATTCAGTGCTTGTTATCACTCCAGCCCAGATGAGTTCATCACATTTTGTGTGCCATCTCATTTAAACTTTAAACTAATGTGGATCTTTTCAACTCAGTTCCCAGCTGAGGAATCAGGCAGAGGGAAGTTAAGTTCACTGCACGATGAACTAAGTAACAGAATGAGGCCAAGGCTAGAGGGAACCTGCAGCCATTCCGTTCCAGGAGCCACGTTCCTCACCATCACACCAACAGCATTTCTTTTTAGATCATTTAGATCTTTTCAGATCATGATGAGGGTCAACAGTCCATGGCTAACGACATCTCTTCCAATTTTGAAAGTCTATGGTCCCAGGAAAATCCAAAAGCAATTGTTTGCACCTGACACCAAAAGCACAAACAACAAAAGAAAAACTAGATAAATCAGAGTTCACCAAAATTTAAAACCCCTCTGCATCAAAGGACATCTTCAAAAGAGTCAAAAGACAACCCATAGAACAAGAGAAAATATTTGCAAATCATCTAAAAAGGGATTCACATCCAGAAAATAGGAAGAGCTCAACAATAACCAAAAAAATACATTTCTCCAAAGAAGATATACAACTAGCCAATAAGCATATACAAAGATGCTCAACATCACTAGTCACTAAGGAAATGCCAATCACCACCACTATGAGATGCTACTTACATACTTTTAGGATGGTTATTATAAATTTAAAAAAGAAGAACATAACAAGTCTTAAGGATGTGGAGATTTGGGAACCCTTGCTCACCCACGGCTGGTAGGGATAGAAAAGGGTGCAGTTTCTATAAAAACAGTATTCAGTTTCCTATCTATCCAACAGCTCACAATTCCCAATTCAGGTCTGTTGTCAGAAACTAAAATGCAAAGATCATTTGTATTCATTCACTCAGCCAATGATCTTTGGACTAGACATTGGGGAAAATGGAAGACAATAAAGTGAACAAAAATTTTGAGGCTTATTTTCTATTGGGGGCTTATTTTCTATTTGGGGGCTACAGAAAGCAGGCAAGACAGATAACTCAGACTGGACTTTACACGGTGGGAGGCAGTAAACAGGGAAACAAAGCAGCTCAGAGGAGCACGAAGTGTTGGCTGGATGAGTGACGCTGAAGGTGGAGAAGCCACAGGGAAACTGACAGGGCAGGGTGCGGGTGGGGCGGCAGACCGCTGCAGGTCCCAGAGCTGGACCGGGGCACAGGTCCAGCAGGCTGGGGCTCATCCCAGGGGAGTCCAAGGCTGAGGGGAGGGTTCTGAACAGGACTTACATGATGACCTAGGTTTCACCAAGACGACTCTGCTGCTGGAAGAACTTAAGGAGCCACAGGGAGCCACACCAATGATCATTTATAATGACACGATCTCCCCAAGAAAGCACAGATTGACACCGGAAAGTAAAATAAATAAATAAATAAATAACTGGGCAAAGTCAGGGGCTTTCTGTGTATTCACTCATTTAATCCTCTTAACCATCCCAGAACAGCAAGGCTGTTATTCCCATTTGACAGATGAAGAAACTGAGGCACAGAGATTTGAAGGCTACGCAATTCTCTAGTGATTGAGCTGAGGTTCCAACCAGACAGTCAAAGGTCAGAGTTTGAGGAGATAGAATCACCCATGCTGTCTGAAGCTTACATTATGATAATGAGCAGAGCAAAGCAAATGAAGAGAGTGCTGGTCTGGGTACCTAACAGTTTTCCTCCCCATCGGAGCTTCTTTGTCAGTCTATTGTCAATCTATCCTCCCCACCCCCACTCTTGCTCAACACCACCAATTTCTAGGTATAATTAAAATGGGTGTATGGCACAGAAAAAATAAAACCTGGAAGCCATTTTACTGTAACTCACACCACCTAGGACATCTGCCAGTTTCACTTTCCCCTTTTCCCTCTGAATCTCTATCCAGAGATCATCTAATTTAGCACCAGAGTTGTGGAGTTATCAGAGCTGAAATTTGCAGTCGAAACTGCCTACCCTTTTGAGGCATGAAGAAACAGGGAATGGGAAAGTGGGGCTGGAAATGAAGACAAACTTCCTCTAGGGAAAAGAATTCATATTTATACTTCCTGGGTATAGAGTTAATAGATAAGAGATTGGTTAATGGATTGATTCCAAATCCAATCTTCGCGTGCTGACCTGGGTTCCAACCTACCTTTTAACAGCTGTGTGAACCTGGGCAAATCAATTGATGTCTCTGAGTCTCAGTTTGTGCCATCTGAAAAATGGGGTTGATGATGGTTCCTATTCCATAAGGAGTTGCTGAGTATACATGGAATAATGAAAGGGAAGCCCTCGGCATTGTACCCATCACACAGTGGGCTCTCAGGATGCCAGCTGCTGTTATCAACCATACTATTATTTTTACTACAAATCCTCCCAACCCACCAGAGGCAGGAGATAGTGTTTCCATTCAGAAATAAGAAACAGAGACTGCAGCCCTTCTACAACAGGCATACCCATCTCCTTCTGCCACTCACCAATCCCATTGCTGGGCTCAGCTCCTCTAGAAGAAGCCTCCCAGACCAGCCGGACCTCAGTCATCCTGGCCTTGTGGGCCCATCTAAGGCATCTGCCATCTGAAGCCAAACCTGGTCCTCAACTACTTCAACCCCCAAGCACCAGCATCACTCTGTCCACTTCTGAGAACCAGACTTCACCCCAGTGTTGTCGCCATGCGCAAAAAGCATACATCTGTTTTCCTGCAGTGGACTGGGAGGGGGGGTTCTTAGAGGGATCCCCAAGTGTAGCTACATGTCCAGCACAGCGCCAGAGAGTAGCACGCAGTAAATACCAGGTGAGCGAATGGCACTGTTCCACTGTGAGTTTTCTGTGTAATTAGTTCAGAGTTATTACATGGATTAATACGGACAAGTTCTTAAGAACAGCACAGAGGCAGGGCTTAATAACTCTAAGAAGTCATGTTATTGTAGCTCCTAATAATGCTGAGTAAGGACTGTGATGCTCCACCATAACTGCACTAACGCCGAATCATCACTGTCGGTGGCTTTCCTCTGCCCGTCTGCATCTCTAAAGGCAAGGATACATCTACCAGACTATCAAACCCATGGTTCTTTTTTATTTCCCAAGAGCCTTGACCAGTTCCAGGCACATATTCAGCTCCTAGAGTTTCCAGATGAGTGTGCTCAGTCACTCAGTCGTGTCTGACTCTTTGCGACCCTTTGAACTGTAGCCCACCAGGCTCCTCTGTCCCTGGGATATTTCAGGCAAGAATATTGGCATGGGCTGTCATTTCCTCCTCCAGGGGATCTTCCCTACTCAGGGACCGAACGTGCATCTCCTGTACTGGCAGACGGATTATTTACTGCTAAACCACTGGGGAAGCTTAGAGCTCCCAGTCATATCCTTAATGAACTTTGCCTCCGTAATGTGAAGAAAGATGACAAGATGGAAACACTGCACAAGATCGGGGGAGGGCTTTACTTCCTCCTGGATAGGTTGTTTCTTTAAGTAACTTGGCCGCGATGGCTCACCTAAAGGAAGTGAAATCTGAAAAGCATGTATTTTCCCCTGATGGAAATCAGCAAAGGCTCACAGACTTCCAGGGCAAACATCAGTGAGCTGGCCGGAAACCACCACTGCCTAATAACAGCCGACCAACACTTTGGAGCCCAGCAGGATACAAAAGGTCTGGCTTCCTCCACAAGAAAAAAAAAAAAAGCTAACATGTGTTGAGGGGGTGGAGAGGGAAGGGAAAAGGAAAAAGGCAGTCAACATCTAGGAAATTATTACTTTTCCAGGACACACAGCCTATCACAAAAGCAATCAAGGAACTGAAGAAGCAACCTAGAATAGCATCATGTGCAAACAGCTCTAAAGGGAAGAAAGTGAATCACATGTATGCGAGAGGTGCTCTGCTGCAGTACCTTAGTCAATAAGGGTTTAAGCCCACCAAGCCGAACCTGCAGCCTGCGAGGCGCTGGGGGCACAGCAAACAGCCTGTCGGGTCTGGTGGAACCTGTGCAACGGGACGGGGAGAGCCATAAGCAGGGGTTGCAAACTGCTGGCCTGGGGGCCACAGCTGGCCAGCATGTGTTTTATCTGACCTGTGAGGGGGTCTTCAAAAATCTAAACTGAAATATTTGAAAATTAGAACTTTCCTTAAAAAAAAAAAAATTCCCTGGCTTCTCTTTCACAAGTAGAAAGTCTGGCAACACTGAATCTCCTCTGTGGCCTGGGGGAAACAGGGAGGTGGGAAAAGGGAGTTGGACTCAAAAAGCAGCTGCCGGGTTTAGAGTGGGGACCAGTTGTGGGCTAGTCCTCACACATCCTACTGTGCTCCTTTGGGTCCACACTGTGCATTACATCATCTGCTCATCTTCCTAAACAGCTGAGTCTGCATGGGAACCCATGGCCGCAACCCAGAACAATGGGGATGTGAGCTGCCATAACTCAAGGTGCGGGGAGGGGATGAAGGAAGGCTTCCTGGAGGGGATGAAGGCATGTTTCCAGGAGGAGGTGACCCCTAAGCTGAGTCAGAAAGCATCAGTAGGAGTTAGTTTGGAGACGAAGTTAGGAAAGGAACTGAAGCCTGTCCTGTTTCCCCAGCTGGATGAGACAGGGATGTCAGAAGTGAATCTGTAGGCACCTGTCCTCTAAAAGAATCCCATCATTCCAAACCTTCCTCAGGCAGAACCCACATTCCCCAGCTGCCTCTGATCAGGCAAGCCTTCCTTCTGCTCCAAGCAAAGGCAACCATCTGGCAGGAAGCACTCAGCCCGGAGGGTTGGCGAGGGCGGGGTCCTTAGCCCAGCTCCACGGGTCCACACCCCTCAGCAATTCAATCTATAGAGGGGCTATTACACAGCAGGTGCTCGAACTCATAATGCGAAGCCAGTAAAAGCTCAGGGTCTAGTTTGCCCTTTAGAAAGCCAGGAGGAAGGCAGGCAGGGAAGCAGGGAGACAGCTGGGGCCGATGACAGATGCTTTCCAGTGGCAGGAGGGTGCGTTCTGGAGCCAGCGATGTCACTGCTGGACCAAATTGGAGAGAGTGCGTAGTCACAGGTCAAAGGTGTCAGCAACTGCTCAGGTATAAAACACAAAGATCATAGGGTGCTGTCTAAGGTGTGGTTGCCAAGACCACCTCCACGCATTACCAGGACTGATACAGTGATCGCCCCCATCCTTTGGCATCCCTAAGTATGTGGGGAATGTCTGCAATCGAGAAAGCATGTATGGACTGTCCAGGCAAATGACAGGGAAGAGACACTGCCTGGGGCCACCCTTGAGGCAGGGGGAGAAGACAGCAAAAGCCAGGGGGCAGCCCTCCTACTTCGAAAGCTTTTTCTGGGAGACCGTCTCTCTCTACTGACCCCCCATACCTCCCTTTCCCCCCCTCCCCGCCTGCCCCCCGTGCTCTGAGGGGAAGGCGGCCCTGCAAGGCTGATGAGCAGGATACCATCCCCGCCAGAGGTGTCCTCTGAGTGTCAACCCAGCCGGGTCAGTCTGGCCTCACCTCACAGGTTTGTTTCTTGGACCAAATGCAAATGTCTGCTTCGTAAGAAGCAATACACGACAAGGACAGGAATGATCTTGCCACGAAATCTCTAAGTGAGATGATTGGCTGAATGATCCCAAGGCTACCCTGGCCCCCACTGAATGAATTATGACTTAAGTGGACTATGGGGTAATGCCTAGCCCTAGTGGCTCAGCAGTGAAGAAGAGCCTGCAATGCAGGACACACAGGAGACAGGGGTTCGAACCCTGGGTCAGGAAGATCCCCCGGAGGAGGAAATGGCAACCCACTCCAGTATTCTTGGCTGGAGAATTCCATGGACAGAGGAACCTGACAGGCTACAGTCCATGAGGTCTCTAGAGTCGGACATGACTTAGTGACTAAACAACAACAACAAAGAAGCTTGAATTTATGACCATGAGCACATGGTCATGGATGCACTCTGGCTGCTTTTCTTACTATATAGTTTCAAAATGCCTAAGTGATACATGTGTCTATAGTCTTCCTCTACAAAGCATACCACCTGCCTCATCTTCTCTCTCCCAGGAGGATGAGAGTGAGTCTGATCTACATCCTTCCATTTTTTTTAGACATTCACACCCACCTCTAAGTATCCTTAGAGGATACTTAGAGGATACACAGAACATGAGCTGTGAATTCCCAAATGTACCAAGGCGTGGGGCTGCACATGTGTTTTTTATTTCACTGCCAGCTGCCAGTTGGTCTTTCAAGTGACCTCACATTCACTAGCTGAGTCAGGGGACCCCAGGCCACACACAGCCTTCCCAAGACTTGAGTCAGACCTCCTATTTTGGGCACATTTTGAAATACGGGGAAAAATGTGCCCCAGAAACAACTCAAGTGCCCTTCCAGTGGAAGATGGGTCAAAAAACAGTGGCATATCCAGAGAACAGGACACTAATTGCAATCTAATCCACAGAACGACTGACATATACCACAAGGAAGATCTCACATGCATGAGAGAAAGCAGACTCAAAGAGCTACATCCTGGATGATCCCATTTACAAGCAAAAGACAAAACCATGAGGTCAGGAAACAAATTCGTGGTTGTCGGAAGCTGGGGACCAGGGAGGAGACTGACTACAAAGAAGTAGAGGGGATGTTTGGGGGGTGATGGAGATGTTCGCGATGTTGATGGTAATGATTCCAAGACTGTGTTACAGAGCTGTGTGCATTTATTGAATTGCCTACCACTACCTACTAAAAAAAAGCAGATTCTACTATCAACAGATCAGACCTCAACACATGCAGCTATATTAGGGAGATTCAGAATCTTTTCACGTGTATTATGCTTTTTTCTTTTGAGAACTATTTATTCATATCCTTTACTCACTTTGCTATGAGACTGTTTAGTTTGTTATTGACTTTGGGGAACTCTTCTTTATTATTAAAGCTTTTCCTTTTTTAACTTAAATATTCCTTTTTTTCTTTACTATTTTCATCTTTATCAATCTTCTCCTTTTCCTCTTTGCTCTTCTGCTTCTTTGGTTAACTTCCCCAAAATCTTCACTTTCACTCAAATGTAGCATTTCAGTGTGAATCCCTTCCTCTCATACAAACTCTCTTCTATATTATTCTATTTCCTACTCTTTCATATTCCTTATACTTCGGTGTATACTTGCTTGTCTCTCCACTAAGTAACAAGTTCCTTTAGAACTGGTACCGTCAATGCTGTCCTCACTGCTGAAGATCCAAAACCTTGAGTAGTGTCTGGTACACAACAGGCACCCCACAGATATCTGCTAAATAAATGGAAGTTAAGAAAAAGCTAGTACAGGTGCATATGACGTATACGCACATATGCACACAACGCACACTACACGTCATGGCTCATGACACTGCGAATCACGCATGGCAATAGACACCACATGTCTCAACAGATAAGAGCAAGTTTGGCTTCGGTACGGATCTCATGAGTTGCAATGTTTACCTCAAACTTTTAAAATACCGAGATGCTATGGTGCAATGTGCTTCCCTAGTGGCTCAGATGGTGAAGAACCTGCCTGCAATGCAAGAGACCAGACTTGATCCTTGGATCTCAAAGATCCCCTGAAGAAGGGAATGGCAACTCACTCCAGTATTCTTGCCTGGAGAATTCCACGGACAGAAAAGCCTAGTGGGCTTTGGTCCATGGGGTTGCAAAGGGTCGGACATGACTGAGTGACTAACACTATACTATACTCTGATGCAATAGTCCTAGGACTGAGGACTTATCCCAAAAAATTAAATGAAAAATATAAATATATATATTTATAAATATAATATTTTCTATTATATATGTTATTGTTATATATGTTATATATTATATTTTATAATTTATTTTGTGATATATCATTTTATAATGTATTATATAAAAATGCCATGGACAGAGATTTCCCCAGCAGTCCAGTGAGTAGGACTCTGAGCTTCCACTGCAGGAGGCACAGGTACAGTCCCTGGTCAGGGAACTAAGATCCTGAATCCCACATGCCGCATGACACCTTCACACCCCTCCCAAAAACCACTCGGACCAAAGCATATGTAATAATGTTCAGGAACGCTTACAACTTACAAGGTCAGACATAAACATACATACACAATTATAACTGTTTTTTTAAAAAACCACAGTAAAGACAAAATAGTGATTGCATTAACTTGAGAAACAACACTTATCTTTACAGACTTGTCCCCTCAGATGTTTAGAGATAGGCTTTTTTTTTTAATCTGTAAAAAAGATAATTCCAATTTCCCTAATTACAGTCTGTCCACCCAGGGCCATTTCAGGCACCTCCCTTCTAAGATCCACCCTCTATGGAGTTTGTTATCTCTCTAACTGTAAATTTGGGAAGTTTGTCCTCAGCTACGGCCCCAGGGTGGGCAGGACCCACTCAGATCACTCCTGCCTGGTCATTAAAGCCGCCCCCACAGCAGTGAGAAGCCCTTGCACCGCACCTGGAGAAAACGCCCTGGCACAGCAATGAAGACCCAGCACAGCCAAGATTAATTTTTTTTTTTCTTTTAAGAAAAAGCTAAAGCAGCGCAAATCAGCTTTCCATTTAAAACCATTCCATGGCTCCCCATTTTATTGTGTACAAGACAGCATCTTTCATCTTTTAGAAAGGCCTGGAGATACTACAAGCAACACCGCCAAAGAGCGGTTTCCCCGTCTACCTCTGTCCGCCTTGCTCACACCACTCCAATTCGTTCTTCATCTTGCTCCCCCATCTCACAGTCCAGCCTCTAACGTGGCTCCTTCCTGGGCTCAAACACCATCCTCTAAGACGAACCCCTTCACCTCCTTCAAGGCTGCTCCAATGTCAGCTTCTCAGCGGAGCCTGCCCTGAAGCCACCTTAACACTGACCTTAACCCTCCAGACCCTGACCCTTGTTCCCACAGGACACATTCCCCTCGAATACACTGCTAATATCCTCAGTTTACTGTGTCTGCTGCTCGGATGTCTATTCTAGCTATAATGCAAGCACTATTCATGCAACATCTCTTTTGCTCCTTCCTGCATTCCCAACACTGAGAACTCTGCTTGGCACAGAGCTGGTATGCAATGTATTGAATTAATGAAAATGAATTGGGACTTCCCTGGCTTCAACCTTCCCTGGGCTAACGGTTAAGACTCCGAGTTTTCAATGTTGGGGTCACAGGTTCGATCACTGTTTGGGAAACTAAGACCCCACATGCTGTGTAGTACAGAGGAATTTTTTAAGAAATGAATAAATGAAGCCATGAGCCCTACCAAGTTGACAATTTCTGGAGAGAAGACAGATACACAATATACCAGGTAATGATCAGTGCTGTCCCAGTTTGCTCCAGCTGCCATAACAAACCACTACAGACCAGGTAGCTTAAATGATTGAAACGTTATTTCTCAGTTTTGGAGGCTAAGAAGTTCAAGACTAAGGTTGTGGCCAATCTGATTTTGATGAGAGCTCTCTTTCCGGGTTGTAAACAGCTACTTTCCTCCTGGATCTTCACAGAGACAGAGAGAGGATGAAACCTCTCTGGTATTCTTCTGGTAACAGCACTAATCACCACATAAAGACCCCACCCTAATGACCTCATCTATCCATAATCCATAAAAAAAGAAGGGGACGACAGAGGACTGAAATGGTTGGATGGCATCACCGACTTGACGGACATGAGTTTGAGCAAGCTCTGGGAGTTGGTAATGGACAGGGAAGCCTGGCGTGCTGCAGTCCATGGGGTTGCAAAGAGTCAGACACGACTGAGCAACTGAGCTGAACTAATCCATAATTACCTCCCAAAGGCTCCACCTCCAAACACCATCACACTGGGAGTTAGTATTTCAACATATGTATTTTGCAGAAAGACATTCAGTCCACAAGTACCATAGACAATAGTAAGACTCAGGCATGGAAATGGGAGGAGGGGAGGTTGCTACTTTATGAGGCAGCCACCAAAGAAAAACAATAACAAATATAGCAACCACCACTTACATAGTCTCTACCACATCAGCTCTGTGCTAAGCACCTCACACCTCTTAATACAGTGGGGTCAGGAGTCGCTGTAGTATTTGCCTGTATTGCATCCATCTGTTCTCTGCCTCCTTGTGGGGACCACACTGTCCCTACTGTGTGACTTGAATAGAATGAAAACACCAGGAGAGCAAGGGTTTTTGTCTCTGCTTCTCTGCTGGACCTCCAGGAGCTAGAATAGTGCCTGCTGACAGGGCAACTGCCCAGTAAGTAAACAGCTCAGTCAGTCCATCTTAAACAGAGTAGCAAATGTTAAGGGCCAATGTACCAAGGAAAGGAGGACTTCCCTGTTGCTCAGTGGTAAAAGAATCCGCCTGCCAATGCAGGAGACACAGGCCCAATCCCTGAATCGGGAAGATCCCCTGGAGAAGGAAAAGGCAAACCCACTCCAGTATTCTTCCCTGGCAAATCCCATGAGCAGAGAGCCTGGCAGGCTACTGGCAAGCAATACAGTACACAGGGTGGCAGAGTCAGAGATGCCTTAGCAACTAAACAACAACAGCCAGGGAAAGACAGCCCTAAAGAATAACCAGTAAAAACAAGCGTTTTTCTGTCTTCCTCAAGAGCTTACTTCCTCTGTGCTAAGTGCAATTTTTTTTTTTTTTTTTGCATCATGCCTGAGAGGGAGACACTATTCCTCTCCCCGTGTAGCAGCTGAGAGCTGAAATAACCTGCAAAAGCAGGCTGCCAACTGAGGGGTACCCTCTGATTTCTGTCCTTTCTGAGACCTCTCCTGATTTCTTATCTTTCTTCTATTAGCCAGTGTTTCGTTCAGAGGCTTGCAAAGAACACTAGTAAAGTCACTGCACTTCATGATCTATGTAACCAGAATGTTACTGTTACACATTAAAATGTATTCAGAAACCACCAGCTCCAAGCAGCCACAGGAAGCAATAAAACCCAGTAATTGTCACAGTAATATTATCAGTTACCTTTTGCTGAGGGCTAAGCAGGAGCCCAGGAGCCCTGCTGAATGCCTGCCTGCTGGGCATCCTCTATTTCCTCCTCTCAGCCAGGGCAGAAGGTGGTGCTTTACCGTGCCCATCTTCCACGTGAGGAAACAGGCTCCCAGAGGTGACGTAACCTGCCCCACAGTAACCCAGGTCTGCACTACCCCTCAGCCATCCCAGCTGCCTTCCACTGCTTTCCAGCTTCCTTCCTTTCTTCAGAGTCTCCTCCCTCGGGGGGCAAACCCTTGGCCTCCCATCCTGATGGGCTGCTCCACATCTAAAGAAGACAATGACTTGAGGGATGGGCATGGCTTGTTTACTTAAAAATAAAGTAGTTCTTCGATAGCCACCTGCGAGCCAGTCTCAGGGCTGTGTGAGCCAGCAGATGAAACAGCGACCACCCCTCCCAGCCCATCCCTACTCCTTTGCTGCTCCCAAGAAGTTCATGGTCCAAGAGGGAGAAGAAACAGATAAACAGATATAACAGGGGCTCTGATTACCCACCGGGCACCAACTAAACAACACCACCCCTACTCCTTGCCTCCCCCCTTCAAAAAAAGGAAAAAAAAAAAGAGGAAGAGAAAATAAAAGAAAATTCAGAACTCTGAAATTAAAAAAATAACTGAGACCATTTGGGCCTCGTGACTGTGAATCTTGTGTTTATGGGCTGGCATTGTTTTTGTTTTTCAGGACACGGTTGGGACGATACAATCTTTGTGTTGTTAGGGTGGTTACAGGACCAAAACACACCCAAGAGAGAGGAAGGTACTCCGGATCGGTTGGTTGGGGGGCGGGGGTGGGGGGAGCAGGTCGTGGAGGTGGAGGGTCTGGATCATTTGCAGAAACAGCTCTATCTCCCATCTGCTGTGAATGTTGTTAGTAATAAATGCTGGTCACAGAGCCAGGCCGGACACCTGGATACAGCTTTCTGCAAAAGCCCATAGATTCTGAGCCAAGACGGAGGCTGTCCCCTGGCCCCAGAGGTCCCCAGACTCTCCAGTTTAGAATTTTCTGAGCACTGAAGCCCCATTCTCGTGGCTTCTTGACCCCAACCAGGCCAGCAGTCAGGGCAGGTGGGGTCTTCACACGAGGTGTGGGGTTTTCCTTTGTGCCTGGGCAAGGAGGGATGACTGGAGAATGAGCTTGACCTTCCCACTCCAGGCGGAGCAGCACCTTTGTCTGTCTTTAGTTTCATTGCCCTCTGACTTCTATGAGTGAGCCTGGGGAGTCAGATGGCCAGTGCAAATCCGGGTGTCTCTGCCACTCTGTGGCTGTATGACCTGAAGGTGCGGGGTGGGGTGGGGGGATCCTTAATCTGACCTGTGGGCTCCCCATCTGCAAAACAGTGATGACAACAATAATTCTACCTTCCCAGGTAGCTAGCCAGGTGGCCAATGCCGGGGACCCGGGTTCAATCCCTGGGTCCCTGAAGAAGGAAATGGCAACCCACTCCAGTGGGTTGAAATCCCATGGACAGAGGAGCCTGGCGGGCTAGAGTCCATGGGGTCGCAAAGACTTTCGACTTGGCAATTAAACAACAGCACAATAGCTGGGAGATTATATGAAATAACAAATATAAAGCATTTCAAGGCTGGCCCACAGTAAGAACTCCATCACTGCTGGACACTTTATTGTAACTGCCGTGGTGAGGCTATAGGAAGCATAAAATGGGAAGAACAGCTTGGCCTGATATAAGATTTCAGTGTTATTACAAAAACTACTACTATTATCAGGAATTCCCTGTCAGTACAGTGGTTCAGACTCCATGCTTCCACTGTAAGGGGCAAGGATTCCATCCCTGGTGGAGGAATTAAGATCCTGCATGCCACGTGGCATGGCAAAAAAAAAAAAACGGGGTGGGGAGGGGAAGAAAGAAACTACTACACTACCATTATGATCATTTACTATTATTGTTATTAGAGTCTTAGATTAGCTGGAACCCGAAAAATAGAAGAGACAGAGGCAGAGTCGATCAAAGGACCCATCTTGGTAGTGCCTCCTGTAAGGCCTCAAACCCCTGACGTTTTTTGGGAAAGGGTAGAAATGACCATCAACAGGGCTCATCCATGTTCAAAATTATCCCATTTTGGGTCAGGAGTCCCCCCACTGACCCAGGGTATGTGCAGGAACAATCCTGGTTTCTTAAAGAGATCACAAACCTGCATCCAGAGGTTTGTCTTTTTTTTTCTTTTTTTAAGGGGGCAGGTGGGGAGAACACCATGTCCACAGCCAAAGAGGACAGGAAATACTAAAGAAAAAGCTTGAGCATCCAGAGGCCATCTGACACCCAAAGCACAGAGGGAAGCGCAGCCATTAGCAGGCACAAGGCTACCTCGCCGAGGAACATGGACCAGCAACCATCCAAGGTCCTTGCTCCCACAGGAAAGGCTCAACCACCAGCCATGGGTATCACCACTTTCAGGGAAACTCACACAAAGAGGAGTAAATATCATCCCGGAGGCTCTTTCGTTGAGCAGAGAAAAAAACGTCCCTCCCAGTCAGGCAAAAAGCCCTGGGACACAGGCTCTGAAACCCAGCCTGCCTGCTTGCCTGCCATTTAGGAGGAAAAGAAAAAGCTAAAGCACAAGAGATCAGCTGAATGTGGCTGGTGAGAATTTACCCAGTTTTTAGATCAGCAAACTCACAAATCAGTTTCGGGGGATAGGGTCTGTCTGCTATTTCAGAATCGAGAAGAACTCCCTCTTTCCAGCCCAGAAAAGCTCTAGTCCCAAGCAGAAAGGGCAAGCCCAGACAGCATGCGCCCAGGGGTGGGAGGGAATCAATCAGAAAAAGAAACTGATTTCTTCTCCTTTTCAAGAGAAGCCTGGATGATGCAAAATTTTGCACTCAAAGTCAGTAAAGCAACAACAATAAAAAGTTACCCTTCACCAGGCAAAACAAAAATGACCGCAGAACAAATCCCGCCCCCTGCCTCGGGAATTCACTGGGGACAGCATTATGATCCGCCCAGGACCTTCTCGGCCTTGCCATCACCAGACCCATCCATGGAATCCCAGTCCTGCCGTACCAAGGCCTCAGACCACGAGGTACTCCTCACCTCCAGGATGTAATTGCTCCCAAAGAGTGGCGATCAGGCCAGGAGGCTCTTGCCCAGGCCAGCCACTCTGTGCTTGTTCTGCTGCTGCTTCCAGGAAGGTTTTTCTCCTAATAAATCTTTCAGGAAGTCCCACTGAGTGTTCAGAGGATCCATCCAACACCCTCCTTCATTGGTTAAAGCTTGAGACAGATTCGTTGTGATCACAGGACTGTGTCAGATGAACAAGCCTGAACTTGTCACTTCCAGTATGCAAAAGAGGGCTGCAACATCCTATAACAAACAGCGCAGCAGACACAGTCCCTACCTCCTCAGAGCCTCCGCGCACCCACCACACACAAACACACGTTTCTTCCCGCTTTGCTCCAACAACTACGCAGCTCCAGGCGCCAGGACGCAAAGTGGTGGGGGAGGGGAGGGGGGGATGCGAGAGGGGCCGCCAGCCTCCCTTTGGAAAACAGAAGACGGAAAAGAAACACCCAAATGTCCCCAAAACCCCTCACTTAGGGATTTCCTCTCTTCTCTCATCTTACAGACGGGCCTGAAGTCAGGGGCTCAAATGAACAGAATATTCCATGCCTGCCAACTCTCGGGAAAATACCTGCACACCAACCACATGCACCCTCATGGTCGCCCTTCCCGAAAGTCTAGGCTTGCTTGGACCACAAACGCTGGCATAAATAAAAGCACATTAGCCTCGGGAGGGTAAACCTAAATAAACCAACAATCCATACAAATAGAATTACCAGGATGAGGGGGGGGGGGGCACCCGGAAAATCAGTAAATGCAAGGCACAAGAAGAGAAAGTTTCCAAAACCAGAGTTGCTGAGTTTTCGGAAATCACCTTGTTGGGGAGTTGGGGCGGGGTGGGGCGGGGGGAGATGGGCAAAGAATGGAGGGTGTATCAAATGGTTCACAGGCTTCTCAATTAGCAAAGGGGCCTCCCGACCTTGTCTGCGAATCCTAATCAGTACTGATCGGAGGGGGTCTATATTTGGAGGTTATAATAAATACTTTTCATCAAGACCACAAATCCGGAATTATCTCTCTGCAAGGGCTATTTGATGTCACCCTCTTCCCCTCCCCCCGCCCCCAAACGCCCCAAACTCGCTGCCAGTCTAGAGTCTGGAGATGAGCAAAGTGCACGGTTAACAAACATATTGGGATCTGAAAGCTCTTTCCGTCGGTCCAGCTGCCCACCGCGCATCCCTCCCCGCAAGGCCAAGGCTGCCGACTCTCCCGAAAGGCGGAGGACAAAATTGTAACTTACTGAAAGGTGTCTCCCACCGTGTCTCCGCAGGTCACCGGGACCGCCAACATCCTTTCCGCGTGGAAATCCACTCGAGGGGGTCCGGGGCGGGGGCGTGCCGGGGCTCATCCTCGCTCGCGGCCCCTCGCCCTTCCCCCGGGCCCCGCCGCCCGGAGTCCGCCCGGCCCGCGGGCCCATGTGCTCGGCGGCCGCACGCGCTCTGCCCGCTGGAGCGCGGGGCTGGCGGGCGGCCCCTGACGTCACGGCGGCTCGCGCTCCGGGCCGCGGGGGAGGGGAAAGCGCGCGCCGCCCGGCCGGCCGCGTGCGTCCTCTGCCCCTGCTCGGCCGGCGCCCTCCGGCTCCCCGCCGCCTTGCCTGCAGCCCCGGGAGCCCCTCCGCCCGCGGGCGGAGCAGCCCCGGGCATCCAGCCGCGGAGGGCCGCGCGCGGAGGCGGGGAGGGCCTGGGCCGCCGGGGGCCCCGATGGCGCGGGGGAGGGCGCGCTGCGCACCGGGATGGGGGGTCCTGGGTGCGTTCGCACCGCGGCCCGGGGAGAGTCAGCTCGAACTCGATGATGGTGCCCATTCACTTGTGCGTGGCGGTTTCAGCTGCCCTCCTCCCCACACCTCCACACCCTCCCCCCCCCCGCTCCCGCCGGCGTCCTGGAGTCTTCCCACTTGCCAGATGTGGAAGGCGAGTTTAGGGAAATAAGATGGACCGAGATGCTCTAAGATGGGAGCTCTCCGCGCAGCAGACCCTGGCTTAGTTCCATCTCTAGAAACCCGAGCGCCTTCTTGGGTACCACCAGCATCTGCTGGCCTGGTAAGAGAGGCGCACACACCTTCTCACCCTTCTTACCTCCTTCGACGTCTCCAGCTGCCCCCGAGGGCTGAGGTTGGCACATCCGTGCAGAGGGCGTCTGTCTACACAGCTGCCTCCCCTCGGGTGTATTAAACTACCACCCCCCCCGTGAATGTCCAGTTCCCCGCCCCCTCCCCGCCTGAAGGAAAGAGAGAGCGCTGGCCTCCTGCAGGGAAAGCATTTATCTTGCTTTCTCTACAAAAGCCCTGGACTGGACCGAAGCGAGGAGCTGCCTCCAGTTCACTCCATCATCTCATGAGCCCTTAAGGGAAACAGGCGCCCTGCTAGGCGATTGGGAGGAGCGACTGAAAGACGAGTTAGATACAAACCCTAGAAGGAGGTCACAGCCCGGTGAAAAGATGGACACGCAAGTGGGTGATTTGAGAATTATGGAAGCGAAGACTGTCCCTTTCTCCCCGACCCAGTGCGCTACCCTCCCTTTCATTCCAGCCCACCCAGCAGCCTTCGACCCAACCTTCCCGCTCTGTTCTATTCAGTTTCTCCTATTCCAAGGGCTTCTTCCTGACTTGACTGGTTCCCCGCTCTTGGAAAAAAAAAAAAAGCAAAACTTCAGGTGATGCTCCTTGTACCATCTGAAACACAGATTCATTTATAATCACTGAACGCTTGTTTTGTGCCTGGTCTTGGAGTTCTGATGGTCAGACCTCAGCATCTGCATAAGGCACTGTCAGAACTGTGAGAACAGCCCGTTGGCTGCTTAAAGTTCTCCCTGGAACCGACCTCTGTCATCCCCAGGGAAGCTGGCCCGCCTCCTGTTCGGTATCTGGTATCTGCAGGCCAGGTGAGGCCAGGCTTCCAATGACAATTCCATTCTCTCAGACGGTAGGTTGGCTACTGTATCCTTCCTGTTGGCTGTCTGCCCTGGGGCCTCTCTGGGCTGAAAAGACACTTTGACCCAGGACTCACTAAACGTTGACCTTGACTTTGCTTGCTCTCTTTGGATCCCTGAAATATTCATCTTAAATTCACATTTTTCCGTTTTTTAAAATTCCTCTTTAAAATAAAAAAATTTTTTTTCAGAAGAAATGCAAAGAAAATATCTTACTATTCCTACCATCCAAAATTAACTAAAATGACATTTTGGTATACCTACTTCCAATTGTTTTTTAAAACTTGTTCTCTTCTTGCATAAGGGATACAGTACAAGTACATTGTAAAAAAATTAAAACTGCACAAGAAAGTATAGAAAATAAAGGGAAGTAAAAATTTTATCAGCCAGAAATACTTTCCATAAATATTCTATAAATCCAAGACATCTTTTTAGTCATACTTATTTATGTATCCAGGTAGATGGATAGCTAGATGCAGGATTGACAGACAGGAAAAAATATATTGATTTTGAAATCTTAATACTGTGTAGTTGCTATTTTTAAATTTAAGGCATTTCACTTTCTTTGAATAGAAGACAAGGAAGCCAACAAGAAGTTAAGGAATTGTTAAACTTTAAATCTTTCCTTACCATGTGAGAGATATCACTTCCTAAATAATTTGGCATGTGGTCAGATGAACAAAAGGAGAGTGAAGTCATGATGTTTTCTTTGTAGGTCTCTCCATATAATTATTTATGAGTAGGTATTTCTCCAAAGATGACATACAAATAGCCAACAGACATATTAAAAGATGTTGATTATAAATTTCTCTTAGCAGGCAATACCTTGCTCCCACCTGCCCTTACTTCACCTCTTTTATCTCTTAATTTTCTTAATGTTTTTAAATTGCCATGCTCCATTCCATAACTGAAATTCCCATGGTTAGTTAATACTGGGTCTATAATTACATAATTTCATGCTCATGGTCAGTTCTTCCCTTTTCCTTCTTTCTTTAAAAATTTTATTTATTTATTTATTTACTTATTGTTTTTTTGGCTGCATCTCTTGCATGCATAATCTTAAGTTTCCCAACCAGGGATTGAACTGGAGCCCACGGCATTAGACGGATGCAATCTTAACCACTGGACTGCCAGGAAAGTCCCAATCCTTCCCTTTACTACATCTGCTTCCTTATCTGCAAAATCCACCCATTCACTTATCACACATTTGGAACCCCAGTTGAGTATCAGGCACGAACTAGTCCCCTAGACTCTGTGGCAATAAGACAGACAAGAACCCTGTTCTTGAGCACCTTTCATTCTAGTGAGAAAGGCCAGACAAATAAGCCAACAGGCAAGTGAATTTCAACAGCAACACTACCAAGATGGGTAAATCTGGATGAAGAGCTAGAGTGGTTGGGGGCAGGCGAGCAACTGACTCCAGACAGTATCAGCAAGAAGGAGCCAGTTGTGCAGACTGACAAGAGAGTGTTCCAGGCCAACGGAACCACAAGGGTCAAGCCTGGAGGCACATGAAAGCAAGATCATCAATCATTCCACAAAGGCATATGGAGTCAGACCGGCAAACAGTTGCAGACATCATTTTCTTTTGGGGCAGGAATCACGTGCGTTCAGCTCCCCATTTCACCCCCAGCACCAATTCAGTGAATATACGTAGAAGCTATAAGTGAATGACTGAACGGACACCCTGGATCCTGTGGTAGCAGAATGAGGGTGGAAAAGTGCCAGGTGCAGTGGAAACACAGAGAAAGGCATCTGTTTGGCACAGGCCAAGAAGAATCCCCAGGGGAAGTGGAGACTGCAGCTTGAAAAATAGCTTGGACAGAGAGGAGAGTAGGGTGTTTGAGCAAAAGGAATGTGCATCCTTTTAGAGTCTGACAAACTTTGAGTGGTCTGGTATCGCTGGAGTATGAAATCACTGTTGGAAAAGTGAAGAAAGGGTAATTGGGTCAGAGGAAGGTAGATCAGATTCTGAGAGACCTTGAGGTCCAAGTATTCTCGCCTTTGGCTTAAAGAAAGGAAGATGCCACTCAGGACCTGGGTGAGAAACAGTGAGAGCCTGGACCAGAGGAAGGCTGCCTTAGGAAGGAGGAGAAACAGGTAAATGCTTAGGAAAACACATTCACCCAGTAAATCTGGGGAAGAGAGGGGAAGACGCAAGGGTAAGTGCCAGATTTGGGATTTCAGAAATGGTGGGTGGGCGAAGTGTCACTCTTTGGGTGGGAACTCACTGGAAGATGCAGGCCTGGGTGGGGGAAGGGATGCCTCCATTGTGGACTGCGAGGGTTTCACAAACCTTTGGTCCTTCCAGGTGAAGCCTGGGAGGCAGGTGGCTCTCAGTGCCCTATATTCATGGGTAGTGGATGCCCAGAGCAGGACTGAGCCCAGGCAGGAAATGTTAAGGGAGGGGCCAAGGGTCACACTCAGAGGAACGAACGTTTATGGGGCAGAAAGAGGAGGTGCTGGTGTTCAGTTGCTCTGTCGTGTCTGACTCTGCTATGGATTGTAGCCCACCAGACTCCTCTGTCCATAGGATTTTCCAGGCTAGAATATGGGAAAGGGTTGCCATTTCCTTCTCCAGGGGATCTTCCCAACCCAGGATTTGAATCTCAGTTTCCTGCACCTTTTGCCTTGGCAGACAGATTCTTTATCATTGAGCTGCTTGGGAAGCCCCAGAAAGAGAAGGAAGCTGCTTGTATTCAGAATGCTCTCTGTAAACCTATGGTCCTTTGCTTTCTGCCTGAACTCACAGGCCTGAATGGCAATGAGAACAGGCCCCATCACTTGCTGGGGTACGGAACCTCCATCTTCTCCTCTTCCCAAGGCTTATCAGGTGATTACAGCCTAGAGGTTCACCCACCCATCTTTCCTGATGCTCACAGCCATGGATATGGAAGAGGCTTCTATCTCTCCCTCTTGGATTCTGCAGCCTAGCCGGTCCCTCTGCCTTCCAATCGCTCCTCTCTGATAGCCTCTAAGTAGTCTCTCCAGGGAATACCCTGGCAGTCCAGTGATCAGAGCTCTGTATTCTTATTGCTGAGAGCCTGGTTTCAATTCTTGGTCAAGGAACTAAGATCCTGCAAGCCTCAAGGTGCAGCCAAAAAAAAAAAAAAAGGTAGTTTCTGCAGATTCACCTTAAGAAGAAGCAAGTTTCTTCCCTCCACTGTCCCCAGCCTGCTACCCCCCACCAGTCATCTATTCTCTAACTGTCTCATCTCCTTCGCTTTTGCTTTCTTCTAGAATATCTTTCATTAGGGGTCACCTGTGCTTTTTCGTGGATTGGTCCCAGCATCTCCTCTTCCACGAGCAATTCAGAGAATACCCGAGACTACACCTTCTTCTCCTGGTCAGACTCATGGTCACGTTCTCACCAGCCCTGCTTGGCAATCTCTAGGAGTTACTGAGTCCACCTCACCTCCCTCTTCAGCCTCTGAATAGCCCTTGGGCAGAGACTTTGCCACAACTCTCATTCATTGAGTCAGTCAGGCAAGCTGAGACCCAGAGAGCTCACTGGTCTTGACCAAGGTCAAGTCAAGCTTGTGGCTGCGCCAGGACCGGGACACCAAGTCAACTGGCCTAGGTGGCCAACAGCTCATCTGCCTCCAGGTGAAATGAAACCGGGTCAGGTTGTATTTTGGGCACAAAGAAAAGAGAAAGTGAGCTCTCAATGCATGGACACTTCTGGACCATACAGATCAGCCTGTCACCATCCCACCGAGGGCACTGGGAAAACATTGATGTCAGGAAGATCTGAATTTGAATCCAAAAGCTATCAGATGACTCTTAGTGAGTTACTTCATCAAAGTCTCAGATTTGAAAAGTTTGATTATTTTAATTGTGGTAAAGTAAACATAACATGCCTGCAATGCAGTAGACCAGGGTTTGATCCCTGGGTTGGAAAGATGCCCTGCAGAAGGAAAAGGCAACCTACTGTAGTATTCTTTCCTGGGAAATGCCATGGACAGAGGAGCCTGGCAGGTTACAGTACATGGGGTCTCAAGAGTCAGACACAACTTTGTGACTGAGTCACCACCAAACATGACATTAAAGCACCATTTTAACCATTTTAAAAATGTATAATTTACATTGACTTCCTGGTCCCCCCACCCCCAGTTCTATCCCCTGGCAACCACCATTCTACTTTTTATCTCTACATATTTGACTATACTGAGCATCTCAAATAAGTGGAATCATACAGTATTTTGGGCTTCCCTGATAGCTCAGCTGGTCAAGAATCTGCCTGCAATGCAGGAGACCCCAGTTCCATTCCTGGGTTGGAAAGATCCCCTGGAGAGGGGATAAGCTACCCACTCCAGTATTCTTGGGCTTCCCTTGTGACTCAGCTGGTAAAGAATCCGCCTGCAATGCAGGAGACCTGGGTTCAATCCCTGGGTTGGGAAGATCCCCTGGAGAAGGGAAAGGCTACCCACTCCAGTATTCTGACCTGGAGAATTCCATGGACTGTATAGTCCATTGGGTTACAAAGAGTAGGACTGAAGTGACTTTCACTTATGCAGTATTTATCCCTTGTGACTGGTTTATTTCATCTTAGCATAATGTCTCCAAGGTTCATCTATGTTGCAGCATGTTTCAGAATGTCCATCCTTTCTTAGGCTGAATTATATTCCATTCTCTGTATATGCCACATTTTGTCAAACCATCCATCAGTCTATGGACACGTGGCTTGCTTCCACCATTTGACAATTGTGAATAATGCTGCTATGAACATGAGTATATAAATAGTTCTTCAAGATCCTGCCTTCAATTATTTTGGGGATATACCCAGAAGTGGATTGCTATATCATATTGCAACTCTAGTTCTAAATGCTTTAGGACTCACCAGATGGTTCAGATGGTTTTTGTTTTTGTTTTTTGTTGTTGTTTTAAATTATTTGTTTGGCTGCACCGGGTCTTAGCTGTGGCACGCAGGCTCTTTGATCTTCGTTGCCCCATGTGGGATCTTTAGTTGTGGCATGAGAACTCTTAGTGCAGCATGTGGGATCTAGTTCCTGACCAAGGATGGAGCCTGGGCCCCCTGCATTGGGAGTGCAGAGTCTTTGCCACTAGACAATCAGGGAAGTCCCTGGTTCAGATGTTTTAAATAAGCTTTTTATTTTGGAATAACTTTAGATTTTCAGAAAAGTTGAAAGATAGTATAGAGCTTTCTCTTACATCTGTTACCCAAGTCTCATTTTTATTTGGCCACATTTAGTTCCCTGTCCTTGGCAGTGAAAGTACAGAGTCCTAACCACTGGACTGCCAGGGCATTCCCAGGCTCCATTATTATTAACATGTTACATTACCATGGTACACTAGTCAAAACTGAGAAACCAACCTCTGCACTGAGAAACCAAAACTGAGAAATGCCAGGATTTATGTAGGTTTCACCAGTTTTCCCATTAATATCCTTTTCTCATTCAAGGATCCCATCTACAATATAACATTATATTTAGTCAGTATGTCTCCTTAGTCTTTTCTGGTCTGATCCTTAGACTTTCCTTGTTACTCATGGATTTGTCAGTTTTGATAATTGGTCAGATATTGTATTCTTGCCTGGGAAATCTCACAGATAGAAGAGACTGACCGGGCTGCAGTCCAAGGGGTCACAAAAGAGTCAGACATGGCTTATTGCCTAAACATCAACAACATTATATGAAATATCTTTCATATGGAGTTTGTCTGATGTTTTTCTAATGATTAAGTCTTAGCATTAATACTTTCATCAGTTAAAAAAAAAAAAAGGACATAACTATTTCACAGGTTATATGTAATTAAATGAGCTATTGTAGTTTAAGATTTTGTCTCTCCAACATTGATTCCTGGATTGCCTGATATGCTAAGTCAAGCTATTTTTTGAGAATATTATGAACTTTGATCAAAACTGATCATTTAGTTGCATTTAAGTCAGTAGTTTAAAACCCTTCTTATCAGGGAAATGCAAATCAAAATCACAATGAGCTACCACCTCACACCTGTCAGAATGGCTATCGTAAAAAAGATAAGAAAAAAAAAAGATAACTGATAACAAATGCTGGGAAGGATGTGGAGAAAACAGAACCCTTATGCACTGTAATGCTAAGACTTAATTAAGCAAGCTCTGAGAGTTGGTGATGGACAGGGAAGCCTGGCACACTGCAGTCCACGGGGTTGCAAAGAACTGGACGTAACTGAGCAACTGAACTGAACTGAATGCACCGTTATAAAAACGTAAATTAGTTTGGCTATTAAGAAAAATAGTATAGAGTTTCCTCCAAAAAAATTAAAAATGGAAGTTCTGTATAACCCAAAAATCCCACTTCTGAGTATACATCCAAAGGAAATGAAAACAGGATGTTGAAAAGATATCTACGCTCTCATGTTCATAGCAGCATTGTTCACAATAGCCAAAATATGGAAACAACTTGTGTCCATCAAAGGACAAATGTATAAAGATGTAGATATACCCAATGGAATATTGTTCAATCATAAGAAAGAAAGAAACTCTGTTATTTGCAACAACATGCATGGACCTTAGAGGTGTTATGCTAAGTGAGGTGCATCAGATAGAAAAAGGCAACTGTTGTTACATTCATAGAATCTAAAAATATGAACTTATAGAATCTGGTGGTCCAATGGTACTTACTAGGGGCTGAGAGATGGGAGAATTGGGAAGATTTTGTCAAGGGATCAAAACTCAGCATTTAAAAGATGAATTAGTTCTGGAGATCTACCCACAGTATGGTAACTATAGTTAACAATACTGTACTGTGTGTTTGAAAGTTGCTAAGAGATAGATCTTAAATGTTCTAACCACTAAAAAGAGATGACAATAATTCGACGTGATACAGGTGTTAACCAACACTAGGGGGTAAGCATATCACAATATGTAACAAATCAGCACATTGTACACCTTGAACTTAGAAAACATTCTGTATCAATTTTATCTCAATTTTTTTAAAAAAGTGACTCTGGGAAAAAGAAAAAACTCTTCCTCTTTACTAAATTTTCACAGAGGACTTGTTTATATCACAACTGAATAGCTCAAACCCCAGGAGATTCTCTACCTGTGTCTTGAGATAATAGCTAATCAACAAAAGTAAGGAGCAAAAGAGGTGTATTTATTACTTTCCTTCTAAAGAAGCAGTGTCTTTCTAAGTCGGTTCAGAATATGGGCTCTGGGGACTTCCCTGGTAGTCCAGTGGCTAAGATTCTGTGCTCCCAATGCAGGGGGCCTGAGTTCAATCCCTGGTCCTGGAACTAGATCCCACGTGCTGCAACAAAGGTTGAAGATTCCATGTGCTACAACTAAGACGCTGCACAGCCAAATAAACAAGTATTAAAAAAAAAAAAAAAACAGGAGCAGAATATGGGCTCTGGAGTCAGGCAAACCTGAGCTTGAATCCATTTGCTGAGTGACTTTGGGCAAATCTCTTCAGCTGTTCGTGCCTCAGTTTCCTTATCTATAAAATCGGTTCCCAGTCCGAACTTATATCACAGAACGGTTGTGAGGATGAACTGAAACAAGTCACGTATAGCACAGTTCCTGGCATTTTATAGGCACCTAGAAGATATTAGTGCTTATGAATCTCAACAAGGCTTGTCACATAGGGCTCATTGGATATCTTTATAGTCTTTTTGGACTTTTTTCTGGTTAGTAATGTACAGAGGAATGTTTCTTATGCAAAATTTGAGAGTACAGAAATGTGAAGAACACCAGAATTATTTATAATCTCACTACCTGAGATAGCTATTATTAACATTTGACTCATACTATTTCAGTCTTTCTTGAAGGTATACTGAATAGGAGTACATGAATATAATTTTCTGTCTTTTCTTTGAAATTAGTATATCACATACACTTCTTTATAACCTGCTTTGCTTTAGCTCATCTTGAAACCCTGAATATTTCTCTATAGCATTAAACATCTGCAATTCAATATGCTTTCAAACACTTGCTTAATAATGTAGCATATGCATCCAGAGTAAGAGATTTAGCCCTTTCTCTCGCCCTGAACAAATTAGACTATTTCCAATCAGTCATTCTTCATGATGTAGAAAACTGGCATGGAAATTCAGGGCATGAGTCTTCCTGGGAACCTCTAATCTCTTCCATAGACTCCATGTTGTGAAATAGACTTGTTGGGTCCCTGTGAATGAAAATTTTTGAAACCTTGTCTATTGACAGATTTTTCATAGAAAAGTTTTTCCTGTGAGCTTGGGTGTTTCATTCCATCCCAGCCATGGCATTCTCTTTTCTTGTGGGAGAAACACTCCAGTTCAAAGGGCAGGAAAGAAAAAAAAAAAAAAAAAGGAAGGGAGGAAAAGAAAACCTTGCATGTCAGCTTCATTTTCCTTGCATGTTGGATCATTACCAAGAATGAAAACTCCCATATGTGATTTTTGGCTCGTTGCAGTTTTTTCATGAACCTATTTTGCTCAGACCCACTGCCCATTTTTCTGTGGAGGTGTTCTTTTACTTCTTGATATTTGTTCCCCAAATTAAATTACTTTTTATCCCCTTTTATTCTTTAAAAGGAGAGAGAGAGAGAGAAGCAGCTCATTATAAAAACAAATCAACAAATGTATCACCTACCAGAAATAGCTATTGTTAGCTTTGGGGTATGTATCCTAGATACTATGTACACACAGACACCCTTACTTCTTTCCTCAGGAAAATAGAATCACAGATACACATAATTTATACTCTATTTTTGTCACTTAATAATACATTGCAATGGTCTTTCCATGGCTATACATGTATTTCTACAACATTACTTTTTAATAGTCCTAAAGCATTCCATTGTAAGTTTGTATCATATTTTACTTAACTAGTACCTTATTGCTAGTAGTTCATCTCACTTGCAAATTTTCATTATTAAACACAGTACTGCTACAAACATCCTTGTGACTAAATCTTTGCATATGTCTTTAATGATTTCCTTCGGGTAAATTCTCATAAGCGATTTATGATGTATTAACACTTCATTTGCCATATAAATTGCAAGTATTTCTCCCTGATCTCTCATTTGCTTTTTCTTTTTGTTTGTAATGGGTCACTTATGAAGACTCTTTAATTTCGATAAGCTCACATCTACCAGTCCTTAAATGTGCCTTGTGTTCCTGTTGTTATTATGTTCAGAAAGTCCCTACCTAACCTGTGATCACATTTATCCACTTTCAAGCATGTTTTGGCTTATGCCTAAATAAATGTTTATTCCACTCAACAATCAGTGTAAATCTAGAATGTCATGCTGTCTCCCTTGGTAGTGATCAATTCAAGCATGGACTGGCTGATCCAATTCTAGACAACAGCATGTGAACAGAAGGCCAGGAGGGTATTGCTATGAAAACTTAAGCCTAAGGAAGAGAGGAAAGAAGGTATCATTTCTCTTCTTAGATTGAAAAAAAAAAAAAGAATACATTTCTTTGTTGCTTAAGACATTGGTTACCTTTAGGAGTGCTTTTGGCTGCAGGGAACAGAAGGAGTTTAAACAAATAAGGATTTGCATTTCATGCTAATCAGTAGTCTGGAGCCTACTTGGTATTAGTACAGTGGCTCATTTGTAGCTATCAGGTGGCTGTTGCATCCTTGGACATCACGTTTGTGGTTAAGGGAGAATAAAGTGAAATGAGCAGCGTCAGCCAAATCTGACCCTTTTACCAGAAAAAAAGCAAGTCTTCCCAGCAGCTGTTGGTAGACATCCAGTCTCATTGGCTGGAGCTGTCACATGGCCTCTGCTAGTTGCAAGTGAAGATACAGTAGAAATACTTGGTTCTTCCAAACTCTGCAGCAAAAGGAGCCATGTGGGAAGGGATTAATAATAGGGTGAGGAGCTTCCCTGGTGGTCCAGCGGTTAAGAATACACCTTGCAATGCAAGGGACACTGATGCAATCCCCAATCCGGGAAGATCCCACACGTCTCGGGGCAACTGAGTCCCGGTGCTGACAACTAATGAACCTGGAGCCCGGGAGCTGCAACTAATGAACCTGGAGCCCGGGAGCTGCGACTACTAAAATCCACATACCCCAGAGTTTGTGCTCCCAAACAAGAGAAGCCCTCACACCACAGCTGGAGCGTGGCCCCCACCAGCCACTTGCAGCAACAAAGACCCACCACAGACAAAAATTAAAATAATAAAACAAATGAATATTTTGAAAAAAAGGACAGGGTGTCTGCCTCGCTGGTTTCAGTTAGGTTTCTGTTGTTTGGAGAGAATCTTAAGTAAGAAGACCTGAATTTTTTTTTTCCCCTTCTAGTTGCTTTAATAGTTTTCTATTTAACTTCTTAACTTTTAAATCTGTCTTAAATTGAGCTTTCTTAGGGTATAGAATTCTGAAACTTTTCCATGCAGGAGAGAATAGGAACCCCACTAGTAACTTGAAATATAAAATTGCACTTGTCACAGAGAATCCTGCAAAATAGTCTGAATGCTGAAGTTCAGAGGTCTGTGAAAAAGCCATGTCTTCCATCTTACCTGCAAGGTCAGGACAACAGGGAGATCTGTCGTTGAATTTCATCCTGGACTGGGTGATTTAGCATCCTAGGTTACAGTCAATGCTCCTGAGTCTTACTTAAGTTGTAAGGTCCATTCCCTAGCTTCCAAGTTAGTTAATTCCAAGCACAGAGAAATTTTGTTTCGTTTTTTCTTTTTTGAGGTTGCCTCTACCCACAGAGAGTATCAGGTGCATTCCATACTGAGTGAGGTCTTTAAAAGAGTAGCTGGCTTTGATACATTGAAAATGATTCTAGTAGACAAGAACTGCAAGGGAAAAAATCAGCTACCATTTACCAAACATCTAATCCTAATCAGCTATGATATGTATCAATTGTATATATTGGCATACATATTTTCATTTTTTAAAAAAAACTCAATACAAGATACAGTGAAGCAAGGCATGATATTTATTTATTTATTTTTATTTATTTGACTGCATCAGGTCTTAGCTGAAGCACTAGGGATCTTCAGTCTTCATTGTAGCATATGGGATCGGCCTGTGAACTCTTGCTTGATACATGTGGGATCTAGTTCCCAGACTAGGGATTGAACCTGGGTCCCCTGCTTTGGGAGAGTGGGGTCCTAGCCACTGGACCACCAGGGAAGTCTCAAGGCATGGTCTTTGGACCAGAGAGGATTTGCAATGGGATCTGCAGTGAACTTTGACCAACTATCTACCTAATTTGGAGCAAGTGTGAATCTCAGTTCCTTATCGAAACAATGAAAATGATAATACCTACTCTTTAGCATGTTTGTGGAGATAAGATAAACTCCGGGAAGTGGGGTCTGTCTCCTCGTGTAATATAGCTTCCTACCCTGTATAAGGCACTTTTATCTTCTAGATAGCACATCTGGGTATACTTTTGCTAGCACTATTTGATATTTTCATATTTATTTATGGTTTCTTAGCATTCTTCATCCCCCCATCACAGGAATGTGAGCTTCAAGCAGAGACTTTGTCTGTCTGTTCATCTCTGTGTCCCCAGGGCTTAATGCAGAGCAAGTACTCAACAAAACTAGCTCAGTATTTGTAGACTGTGTTCAGACCCTAGGGTGGAGTCTCACACACAGTAAGTGCTTAGCAAATGATCGTTCCCTTCTATTCTTCCTCCAATACCAATGCAGGAGGCTGTTTTGAAACAAATGCCATGCTCAGCATCAAAAAGCAGGGTCCAACTTACAAGCTTGCTAGTGTAGACTTGCGTGACTTAAATAAATGGCTTTCCTTCTCTGCGCTTCTGTTCTATTCCTTCATCCGTATAATGAGAGGGCCCAAGGAGACGATCAATTCTAGCTCTTCTACAGGGTACAATTTTGTGATTCTGAATGAGTTGCAGCCTCTATATATAAGAGCACACACAAGGAGGGATCTTCCTGGTGCTCCAGTGGTTAAGACTCCACATTCTCATTGCAGGGGACAGGGGTTCAATCCCTGGTCAGGGAACTAAGATCCCTCAGGCCACGTTGTGCAGCCAACATAAATAAATAAATAAAAGAAAGACCACACATTTTATCTTACTTGTCCTGCCAGAGGAGAGAGAACACCTAACATAGATCTATGCTCCCATGGAAACTGGCCTAGATGAACAACTGCCAATGACCAGACTGGCATACCTTCAAGAGACCTTGGAAAATTCCCAAGCCAATCTCCTGTCTATGCTTGAGCTCTGAGAGGTGAAACTGACCTGCCCACAGTCACAGAGTTAGTTACAGGCCAAAACAGGATTATAGCTAAGTTTCTCTCAACATCCCTTTCCTCTGCTATATATATGTCTCTGGGGTACTATTTCATTGGCTGTACCTTGCCTTTTATCTGTCCACTGGGTTTCAACCCATTTGAATGCATAAGTATCATTTCTCTGTTTTGGGAGGAATTAGGGCCACTCCAATCCACACAAGGGAAGTCAGATGAATGAATGGTCTCCAGACCATTTGAATACATAGATATCATTTCTGTTTGGGGAGAAATTAGGGGTACTCCAATGTACACAGTTAAAGGAAGTTAGATGAATATTCTCATGTGACACTTAACGGCTTGATTCATAATTAAACATTTTGTTGTTCAGTCACTCAGTTGTGTCCAACGCTTTGCGACCCCATGGACTGCAACACGCCAGGCTTCCTTGTCCTTCACTATCTCCTGGAGCTTTTTCAACCTCATGTCCATTGAGTCAATGATGCCACCCAACCATCTCATCCTCTGTCAAACCCCTTCTCCTCTTGCCCTCCATTTAGCCAGTTCGTTGTAGGCAAGTGTTGTCGCTTCCCATCATGTTTCTTTGGGTACTGGTTCAGTCCTGATTCTTTAGTCACCATCTTTCTGTCGTTCTTAACTTCTCTACACTTTATCCAACATCCAGACTCAGTGGTCTTTCAGGTTCAAGGGTCCCTGCAGAAATAGAATCTTTTCCTTTCAACATTCTAGGTTTTTGTACTTGGGTCTCAGGTCAGAATGGGTTACCTGACATCTACATGTCTTTCCAAACTTGTAGGACACAAGAAATCAATGCTGTGTGTGGTCATGATGCTGAATTTGGAGCCAAAATGACCTGATTCCAATCTGCTTCTGCCAGTCTCCAGACACATGATAAAAAATGTCATTGACCACATAGATATTCAACCTGTATATGTATTATGTGTGTTTATATCTATATATTGAATAATAACATGTGATTCACAGACTCATACAATGGGGCTAAAAGAGACTTTGTGGGAGTAGGTTGTGGTACAGCGTTTGGCACATAGTAAACTCTTAATAGACATTGTTAAGAATTATCAGAACTTAAACCCTTGACCTGGACCTATTTGCGTCAGTATCTCTTAGGTTTCACTTTAAATGAATGGAACAAACTCAGTAGAGAAAATAGCAAAGATTTTGTCCTTGGCTAAACTCTAGCCAGGCCCAACTGAGCTCTCTTCTCTACTAGACCTTAACCTTGGACTGTAAAGGCTTAAAGAAACATGAACATAGTTTCTACAAGCTCAACATGGCACCCCTAGAAAGGCCCTAACCTGGCGAAAATATCAGTCTGAGAAAATTCAAGGCTGCCAAAGAAGGGACTGCTTGTTTCAGACAATGCCTGAAGATATATCCTTGTTTCCCAGTCTCTGCTGCGAGAGCAGGACCCCAATTTCAAAAAGCACTGGTTAGCAAGCCCAGATGGGTTTCACATGGACCACCACCCCTTCCACTTCTCGATTTTTGTAATTTTTCATTTTCCTGGTTCTACCAAGCCCCCACTCACTTCTCTACTGCCTCCTTCTCCCTTTAAAATACTCAGTCACCTGTGTGCCAGTCAGGATGGAGCTCAGTTCTTCCGCTCCTGTCAGTGGTTACTGAATAATACCTGTTTTCACTGCTTTAACTAATGTCTGCCTGGATTTCACTTTGACAGCCATTGATGTTTAGTCACGAAGTTGTGTCCAACTCTTTTGTGACCCCATGGACTGTAGCCTGCCAGGCTCCTCTGTCCATGGGGTTTCCCAGGCAAGAATATTGTAGTGGGTTGCCATTCCCTTCTCCAGGAGATCTTCCCGACCCAGGGATCGAACCTGCATCTCCTGCCCTGGCAGGCAGGTTCCTTACCACTGAGTCGCCAGGGAAGTCCTTGACAGTAGTAGTCCGCGACAGACGGCCAGGTGGAGAGGCAGCGTTGCCAGGAAGTCACTGGGGCTCTAGGCTGATAATAACTCTGCATCATTAATGTGCAACTTCCAAGTTGTCCTGGGGGTCGCCATTCTGGTTTTCCTGAGGCAGGAGTGAGCCTGGGCCAGACCACAAGTGGTTCCCATCACATCCATCCACATCCCTTGCACCAGAACTCAGTGACATACTGTGTGCCCCCCAAAAGAGGAGATGAATTTTCCCTACAACTGGTAGTCTCTGGACCACATTCCAACCAATTTCAGCGAACCCCTATTTCTTCAAACAACTCACGTGTTAGAGCCTCAATATCCTTAATGCAGTTCATCGCAAGTTCTCTGTTTTGTGTTTGGTATGCAAAAAGGGGGAAAGACTAGTTATTGAGCAGAAATTATGGGTCAGTATACTAGTCAGCTTTTGCCTAGCAACAAATATACCCCAAGTTTCAGCGGCTGACAATTCACTTTCTTGTTGATGTGTAGTTCTGTGTTCAACTTGGTTCAATGTTACCTGCTTGATCCTGGATCTGGACTGATGGACGAGCTCATATATGGGACAAATTGTTCTCACAGCAGAGTGTAAGAGCAGGGTGAAAGTGAAGTGAAAGAGTTAGTCGCTCAGCCATGTCTGACTCTGCGACCCCATGGACTGTAGCCTGCTAGGCTCCTCTGTCTATGGAATTCTCCAGGCAAGTGTACTGGAGTGGGTAGCCATTCCCTTCTCTAGGGCATCAAACCCAGGTCTCCTGCATTGCAGGCAGATTCTTTACCATCTGAGCCACCAGGGAAGCCCCTTCCAAGTTGCCCTTCTCTTAACAGAGTCAGATCACAAAAAGACTTATTCACTGCGTTGTGAGTTTGCTTCTTTTTCCAGAAACCAGAGCAAACATATGTTTGAGCATTATTGCATACTCACTCTCATTTCTCCTACCTTCCCACATGTGTCTGAGGTTCTCCAGTCCTCAACAAAGGCACCAAGATGCCATCATATGCTTAAGATGGCGGCCTCCTACATGAAGCCAGACCAGGTCTGGCTTGGGTTCCTTTCTGTGTCACGCGCATAGCAGTTCCCACATGCATTAGGATTGTGCATTAAATCTTCTGCTTTCTTTTACAAACAATGAAGATTCTTAGCCAGTTTTGAAAATCCTATTTTGGAGGTTGTCATGCATCCCTCTGAGCAATAATGAAGACTATGAGCCCTCCACCCCAGAGTCACATACCTGTGCCCCCAGTTCATGGGTCTGTGGGTTCTCAATGAATAATACCTGCCATGGGCTGCGGGCTGCAGGGGTGTAGGGATCACGTTTTTGCACTTTCATTTCCTCAGTGCCCAGAACAGAGCTTAGAACCCAAAACAGGTCCTTCATGCATGTTAATACATGGTTGAATAAATGTATGGGTGAGCCAAGGGACAAGCTATAGCAAAATTTAAGTAGAGCTTACCAGGTGTCAGACACTGTGCTCAGTGATTTTTGTGGGTTATCACATTGAAGTCTTACAACAACCTATGCTGTGCTGTTCTGTGCTTAGTCGTTCAGTCCTGTCTGACACTTTGTGACTCCAGGGTAGCCCGCCAGGCTCCTCTGTTCATGGGCATTCTCCAGGCAAGAATATTGGAATGGGTTGCCATACCCTCATCCAGGGGATCTTCCCAACCCAGGGATTGAACCCAGGTCTCCCACTTTGCAGACAGATTCTTTACCATCTGAGCTACCAGGGAAGCCCATGAATACTGGAATGAGTAACCCATCCCTTCTCCAGGGGATCTTTCCAACCCAGGGATCGAACCGGGGTCTCCTGCATTGCAGGCAGATTCTTTACCAACTGAGCTACCAGGGAAGTCCCAACAACCTATGAGGTCAAAACTATTAACATTATTATTCCCATTTTATAGAAGAGGAAACCAAGGCACCCAAAGCTTTAGTGGGTTTGATCAAGATTATTCAGCTGCACCTAGAGTCCATAATCATAATCACTAGATTTTGAAGAAAGAGGCAAAAACATTTTTAAATATTTTAGCTTGCTTCTTCTTCTTTTTTTTTTTTTTAACTTAGATTCAGCTAATATCTTTGGAGGGCTCACTTAGTGCCAGACATTATGCTGGGTGTTCCACCTCTGAAACATGTTTCCTTTCCTCCAACATCCCAGGAATACAAGCAAGGGGTAGAAGATCTTGTGAGTTTTTGCCCTACTGTGAGGTCCTGATTGAGCAATTCTTTGTCCAGAACCAGAAGCACAGGTTCTCTTAAACAGAAGCACTTCCTTATAAATGGCCAAGATTAATGGTGCTGGCTTATTGCCACTTGTAATGGATTGACATCATCCCCAAGTACCATAGGCTGGTTGGACTGGCCCATCAGGTGTGCTGTCTTTGATGTTTTGATCATCTCAGTTTATCTAGGGCAAACAGAGCCATGTGCCCATCTGTCATTGGCCAAACACAAAGAAGCTGATTGCTTTTAAATTGTCATCATGGAATTTCCTGGCTACTGGGAAAATTACATATAATAAAGACAGTGGTTGTGGTTAAAAGGCCAGGAAAGAGAACATTCTGCTCCTATTAATGTTATTGGATTAGACACTTGCTACCTCTGGGTCTCAGATTCTCATCAGTAAAATGGAAGAACTATACAGGATGATCACTAGGGATCTTTCAAGCTTTAATAGCCTGTGAGCATTTGGATTTATTTAGCATTGAGCCTCAGCAATGTGTCAAAAACTGTAAAGAGAGAGATGAAAAATTGACTCTTCTTTCTTTCTTTGTATTCATTCAGCAAATACATATTTTTTTAACTTTTTATTTTGTAATGAAGTATAGTTGATTAACAATGTTTCGATAGTTTCAGGTGTACAACAAAGTAATTCAATTATGCATATACAAGTAGCCTTTTTCAAATTCTTTTTTTAGGTTGTTACATAATAATGAGTGGCATACTCTGTGTTATACATTATGTCCTTGTTGGTTATCCATTTGAAATATAGCAGTGTGTACATGTCAATCCCATACCCCCTAACTATCCCTTCTCCTCCTCACCCTCCCTCCCTGGTAACCATAGATTCATTCTCTAAGTCTGTGAGTCTTGTTTCATTTGTATAATTTCATTTTAGTTTCTGTATATAAGCCATATCACACAGTACCTCTCTTTCTCTGTCTGACATATTTCACTCAGTATGACAGTCTCTAGGTCCAGCCATGTTGCTGCAAAAGGCCTTATTTTATTCTTTTCAACGGCTAAGTAATATTCCATTGTCTATATATACCACATCTTTTTATCCATTCACCTGTTTACTGACATTTATTCTGGAAAAGAATAAATTGGCTACTGTAAACAGTGTTGCAGTGAATATTGTGAGACATGTATCCTTTAGGACCATGTTTTTTTCTGGATATATGCCCAGGAGTGGGACTGCAGCCTCATACAATAGCCCTATTTTTAGTTTTTTAAGGAACCACCATCCTGTTCTCCATAGTGGCTCTAGCAATTTACATTCCCACAGTAGGGATGGTTCTCTCCACATCATCTCCAGCATTTGTTGTTTGTGAGTTTTTTTTTCCACAGTGACCATTTTGACTGGTGTGAGGTGATATCTCATTGTTATGAGGAGTGACTATGACTTAGCTTTTAAAAGGGTACCTCTGCCTGCTACATGAATGGCTGTCTGAAGTCAAAGGTGGAAGCAGTAACACAGACATCTTAGCTTGGACCAGGAAGGATGCAGGGGGAGATAATAAGAAGTAGTCAGGTTAAGGGGAGAAACAAATACACACAAACTCTCAGGAAAATATATGCCCTTATTTTACTCTTTGATCTGCAACCTATCTGATTTCACTAAATATACGCATATATAACACTCAGCAGTATATTTTGAAAAGCCATCCCTAGTAGGCATCTATTGATAGATCAACCTTATTCTTCTCTAGTCCCTTTCCCAATTCCAATCAAATAAAGATGGCCTATGCTTTCTGTTGTACTGCACAAAATTGACATTCTTAATAGTAAAAATACTAGCCACTTCAGATGGTTCAACCCCAAACCTCTTCCAGAGAGAATGGGAATGCTAAATGGCTCAAAGTGAAACTCTTACAATCTCAGTGGAATGCAAGCTTAAAATGCAAAGTATATTTTAGAAAAATAAAAGTTTCATTTCTGGCCTGGTGTGTTATTATTGGACCGAGACCTGCATTTCCACTCTTCAGGGTCTCATCTGCAGTGTTCAGCATCAGTGTGGCGGCTGCGCTTTGGTGCTGACGCCCAGCTTGAAATGAGAGTCAGTGAGTCATGAGAACTGGGGTCCCAGGAGAGGAACCCCTGACAGTTGTTACCAGGTCAGAATATTGTCACTTCTGTGAGCAGATTCAAGTGTATGTCTTGCTCTTGGTAACTGTTGCATGGTATCTACATCATGTAGAATGTCACAGTTTATCTATTGCTTAGGAAGGTTACTTCTGATTTTTTCATATTATACACAATGCTGCAGTGAATTTCTTTGTGCATATATGTGAGGGTGTTTTTCATAGACTTTTCAATTTTTTGCTTTTCCTTTTACCTTTGCATGTACTTATTTTCCCAACACTTTAAGTCAGAAAATGTTTCTAATATGCAGAAAGGTAAAAAAGAGTAATATAGCTCTATAATGTTGATTCATCAATGATTAACATTTTGACATATATCTCTACTTTTAATGGTTGATCCATTTCACAATGTTACAGATGTAACCTCTTTCACTCCTAAATATTTCAGCAAGCATCTCCCCCAAACAAGGACATTCACTTAATCACAATACCACATCCATCTAAAAAATTAGACAATAATTGAATATTCAAATTTCCCCTATTTTTCCTCAAATATCTTTCATAGCACTGTGTGTGTCTTTAACCAGATCTAATCAAGGACAAGGTAATGAGTCTTTTTATATCTTTAATAGTCATCTTCACCTCATTTCTTTCATGACCTTGACATTTTAAAGCAATCAGGGCAATTATTTCATAGAAAGTCCTATATTACCTTTTGGGGAGGGAGGGGGAACTTCTTTCCCCAGCAAGTTTTACTAGTTCACAAAGATTTGTTCAAAAGCCCTGAATTTAGTCTTTGTAAATCAACTTGGCATCTGTGGAAATGGTATTTTAGTTGGCTAGATCTACAGGTAACCAGAAGACCTGCATTCTAGCCCAGTAGTTCATTACTGGGGACAGTAGTGTCCCCAGGAGATGCTCGGTAAAGTGTAGAGGCATTTCTGGTTGTCACAAATGGGGGGAGGAATGCTACTCACAACTGATAGGTGGAAGCCAAGGATGCTTCTAAACATCCTACAAACCACAGGACAGCCTCTCATAACAAAGAATTGTCTAGTCTGAAATATCAACAGTGCTGAGCCCGAGAAACCCTGCTCTGATCAGTGACTCTGACATCAACTTGCTCTACAACTTTGGGCAAACGTCATCTTGTCTCCAGGCCCCTTTCAATGGTTCTTCCCAGCCCCACTCAACCCAACTGGACTAAAGAAAGGTCTGCTTGACAACTGGCATCTCTGCTGCTGAGACCAAGTGACAGGAACAGTTCGAGCCCAAACCTCCCGTCTGACTGACGGCAGGTCAGGTCCACATCCTGTGTTATCACTAACATCCTCTTTCACACGTTGTAGACAAACTATTTTAAGGCCAAGCCATACAGTACAGTTTGGAAAGACCCAACCACGACACAAACGGGCTGCGGCTAAACAATGCCACACAGTGTCACCTATTCCTAGTGATTTTCACAACTAACCAATAAAGCGGGTTATGAACTTGTAAATGAGAAAAACATTTGAGTAAGCAAAACATCAGGACAGACAAACTCTTCGTTATACTTGTGAGGTGAAGAAAGGTGATCCTCATAATGGCAACATAGATAATCTAAAAATCACTCAACCCTGAAAGCCTATTGGAGCTCTACCCTGAGTCTCTGCTACCCTTGGTTCCCTGTTCACATGTCAACTATCCACCGTGAACTGAGGGCCTACTATGAACCAGGTACTCTTCTAGGCATTTAAACATATATTGTTCATTTAATTTAAAAAATTATGTATTTGGCTATACCAGGTCTTAGTTATGGCATATGGGATCCAGTTCTGTGACCAGGGATCCAACCTGGACCCCTTGCATTAGAAGTGCAAAGTCTTAGTCACTGGACCACCAGGAAAGCCCTCATTTAATTTTTAAATCCCTGAACTTACTTTCCAAAAAAACCTTAGCAAACTGTCCCATCTTATCAGCTTTCTTCTTACAGTGCAATTTGTCTTTCCTTCCGTCAAGAGGTGTGGTCAGTATTCTCTCTGTTTGAATCTAGATGGGCTTATGATTATAATGGAAGTGACACGGTATGACTTCTGGGGTATAATCATAAAAAGGCCAGACTTTTTATGACCTGAGCTCCTGGAAGACTCACTCTTGGGAATGAGCCACTACACTGAGAGAAGATACAAGAGATCTATGATAAAATCCCCATGGAGGAGACCCAAGAACCCCAGACCACAGCCTCCACTGAGTTCTCAGCTGATAGACTGGCAGCAGTCTCTTGGCAGTCATGGGCCATCTTGAAAGGGGACCCCTCAAGCTGCCTCAGCTCACACTGCATGGGGGAGAGATGAGATGTCCCTGCTGGGTGCTTCCCAATTGCAGATACAGGAACCAAGTAAATGAGGCTGCTTTAAGGCATTTGACTTTTGGATATTCTGTAATGCAGCAATACATAACTGGTACTAATACCAATATGTAGGTGTTTTTATTTTACGACTGGGAATGCTGAGTTTTGGCTAGTGGCAAAGCCAGAATCCAAATTCTGTTTGGTTCTGAATCCTGTGGCCCTACACAACACATGTGACTGTCTTTTGGAAATGAGATATAGATCTTCTTTCTCAAGCCCTCATCAAGCATAATATAAAAGCTTTCATATATATATATACACATATATGTATATATACATAGTACGTATAACATATATCTTAGAAAGCTTAATTTTTGCCTAACTCAAAAGTTTATGGCATTTTCACTCCATTTGTTTGATTTAGTATGAATGGAATGCTAGATTTCTACTTAAAAAAGATAAATATGCAACAAGCAACAAAGATTTACTGTATAACACAGGGAACTATAGTCAATACCTTGTAATAACCTATAATGAAAAATAACCTCAAAAATAATATATGTGTATTTGTATAACCGACTCATCTTGCTGTGCACCTGAAACATTGTAAGTCATCTGTACTTCAATAAAATACATATATTACGTGTGTGCAAAGTCGCTTCAGTCATGACAAACTCTTTGTGACCCTATGAACTATAGCCCGCCAGGCTCCTCTGTCCATGGGATTCTCCAGGCAAGAATACTGGAGTGGGTTGCCATGCCCTCCTCAATATGTGTATTAGGACCAGAAAAAAAAAGGGGGGGCTTCCAGAGTAGAAGGACATGTGCTCATCTCCTCCTCAGAGAGCACCAAAATCGCAACTAGCTGTTGAACAACCACCAACCGGAAGACACTGGAACCAACCAAATAAAGTTACTCTATGTCCAAAGACAAAGAAGAAGCTTCATCGAGATGGTAGGAGGAGCACAATCATGATAAAATCAAATTTCATACCTGCCGGGTGGGTGACCCACATACTGGAGAACAATGATACTAAAGAAAATGAGATATAACCCCTGCTGTCGAGGGGTATAAATCCTACTTGGGGAAATGACACCTAAACTTTATACATTAATAAGTTCAAACTCAGATTGCTTATAGACAGAAAATATCAAAGCTGGGAAGTTATCCCATGGGGAAAAAAAAAGATTCCAAGAGGACGTGTCATGGGTAACAACAAAAATTTTGAAAGACTTTAAATGTCTCATAACTGGAAATGATTGATAAAATCTTACACAGTAAAAAATATAACTGTGAACATCAGGTGACAACTTATAAAAATGATTGCAAAATCATATTAAGTGACACAAGTCAACAACAAAATGAAATGTGCACATAGTTCATGACAACATAAAAAGCGAGAGGGAAATCATATTTATTTAACTTCCCCTGAGTTCCTGGCTGACTGACTGAAGTTCCTGGCACTCTATGCACTTTTCTTTAATTCCAGCTTAAAAATTACTCTTTGTGGAAGTATTATCCGTGTTTTACAGATCAGGGAATTGAGACTCAGAGACATTAAGAAACTTGCACAAAATCAAATAGCTAATGAGTAACTGGGCCAGGGATCAGACCCAAGGAGATGAACATGGGGAGTAAAGGGCAGATGAGCAATAGAGGGAGGCAAGATGGAAGATCAGAGAACGGGAGAGCAGGCAGAACATTGGAGATGAGATTTGAAGAGGTCAAATGATCATTTTGCCATCGGTTGCATTTACTTTTTTGCAGACTTGCCTTTCAGATTATGGATTGCTTATGTTCCTTTAAATCTGCAAGCAGCTATTTAGCAGCTGCTGAGACAGCATTGTGCCAAGTCCTTGGTGTACAGAGTAATATTAATACAACTAAGTTCCTGAAGGAGCTCTCTCTTTTTAAAAGAAATATCCTGAGCCCAAAGCACTTAGCTAGTCTGTCCCTAAAATTTGTCCCACAAAAACTTTTGTAGATCATGAGTGTTTATTATTGCTTTAAGTTGCTAAGTTTGTGGGTAATCTGTTATACAGCAATATAACCAACATAATAATATAATTACTTCAAGCTTTCCATAAGTAAAAGGGTTTACAACTAGTAGATAGATTTTGCTTTTCTAAAACAGAAAGTAATTCATTGTTTTGTTTTATTTCATTATTATAGATTATGACTGCTTATTGTAAACAATTTGGAAAATTCAGAAAAGCATAATTAAGGGGAAAAATATTCCATGTGATCTACAACGCAAGACAACTACTGGTAGTACACATGTCCCTCTGAGTTTTCATATACAGTCAAACTACATTAAAATTCTTAAATACTTTAATTAATTAAGCAGTTATCAGACAGGTCATGCACAAGATATAAACTTCAAAAAATATCAAAAGATAGCCAGTGAAATAATGTTCTCTTACAAATCCCCAGTTTCTACTCTTTGAATCAGCCAATATAGTCAGGCTTTTGAATAGTCTACCAGGGGTATTTTTTTTTATACAGTTTTTAAAGATTACACACCATTTACACTTATTACAAAATATTGACTATCTTCCCCATGTTGTACAATAAATCTTTATAGCCTATCTTACACCCACTAGTTCATACTTCTCACTCTCCCACCGTCTATAACCCCAGAAGTGTTCTTTGCACATGTAATAGTATCACCTATAAATTCTTAATTCAGCCAATAGAGAACTACTGCATCATTTTAAATGCCCACATGTATTGCAACACATGGATATATCATAATTACTTAACACATTCCATGTGGACAGGCATCAGATTGCTTAAAATCTTTCAATATTGTTAAGAGTGTCCCAGAGAACATCTCTGTTCATGTATCATTTTGTGTATTTGCCTGAATATTTCCTTCATATACATTTCTATAAGTGGAATTGTTGGGTCAAAATCTATACAATTTAAAATTCCTCCATCCACAGTATGTTGGGGAAGGAAACGGCCAGTATTCTTGCCTGGGGAAGCCCATGGACGAGGTGACCGGCAGACTATAGTCCACGGGGTCGCAAGAGTCAGACACAACTTAGCAACCAAACCACCACCACCACCACAACATGTGGGTCTTGTATATTAACATCTTCATTTTTAAGGACCAGAAAATTGAGAACTAGAGAAGGTAAGTGATTTCCCCTAAATCACACAGCTGGTACAGGGCAGAGCTGGTCTTCCAACTCACATTTAGGACTTGGGGTCTCATGGCTCCCTCTCTTCTAGCAGAAGTCTGGGCAGGATTCAGCTTACCCACAAGAAGAGCAAATGAGCTCCCCCTTCTCAAGCCAGACCCTTGTGTCCTTGCTTCCTCCTCTGAGAGTGGGCAGGGAGGGACCTGGCATTTTCTCTTGTAACTTGAAAGTCAAAAAGTAGGAGCAGACAGGGCTATTAGAATCTCAAGAATGAGAGGAGAGTGTGGAATCAATGGGTTACTGAAAATGTTGGGAATGACCAGAATTCCAACATCAAAGAGCAGTAGAAAATGCCTTCTGAAACCATACACTATCCAGATTACTATTCTTTTGGATTTTTGCATGACCATGGATTATAAGCAGCCTAACTGATTGCCCATTGCCTCTCTGGAGCTGAATAAGTGGAACAAGAGAGGACGTTCAATACCAGTGAGGCAGGACACTGGGTCTGGACTAATAACGCATAAGTCACGGGACTGTGTTGTGTGGTTTTTTTTTAATCCTCAAGAAAAAGAAATGACCTCTCCTCTTCTCTTCTATCACCTTTTCACTCCCTTTGAGAGACAATGTGGTTTCATGGCAAGAATATGAGTTTTAAAGTCCTGGGTGACAATTCTAATGTGGTGTTGGAGATGGGCTATCAGCAAAACCCTGAGTTTTTGTTTTCCCATCTGTAAAATGAGTTCTTGTGAAAGTTCCTGAAATTATGTTCATGAAAGAGCCTGACACGTGGCAGGTAAATGCTCAGGAAAGGTGATTTTCTTTCCTTCTCCTTTCCATTCCAGAAAGTGAAAGTTAAAGTTGCTCAGTCGTGTCTGACTCTTTGCAACCCCATGATTGCATAGACTGTATAGTCTATGGACTATATAGTATATAGTCCGTATATACTGTATATATATGGACTGTATAGTCCATGGAATTCTCCAGGCAAGAATACTGGAGTGAGTAGCCGTTCCCTTCTCTAGGGGATCTTCCCAACCCAGGGATTGAACCCAGGTCTTCCACACTGCAGGTGGATTCTTTACCAGCTGAGCCACCAGGGAAGCCCGAGAATATGGGAGAGAGTAGCCTATCCCTTCCCCAGAGGATCTTCCTGACCCAGGAATTGAACCAGAGTCTCCTGCATTGCAGACGGATTCTTTACCAGGGAAGCCTCCATTCCAGAAGGAGATCTTAATAATCAGGTTATGATTTATATGACCTGAGAAAAGCTCATTTCTAAGAGTTCTTGGATTACCAACTTTTTCTAGCTTTACAAGAAAAAAGGTAAGTATAGTCATCATTCCTTTTCATATTCCTGTATGTGCAAATCTTGAGAGAGGGCATGTGTGTGTTCATGAACACCCACTCACACCACAGACAAAGTAGTCACCGGCCCCATTACCACTCAACCCTAAATTTAGACGGATTTGAACAGATGACTTAGGTAACCACAACTGGAAGGAAAACACAACATGTACATCCTAATTAAAGTTATCCCTTCAGATAGCCTGCAAATTTTAGTTTTACCAAAGACCGGATCAGAGGGCGTTTATCCACAGCTCGCACTGGAGGCTGATAACCAGTTGTCGTGTTCTCCAGGCTCAGAGTCCAGGAAGACTTGACGAGACTCTGAATGAGGCTGGTTAAGTAGGAACCAGTCCACTTTCCTCCTGCAGCTTTCAGGCTCGGATCCAGAGCTCCACACACTGCAGCTTTGTTTGGTTCTTGCCGAGGGTTTCTCGAGCTTTCCGCCAAGCAGCACTTTGTAGAACCTGCGTCTAGCTCCCCGAGTCCTGCAAGTGTTTCTCAATATCAACATCGAATTTGGAAGAACACACTTAGCCGGGCTCTGTTCTCTTCTGGGAAAGTGACTTTGGCCGCTAGAAAGAACGTGTGTGGTGTGGTGGCTGGAGGTCACGTTGACGACCCCGTGGGACCAGCGTGTGGACTAAGAGACGAACCTCACAGACAATGGTGACCCAGGACGTGTATCTCCGAGGACAGATGGGCTGGGCAGTCCCATGGGGCCCTGCACTTGTTCTGGGGCCCACATTTGTTCTGAGGCTTTGTTACTACTGCTGTGAAAGTTATAATAACATTTGTAAAGGGGGTCCTGCCCTTTCATTTTACACTAACTCTAACCCTGACCTTAACCCGGCAAATAATGCAGCCCAGCTTGTTGATTTCTCCATGCCTTTGCATACGCTGTTCCTTGCCTGGAATGCCTTTCCCACCTCCTGTGCCCCAAGGAATCCCAAGTTTTTCTCTCCTTTTTTCTTTTCTTCCCTACCTGCCTCTTTCTTTTCCTTCCTTCCTACTGTTCTTCCTCTGTTAATAGCTGCTGAGTCCCTGTTTTGGGCTCCACCTTGTGCCAGGGGCCAGGATATCTAGAGCAGACAAGACGGAAGATCCTTATTTTCATGGAATTTATAGTCTGGGGAAGGAGGTAAACAAACGAAATCACAGAGAAACAAAAAAATGTCAGTTATAAATTATAGTCGTTGCTATGAAGGAAACACAGGGAGTACTGAGCGTATCACAAAGGTGGGAGGAGGCCAGTTTGGGGAAGGGGGTCAGTGGCTCCAGGGCAAGGCTCTGTTCTCAGAAAAGCTTACTCTCCTCCCTCCAAGAGCTGGCCGCTGTCACTTTGAGCCTAGTGTGTATTGCATTCCCAGTTTATTGCTCTGCTGAGGTGCTGGCCCAACTTGATGGCGATCATATGTCTGCTTGTCCATCTCCCCAACCAGAACGTGAGTTCCAAGTTGCCTGAGGACTGAGACCACATTGTAAGCATTCTTGTCTCCCCAGACGCTTTGCTTAGTAGTCACTGAAGGATGTCAGATACTTGGTTACTCGACATGGGTGGCTCTCAGAGGAGGCAAGGGAGCGATTTTGTCTTCCCCCACCCCCCATCCAACCAAGGGATGTTTGGCCATGTCTAGGGACATTTTTAATTGTCATGACCTGGGGTGAGGGAGGATCCTGGCATCTGGTGGGTAGACGCCAGATATCCTGTAAGCATTCTATAATATCCAGGACAGCCCCCTGCCCCTGAAACAGAATCATTCAAACCCAAAATGTCAATAGGGCTCTATACTCTGTCATACAAAATTGCACATATGGAGAATATTTTTTATCTTTTTATTGGAATATAATTGCTTTACAATATTGTGCTAGTTTCTATTAAACAAATATTATATATTAATGCATATATGTGGAATCTGGAAAAAGGTTATAGACGAACCTATTTCCAGAGCAGGAATGAGACACAGATGTAGAGAAAGGACATGTGGATCCAGTAGGGTGGCATGGTAGTGGGGAGGGGAGGGGGGGACGAATTGGGAGATTAGGAGCAGAAAATATTTTTAAAATTTTCACTGGTATAACCATCCCCTACTCTCCAGCAGGGCCACACTAAAGAGGTTCTTTTTCAGGAAGCCCCTTAGAGGCAGCCCCTTAGCTGTTCTTAGGACACGTTGCAGTGTCTCCGGCCGTGAATTTCTGCTCTTTCCCACTGTGACCCTATGAGCTCGTATATGTTAATTTCCTTAGCAAGCGCTGGACAGCGGTGATTTCCTCTTAATCCAGCCCTTTCTTCCCACTTCCTTCTGACCTAAGCTTCTCCTGACACAGCTAAAATCCATTTCCTCAGCAACGGATATTTCTGAGCTCACCAGGTCACCCAGGAACATGATTGAGCAAGTTCAAGAGCAAATAGCTGTTCAAGGGTTTCTGAGTCAAGGAAGGAAGGAACTAAAATTTGGTGAGAGCACTTATTAAGGGCCAGGCACTTTCCCCAACATAATCCTCAACACAAAGTTTCAAGGGAGATATTATTAGCATTTCCTCTACCCCAAGCTTTTCTGAAAAAGAAGAAACTCAGGCACAATAATTCTTATAAGTCCGTATAGCTACTAATGTGGTCAAACTGGGATGGAAACACTGATTGCTTTTTTTCTAATGTCAATGTATAAGCTTGTTCCGTCACTGATGTTCCCAAGTGATGCTCTTATTATTTTTACTTTTTCCTTCATTTCAAAATGGATATGATAGACCTCATGGATATATATTATACCAAGGGAAAGACTAAGTAGAGAAATCAGAGTAAGGAAAACAGGGTGAAGAAATCAGGGTAAGGAAAACGATAAGAAAAATAAAGCCAAGAACAAGGTTAACACTAAAAATAAATGCCTTAAAGTATCATATGCTTGCTACAGATGGACACCGATTTGACTCTGAGCTTCCCAGCAACCAAGGCGAAGCAGGAAATAACATCCATCATTTTTCCCCTAATGTCTCTGGGGTTTAAAGTAAAATAAACACATGAAAAATTGGTTGTAATCTCTGTGTCCAAAAAGAAGAGCTATCTTGGCCCTGAGACAGATGAAAGGTTTTTCATATGGATTCTGATAAAGGTGACTATAGTGACTATATCAATCCTTACTGACATGCCTACTTTGTGATAGCATGTGACCACAGGTAAAATTTGATGTAGATGAAAATATTGTTAACAATTCAGGTAAGCAAAACAATAATATGGTTGATGAACTGAAGGTTGAGTTAAGTTATAATTCTCAAGGTGATAAAGTGGCCAGTCAAAGTAGGCTAGGTAATGCCACAGTGACAAATAACTCCAACATCTCAGAGGTCTGCCACAACAAATGTTTATCCTTACTCTCAGGACTTACTCCTGAGATCCTGGGTGGTTCTGCTCTGTGTCATTCTCAGCCAGGAGACCAGATGGGGAGGTCCTATCGCTGTATTTCTAGGACTGCCGCAGAGGAAAAAAGCAAGCTAGCGACTTGCATATTGTTTCTTGGAAAGTTTGCCCAGAGATGGCATGTGTCACTTCTACTAACAATTTGTTGGTCGAAGCAGATCATTTAGCCACACTCAACTCAAAGGATGGGAAAGTAATCCTGTAGTCTTTCCAGAAGGACGAAGAACTTGGTGAACTACTTGGTGAACAGAGTTAATGACTATTCCTATGGAGTCATTTTTTTTAATAGGTGTGTTAGTCATCTACTGCTGTGTAACAGATGACCCCCAAAACCAATGAATGAAAGCAACAGATGTTTGCTATCTCACAGTTTCACGGGGGCAGGAATCCAGGCTCAGTTAGTTGGTGGCTCTTCTTCAAGGTTTCTCTTGAGGCTGCTCCCAAGGCACTAGTCAGAGCTGCAGTCACCTCAAGGCTGGACTAGGCATGAATTCCCTTCCATGGTTGCTCTTGTGGCTTTAGAAAGACCGTAGGTCCTTCTTGGTGATGGAGATATCAGCTCCTTACCAAGTAAGCCCCTCCATCGTGCAGCCTCATGGTATGGCAGCTGGCTCTCCCCAGAGTGAGTTATCTGAGGAAGAACAACAAAGAACATAAGATGGGACCACAGTCCTCTATGACCTAACCTCAGAAGGGACATCCCATCATCTTTACCATGGTATGTCTGTTAGAGGTGAGTCACTAGGTTCAGGCCACACCTGGGGAGAGGAGCTAGGCAAGGATGTGAATACCAGGAGGTGAGGACTTGGGGGCTGTTTAGAGGCTGCTTTCCACAATGGGATTGCTGGCAAATCCCAATTCTACCATCCACTGATTGGGTGACCTTGTGCAGACAATTCAACCCACCTAAGCTTTCTCATGTACAAGAAGGCACTTGTAATAGGATGTACCTCCCTGGGAGATATAGTTTAATATTCTTTTATACATATGATTGCTTCCCTGGTGGCTCAATGGTAAAGAATCCACCTGTCAATGCAGGAGATACAGGAGACATGGGTTTGATCCCAGGTTGGGGAGATCGCCTGGAGGAGGAAATAGCAATCCACTCCAGTTTTCTTACCTGAAAAATCCCATGGACAGAGGAGCCTGACAAGCTATAGTCCATGAGACTATAGTATATATACTATATATATACTATAGTATATAGTCCATGGGACTATATAGTCCATGGGACTATAGCAAGAGAGTTGACACGACTTAGCAACTAAACAACAATACACGTGAACACATCTGGCCTGGTGACTGTAAACACTCTCTAAGTTTGCTTGCTCTCTCTCTCTTTTCCTTTCCCTTCCTTTGACCCTGTGTAGGCTCTTTGATATATTAAAAGATGACGACTCTCTTTGTTGATGCAAAGGAATTGGCAAGCTATTTGGTACATGCTATTGGAGGCGCTTGTCATGCTATCAAGAATCTCAGGGTTGGAAAGAATTTAACACAGCATCTAATCTTTCTACTAATCTGATGTGTGTCCATCAGCCTTCTTTTTCTTTTTTCCCATTGGCCTGGTTTTTGCTCCATCCAATCAGGATATTCTTTACAATTGGGTATTCGCTACAAAGATGGGGCCCTTAATGCTTTGTTAAATCCTGTGTCTTTATGCTTTCCTCACTACTCAACTCCTGGCAGCTTCTGCCTTTATCTTTCCTGTGTGCTCTGGCCTTAGCTGCTGTATACCAAGGAATATTTAGCTACCATTGACTTCCTGCCTGCCTGCCTTCCTATCATTAGCTTATGATACTCTCGTTGGCATCTTGTCCCAAGCAGAACCAGTATTCTGAGTAATGAGCTGGAGCACATGAGGTCTGATAAGGTCACTGCACCAACCCCAGAATATGACAGTCAGGAAAATGGAGTTTAGGTACCTTGTGGGGCCTGGAATGAGGCTGGACACAGAATCTTCTCTTTGGCAATCTCCAGTGTCCCCCAATTTTGTGTTAGTATTCTTCCAGCTTCTGTAAAATGTTCTTCTCAGACAACTTCAGGTCATCCTTTCCAACCCAACTGCCTCCCACAAAAGTATTTTACATGGAAATATTAGAGCCACAAGAGACTGTTAAAATAGGGAAATAAGTGGGAAGATATGTTATGCTTTTCTCGTGAGAACATATTCAACAATTTCTCCTTTATTCATTCAACCCACAGTTTTTTAATTTATTTATTTTAAAATAAAGTTATTTATTTAGGCTGTGCTGGGTCTTGGTTGCAGCTCTCAGGATCTTTACTGTGGCATGCAGGCTTCTTAGCTGTGGCACTCTTAGTTGCAGCATGCATGGGGTTCTAGTTCTCTGATTAAGGATTGAACCCTGGGCCCCCTGGATTGGGGGCATGAAGTCTTATTCACTGGACAACCAGGGCAGTCCGTACAGTTTTTATTGTCTTCTATCTACCAGGCACTAAGCAGGTTCTGAAGATACAATGGGGAGCAACAAGAAGGACACAATCTTTATCCACAAGGACTCTACAGACTGAGAAAGGCCACAAGCTCAAAGAAGACAGTCTCTGGGGTACCAAGAGTCAGCCAGAGTGGAGTTCACATCTCCTTATCTCAACAGATCAAATGAGGGGCTCGTCTCTTTGTTGAATCCGCCTGCAATGCATGAGACCTGGGTTCGATCCCTTGGTTGGGAAGATCCCCTGGAGAAGGGAAAGGCTACCCACTCCAGTATTCTGGCCTGGAGAATTCCATGGACTATACAGTCCATGGGGTAGCAAACAGCTGGACACAACTGAGCGACTTACACTTTCTCTTTTTGGGCAGTGTCTCAGGCTTCCTTAGCCTTCTTGTTATCCTTTGCCTTTTCCTACTGTTCATGGGATTCTTTAAGCAAGAATATTGGAGTGGGTTACCATTTCTTCCTCCAGAAGATGAGATGCTTAGATAGCATCATTAACTCAATGGACATGAATTGGAGCAAACTCCAGGAGACAGTGGAGGACAGAGGAGCCTGACGTGCTGCAGACCATGGGGTTACAGAGAGTAGAACATGACTTAGTGACTGAAGAACAACATATTCTTTGCCATCCAGTCAATCCTATTCTGGAGTAGGAAATAGCAACCCACTCCAGTATTCTTGCAAGGAAAATCCCTGGCAGGCTACAGTCCATGGGATTGTAAAGAGTTGAACTTTACTGGGCATGCACACACACATAATCCTATTACCTCTTTTCTGATCTTAAAGGATTGGAAAAGATTTAGATTTCAAATCTAAATCAGTTCCTTCTGGCAAGAATGAAGAATGCAGTAGTTGACTTTTACCCCAGGCACAGGAATGCAAAGATGAATAAACCCATTTCCATTTCCAGGAGCTCACAGCATAGAAGAGAAAATTGGAATCAGTTGTGGCTTCCCCGGTGGCTCAGTAGTAAAGAACCCAACTGCAATGCAGGAGACTTGGGTTTGATCCCTTGATTAGGAAGATCCCCTGGAGAAGTGAATGACTACCCACTCCAGTATTCTTGCCTGGAGAATCCCACGGACAGAGGAGCTTGGGGGGCTATAGTCCGCATGGTCGAAGAGGCAGACATGACTGAAGTGACTTAGCACACATGCAAGGAGTCATTATAATGACAAGAGGGGAAAGCTCTAGCCCAGGGCTTCCTAAGCTGGGATAAAGCTACAGTATAAAAATACAACATGATTTTAGATGGTACACACTGTTTAAATAGCAATAATTGCATATGTCAGTGTACCTCGAGTATGAATAGGAAAAATATATATATCCAACACCTCAATCTCATGCTAAATGTTTTTGTTTTTATGAATTTACTCATTCATTTAACAAATTATACAGTGTTGGTTACTCTGTACCTGGTCACTATTCTAGCTACTGAGGGTCCAGAAGTGAACAAACTGCTGAAAATCTTGGCCTTCATGGATTTCACATTAAACTCAAATAACTTACTTAAATTCAAAACATGAGATGACTTAAAGAAAAAAATCCATAGATAAGCCAGTTCTGCCACTTACTCCTCAGGTAAACTCAAACCAGTTTCTCAGTCTTTTTGTGCCTCAGTTTCCACCAATATTCTTGCCTGGGAAATCTCATGAACAGAGGAGCCTAGCAGGCTACAGTCCATGGGGTATAGTCCATCTGAAAAATAGGGATAATAGGGTATGTTCCTCACTGGGTTATTCTGGATCTTGTGAGAATGGATCATGTGAAATGCACACAGTACCTGGAACACAGAGAGCCCAGTGTGAGTGTCTATTAATTTTTTTTTTAAGTAAGGACAAAAATTTTGAACTACTGTGGGAAGCTGGAGCTTCAGCCTAGGACATCTTCCTAAGAGCCTGGAGAACTAATTAAGATGCATGCTTCCCAGACTCTACCTGAGAGTCTGAAATCCCCTCCCCTCAACTACCCTGAGACCGACCCACCAGGGGGCTGCATTAGGGTTCAGATGAGAATTCCTTAAGGTGCACTGTGTGTGCTCTCAGTTGCTCATCCGTGTCTGACTTTTCGCGACCTCCAGTACTCTTGCCTGGAAAATCTCATGGGAGGAGCTTGGTAGGCTACAGTCCATGGGGTCGCAAAGAGTCGGACATGACTGAATGACTTCACTTCACTTCACTTCACTTCAGACTATAACCCACTATAACCCAGCAGGCTCCTCTATCCGTGGGGTTTTCCAGGCAAGGATAATGGAGTGTTGCCATTTCCTATTTCAGGGTTAAGTTGCAGTACGGTGGGGAAATGCCTTCCTTGGTGCTCTGGTGCCTTGAAGGACAAACCCCTCAGCAAGTTGTATTCAGTGGGAGGTGCTCAGCAGAGGGACCAACAGGTACAAAGAAACAGGAGTGAACTGATTTGCTTGTGAAGCTGCAAGAAATTTGCCAGGATTGGGGTGTTGGGTATGTGAGGCTGTGAGTTGACTCTGATTTGAGGAGACACTGGCTGGGTGTCCCCAACATGCAGAACATGCTGAATCAAGTTCAGTGGAAACCTGCCAACAAGCTTTTGAAAGTGTGAGAAGTTTGCATTTTAGGGCTTAAGTTATTGCAGCCAGAAGCCCAAAGTAGCCGCTCTGAGAAAAATGGATTCTAAGAAAACCTTTGATAAAGATCTGCAGGCTGTCACTCTGTCTTCAGGGTTCCGTTTTAATAGCATTTTATAGCAACTCCACCCCACAATGATTACAGAGGAGATGGGAAATGGAAAGAGTCTGTCCAATCCTGTAAAGAAAGCAACAGATCACACTCAACTGTCTCATATGTTTTCCAGAAGCTTTACTGGCAAGCAGTGTGAAGGAAGACAATTTCCAAGAATTCCTTTCATAACCCCAGAGTGGGGAAGAGAAAGTGCTGGGGAATCTGATGGATGTAGGTTCAAATTCTGACTCTACCTTGAGCTGGCTGCCTGACCCAGGGTGAACTACACAGTTGCTTAAGACCTCATCTCATCTGTCTGATGACAATCATGTCAAGAATAAACAATGCTTGGGGTGGGAGAAGAAGAAGTACGTGCTCTTATGTATAAAACCAGCTACAAAGACCTACTGTAAGACCCGAAGAATATAACAAATATTTTATAATGACTATGAATGAAGTATAACCTTTAAAAATTGTGAATCACTGTTTTGTTCACCTGAAACTTACGTAATATAACATTAAACATTAACTATACTTTAATAAAATAAATAAATAAGCTTCAAGGATTTATTATATGATATAGAGAATATAGCAAATATTTTATAATAACTACAAGTAGACTATCACCTTTAAAAATTGTGAGTCGCTATGCTGTATTATACATCTGAAACATACAATATTGTATCAATATATCAGGGAATTCTTTGGTGGTCCAGTGATTAGGACTCTTCACTTTCATTGCTAAGGTCCCAGGTTCAACCTCTGATTGGGGAACTAAGATCCCGCAGACCACACGGTGTGGACAAAAAAATAAAAAGCAATTGTATATCAACTGTCTCTCTATTAAAAAAAAAAAGAAAAAAGTCAACATAGGAAAACAAAAACATAACAACAGAGGACGTGACCTAATGAGTGTGCTATGTGTGGCACAGTTTGGCAGAGAGTAAAAGTTCATTGAGTGACAACATGTTATTCATTTCTTTTGTTATGTTATTCATTTTTAATCAGAAAAAGTGAACTGGTGTCCAGAAACCAGAGAAAGAGGAAGATACAGGCAGCACTCCCCATGAGGGAACTTTTCATCTGGGGCTTTTAGAGAAAAAATATGTCAGAAGGGTATGTGGCTGAGAGAGGCGATTTGGCTAAGGGCTGAGGATTCAGTTGGACTTTCTGCAGGGGCAGGAGTAGCCTTGTCCCCTCAGAGCGCAGAGTAAAGAAATGCTTGGGTGGGTGAGGAACTCGAAGTGCCGAGGACAGAGGCGCCAAGCAGGGAGGGAGTTCTCCTCTCGCCAGCACACACACACACACACACACACACACACACACACAAACACACACACACACACACACACACACACGTCCCGCTGTGGGTTCAGCCACTCGTGGGGAGCCAAGAGGAGGAAGGAAAGCGCAAAGGAGGCAAGGGAGGGTAGGAGGCAGAAAGAGAAAGCTACATCGAAAAAGGAAGGAAGGGGACTTGGGAGTGGTTCGCTGTGCAGAGCGTTGGCGTAGAGAGAAAGCTGGCCTCCAGTGAACTGAGCTCCTGGCTGCCCTCCCTCAGTTCTGCCCTCATCAATGGGCCCCACCAGGCTCCTGGAGGGCCTGCGACGTGCTCCCCAGTTTGGGCACTGGGACTGGAGCTCATCGATACCACACGTCCAGCCCTGGAGGGGCTGACCCACCTGCACTGGGCTAGACTGTCCGTCCTCTCCCCCCGCCCCAGGGTTCATGTCTACCAGGAGTCAGAATGTGTGGAAATAGCATCTCTGCAGATGTAATTAGTTAAGATGAGCTCATACTGGATCAGAGTGGGCCCCGTCTGATGACTGGCGTCCTTATAACAAGGGGAGGGGAGACGGAGGGATAAGCCCAAGAGCGGGCCGAGGCCATGTGATGACAGGGCAGGGACTGGAGTGACGCAGCTACGAGCCAGGCGTGGAAGGACTGCTGGGCTCCACCAGAAGCTCGGAAGAGGCCGGAAAACATCCTCCCGTAGAGCCTTTAGGGGCCTCCCTGGTGCTCAGCAGTAAAGAACCCGCCTGCAATGCAGAAGACTCAGGTTCCATCCCCGGGTCAGGAAGATCCCCTGGAGAAGGAAATGGTGACCCACTCCAGTATTCTGGCCTGGAGAGTCCCGTGGACAGAGGAGCCTGGCCGGTTATAGTCCATGGGGTCGCAAAGAGTCGGAGGCAACTGAGTGACTAAACAGTGAGGGCCTTCAGAGGGAGCATGGCCTCGCTGACACCTGTGAGAGTACAGTTCTGTTCTGTCAGCCACCCAGTTTGGGGTGCTTTGTTATGCCAGCCCCCAAAATCTGATTTCCTGCTGTAAGAGGAAAACAGAACGCGGACACCCCTCACTTTGCAAGGTACTGTATTAACCGAAACATGAGCAAATCAGAACTGCGTCCTCATCATGCAGGTTCTGTGGTCACTGAGGCCCAGTTTCAGTTAACACGGAACCATACCAAGTGTGACTATATGCATCCCCTCCCACCACCCCCAGGGAAAGCACACATGGCTCATAATCAAGAGAAAATTAATGAAGAGCAGGACAAAGTGAGTTATAAAAAAAAATCAACTGTGTTGAATCAGGAAGGGCTTTCTGCTATAGTGAAAGTGTGTGTGTGAAAGTCGCTCAGTCGTGTCCAACTCTTGGCGACCCAACGGACTATACAGTCCATGGAATTCTCCAGGCCAGAATACTGGAGAGGATAGCCTTTCCCTTCTCCAGGGGATCTTCCTGACCCAGGAATCGAACTGGGGTCTCCTGCATTGCAGATGGATTCTTTACCAACTGGGCTATGAGGGAAGCCCCTTTCTGCTATTATAAGCGAGTTTTAAAAGATTAGCAGAGGCTCTCAGAAAAGTCATCTAGGGGAATGTAGGGGGCCTCCTCTCCTTCTTTCAGGGTTCAGCTCTGACCCTATCACTTCTTTGCTGTGAGATCCTTCTCTACCTGAGGCTCAGTTCCTCACCTGTGAAACAGTGATCACAAATCAAGTTCCTGGGGGAACCCAGACCTGATTGTTCACAGCAGCCTCTTTCACTCTCAGCGGTGCCCTGGTTTGTATTAAAAATCAGTCAAGCCGGAAAACAAGTGGGGGAGGGGACTTCTCTGGTGGCCCAGTAGTTGAAACTCTGTGCTCCCAATGCGAGCGGCCCAGGTTCGATCCCTCATGCTGCAACTGAGAGTTCGCATGCCTCAACTGAAGTTCCTGCATGCTGCAACTGAGACCTGGAGCAGCCAAATAAATAAAACAAAATAAATAAATATCTAGGACTTCCCTAGCAGTTTAGTGGTTTAAGACGCCACTGCATGGAGCATGGGTTCAATCCCTGGTCTGGGAACTAAGATCCCATTTGCCATGTGGATCAGCCAGATAAATAATTAAGTAAAATAAAAAACAAGCAAAACTATAGGATTGCTTTGATTTTCTACGTTTCAAATATGAAATTATAATATCATATGCTTTTCAAACAACAATTTCCCAGGAAGTTCTGGTATTCAGGTTTCCTAACTCAAGGGGGTTTCTTGACTGAGAACCACTTGAATGAACTGTCTCTGGTCAGTTCCCAGACAATTCAGCTTTAGGGCTTCAGAGCAAAGCCTCCAGAATTGGACTAAACTGAGTTGACATCTAAGGTCTACCACCTATTCACTTTGTGACCTTGGCAATTCATTTATTATCCCCTCCCCAATCTCAGAGGACCAGTTTTTTCTTTCATGCAATGAAGCTAATCACAGTGCGTAATTCACAGAATTGTTGAGATGATTAAATGATATATGTAAAATCCTAATTGCAATACCTGTAACAAAACAATTATTTCTTAAATGGGACATGAGAAAAAGGATTGCTTTTAAGCTGTGCAGAGTTTATTTGGGTTTGCATGAAGGAAGAACTCCTGGACAGTTGGAGTGGAGACACTACAGCATCCAGACAGCCTTCTGTCATTGTATCTGTGGGCCTGGACTGCAGTGCAAACTATCCCTAATTGTAGATAACCAGAGAACAAAATATGCAGCCAATGAGATGCGACTCAAAGGATATCAGGGCTCAGGATTTGATTGTATTCACACCTTGTTATGGCTTTCAGTCCTCTGTCTCTCTTTGCCTTTTTTTTTTTTGAACGTTATTGTTTTCTTGTCCCCAGAACAAGGCAGCATCCTATTGTGGGGGCAAACTTGAAGCAAGCTTCATGTCATACTGGGCTTGTTAGCTGTAAGAAATAGAAATTCCTACTGAGTCATTGAGTCCTAAATATAATTTTCTAGAAGGATGTTGGGGAGTTCCCAGAACTGATGGAGACCTGGGAAGCAATGCCAAGCACCTACAGAGCCAGACAACTTGGTCTCCCTGGGGACAGTGAGTGACCAGAAAGAATGCACTCAGACCTCTCTCTCCTGTTCTTGGTTCACTCCAGTCAAGACTCAAAGTCCTGGGAGAAAAAAAATTCTGCCTAGTCTCCCATGGGCATCTACGTGGCTGGAAGAGGCCAGGGCACTCCCTTGAACCTGCCCAGACCACCAACAGTGGGTAAGAGGACATTCCAAAAGGGGACAGGGGTACTTTACCTGAAGAGGACAGGATGACTGCAGCCCCAGCACCCCGAGGGCTCCTGAAAGTGGGGAGACTCGAGAGTCACTCTCCCAGGGTGCCCCTGGAAGTCTGAATACTCTAGACACAATCCTTCCCCTGCCTCACCGCAACTTTTTCATCTGCAAAAGATGGTCAGTTCACCAGATATTAGGGGCTTCGCACGCAGAATGTTTCTACACCCACTGACCACTTTCAATGCTCTGATCTCCTATTTCATTATGTCTAATTGGTCCACCCCCAGCTCACAGTACTGACTTCCTTTCTGATGAGCCCATTAACAGTGAGTGCCCTGCTGGCGAAATTCCCCAGGCCAGCCTGGGAGGCATTCCATGATAAGTTTCCAAATTTATTGTGGAAAAGGCAGCAGTCTCAGTGCCTATGAGGGAGATGGGTGAGGTGAGGGAAATGACAGCTTAGTTTGTTAAGAAGAGGAGAGGGGCATGCCAGCCTCCTGGAAATAATGGCCCCAGGATACCTGTCTGGCCTGGATTAATCTGGTGACGGTTGGGACTCCAGATTCTTCACACTGTGGGGTTACCTCCCTTGGCTCCCAGGCCTCATGGGATGCTTCTGTAGTGCTCCATCTAGAACCTTCCAGCATCACACGGGGTACTTTGTCAAAAATTCAAAGACCCTGAAATGGCCTTAAAGTGTCTGTGCTTGTGCTCAGTCATGTCTGACTCTTTTCGACCCCGTGGACTGTAGCCCACCAGGCTCCTCTGCCCATGGGATTTTCCAGGCAAGAATACTGGAGTGGGATGCCTACCCCAGGGGATCTTGCTGACTCAAGGATTGAGCCCACATCTCCTGCAGCTCTGCATTGGCAGGTGGGTTCTTTACCACTGTGCCACCTGGGAAGCCCTTGTGGTTAGACTGGCACAAATCATCTTGGTGCTTGAGGCTACAGGACTTTCTAAAGGATGACAGCTGTATGATGTGGCTGGTAAGAAAGTCAGACAGGGAAATGGAGCAGACCTGGGCTTGAATCCTATCTCTCTCTCTTTTTTAAAAAGCCTATCTCTTCTATTTCATTAAAGGACTTTGTGCCATTCTCTTAAGATTTCTTTGCATCTTTCTTCTCATCTGTAAAATGGACATGATCACAGTCCTTTATTTGTGTGCTTACTGTGAAGACTCATGGAGAAAATGCATGTGAAGTGCTTTGCATAGTACTAGCCCCTTAGAAAGCACTTGATATATGTTAACGTTGCTATTATTATTTTTAGGGTTTTTGTTGCTATGTCCCAGTTGGAAAGAATATCATATTTATGATTACCTGGTCCGGGCTTACTGATCCTCATTACAGACAAAGGTACAGAATATAACTCATTCAGACAATAGCCATTGGGAAAATCCCATGTCCTGGTACTCAGCATCATGACTTTCAACTTGACCATAACCCAAGGCCCCAGGGATGGTGCCAGCATGACCAGAAGATCCAGAGAAACGTAGTGGGAATGATGCGACCTCCCCCACTGCAGAGTCTGTCCTTAGACAAAGTCCAACCCCTTCTTGCAGCCCCTAGGGGATCCGGCTTGGAGCCCACACCTTAAGCCCCGCCCAAAGATGTTCTTCTCCTTGTGCTGTCCATTCCTTCCATTCTTGTGGTTCCTCTAGGTTCTTCCTCTCTTCCATAGCAGAGTCTTGGAAATATTTGGCTTGACTAACTCATATCCATCTTCCATGTTTTAGCTGAATACCTTCCCTGGACCTCTAGGCTGTCAGGCATCCCCATAACACTCTGTTCTTCCTCACCCTACTACATTGGGTCCTTGAATTTATTTAATTGCTTGCATAAATATTTATTTAATATCACACATCTTCACTAGATTGTTTAAATTATTTCTTCCACACTGGTGCCTACTTTGTATGTAGGAGTAATACAATAAATATTTGTTGATGGGAGCAGTCTGAGGGTGGGGATCAGACCTGGCATGCCCTTGGCACTGAGCCAGTTTGGAAGATCCATCCCAGTGGTAAGATGTCCCTGCTAAGTCCCTTCAGTCGTGTCCGACTCTATGCAACCCCATAGATGGCAGCCCACTAGGCTCCCAAGTCCCTGGGATTCTCCAGGCAAGAACACTGGAGTGGGTTGCCATTTCCTTCTCCAATGCATGAAAGTGAAAAGTGAAAGTGAAGTCACTCAGAGGTGTCCGACTCTTAGTGACCCCATGGACTGTAGCCCACCAGGCTCCTCCATCCATGGGATTTTCCAGGCAAGAATACTGGAGTGAAGTGCCATTGCCTTCTCCAGATGTCCCTAGTTTAGAAGATTATCCTGGATTCAGATAAGGCAAGGAAACAAAGCCTTTATTTTGAAAGATATGAGATTTTGAACCAAGTCAGCCCAACATGAGTAGAAGGCTCTTGGGAAGATCACGTCTGCTCTGGTGGGTTCTTCTAGAAAGCCAAGGCTAAGATTACATTACCTCCAGCTGTATGTCACGCGTCCCTCAAGGAGCATGGCAGGAACAAATTCCTTTAAGCATCAACCTATTGCCTTTTTCTGGCCATGAAGCTCATCAGTTGCATTTGTTTTGCAACATTAACTGAATACCTTCTATGTGCCCAGTCATTGCTAGCGCTGGAGATAGCAAGACACAGCAGCAAGCAGCTCCAACTCCATCGAGGAGGCCAGAGGAGCATCTGGACGAGGTGGGGAACAGCAGGAAGTGGAGAAGCCTAGTGATGTGGGATCAGGGGACCTAGGCTGAATCGCTTCTTTGACACTGCCTAGCTCTATGACACTGAGAAAGTCACCCAACGACTCTGAAACTCAGGACCCTGAAGTGTGTGATGAGGAAGTAAGGGTTTTCATCTCATGAGGATGTTGAGATATAAGACAGGCAAACAACCTGCTGAATGAGAAGGGTGTCACGGTGCCTAGCTCTTATTAGCTGCAAAGGTGTAGAAAAGAGAACTGAGGAAGCAGCAATCCGAGGGGCTTCCCTGAAGAGGTGACATTCAAAATGAGACACGGAAGTGTGTGAGGAACACCAGGCAGGTCGAGGAACTGAGATCCAGAGGAGGGAATGTGCCTGGCAGTTGAGAAAAAGAAAAATGCAAATTGCCTCAATAAAGTGGTAAGGGATGGTATGGCAGCAGGCTGGACAGGGAAGCTGGGGCAGGTTAGGAAGAGGTACAAAGATATTCATATTTTTATAGCCAGAGTAAGGAGGGCTCCTAAGTTCTCATCTGTCAGGGAGGGATCTGGTCAGTCATCTTTTTAGAATTAATAACTTGGCTGTGTTGGGTCTTCGTCGCGGGATCTTTCCTTATGGTGCACGGGCTCTCTAGCTGTGATGCTTCAGCTCAGTAGCTGCAGCACGTTGGCTTGGTTGCTCTGTGGCAAATGGAGTCAGCTCCCTGATCAGGGAGGGAACCCACTTCCTTTGCGTTGCAAGATGAATTCTTTAACCACTGGTGAGCAACGAAGTCCCAGATCAGTCACCTTTTGAAGAAGACCACTCCTGTTGCTTTGAGGAGGCCATATTAGAGTCAGGGAGATGCCACGGTGGAGACCTAGTTACAAGGTGTCGGTAGTCAGAGAGATAGCGGTGGCTGACACCAGTGAGACACGGGAACAGAGCCGAGAGGAGGAAGGACTGAGCATCTGAAGGACTTGCTGACGTGTTAGAAATGGAGGGGGAGAGAGGGAGACGAGGGAGAGGGAATGCTCGTTTACTGAGCCCTGCTGGGCCATTTCCCATACACAATCTCATCTAATTCTCTCAACCGTCCTGGCAGAGAGGTATGGTTCCCACATACCCCCAGCCCCACCTTTCCTTTCTTCTCCCTTCAAATTGGGAAAGTCGGACCCAGAGTAGGGACGTCCTCTGCCCTGGATCACATGGCCAGCTGGTGACCCAACCGGACGGAAACTGAAGTCTGTGGGATTCCTGCTGCCAGATGCCTTTGTTGACGATGACGGTTAGTTCCCAAACTCATTTCTTCATCCCCATCACTTGTGGAACTTAAAAAGAAAAAGAAAAAGCAGAATTCCTGTCCCCACCCTCTGGACATTGGTTTAGTAGCTCTGAGGTGGATCTTTTATAAAAAGATCCTCAGGTGATTTTGAGATTGAGTCAGGCTTTTAAAACATCTGGCCTCTTCCAAGCAATTCTGAGGAGCTCAGCATCACTGTTACCCAGTGAGTCAGTCTTGGGAATGACTCTTCTTTGTGTGCATCCATCTTTGTGTTTCAGGAATTAATTGTATTTCCCTTGCTGGATGGGAGGCTATCAGTCACACTCGTGGCCCCAACTGTACCCAAGGAGGAGGGTTGGCAGCCAAACCTCAGGGTGGGCAAGTGACCCCAGAAGAACAATCAGGGAAAGAGGGACATGCTTTCTTTGATGAGCCTACATTAGCTTATAGTTGCTGACACCCATTTGCCCCTCAGTCAGGAGGGCAGATCCTGACTGAGGTGGAAGTATGGAAAGAATCCTGATGCCACTGTCTGTTTGAGCCCCTAGATTCAATCAGCCTTGGGCTTTTTCAGTTACAAAAGCTAATTATATACATTCCCCCCACTGCCCATGTCTACCAGCTAAAGTTGAGTTTCTGTTGCTTGCAACCTACAGATTCTGACTGAGACTCAGAGAAGCTATTACTGAGGCTTCTGCTCTTTGGAATGAATTAGGTAGACATCACAGCAGGGAATAGGTTTGGCATGAACTGAGCGCAGAGCATTGGATTGAATGGGGCAAAAAGGGTGGGCAAATCCAGGGTGTAGAAACTGAAAGTATATGATGAATAGGTTCATTCATTCATTCATTCATCGATACACTCATTCATTCAATCAGCACAATCTTATATGCTAGATACTATGTCTGCCCTATGAGGTACAGTGATGGAAAAAGTCATAGTATGTGTCCCCAAGGAGTTTAGAGTCTAGCAAGGGAAAAAGAGAAGTAAACAGGTTATTTATATATGGATGAACATGTTCTGTGAGCCTAGAAGGAGAGACTTGGCCTGGTCTTTGACATCGTGACTGGGAAGAGTCACTGTGAAGGGGTGACTATGTTCAAGAAGGCATGCTCTTCTCACCTAGTCCACCTAATCTTTATCTTCCCCCTTAGAGTTCCAGGCAACAAGTTATTGGCACCAGGCAGAAAAAGATAGAAGCTGCCCTCGAGATACTTACATTTAGATACATTACCCCTTTTCACCTGTATCTTTACTTCTCCCCTTCTCAACTTCATTCCCATCAGTCTACAAACTAATAATCTCTTTATCTTTAATAAGGAAGTTTGGTGGCTCAGACGGTAAAGTATCTGCCTCAAATGCAGGAGACCCAGGTTCGATCCCCGGGTTGGGAAGATTCCCTGGAGAAGGAAATGGCAACCCACTCCAGTACCCTTGCCTGGAAAATCCCACGGATGGAGGAGCCTGGTAGGCTACAGTTCATGGGGTCGCAAAGAGCCAGACACGACTGAGCAACTTCACTTATCTTTAATAAGATAAAATTGAGATCCAATCAAGCAAATCACTTCACTTCAGTCCTCAGTCTTGTCAGACTCTAGGACCCCATGAACCACAGCACGCCAGGCCTCCCTGTCCATCACCAACTCCCAGAGTCCACCCAAACCCACGTCCATCGAGTCGGTGATGCCATTCAACAATCTCATCCTCTGTCGTCCCCTTCTCCTCCTGTCTTCAATCTTTTCCAGTGTCAGGGTCTTTTCAAATAAGTGAGTCAGCTCTTCGCATCAGGTGGCCAAAGTATTGGAGTTTCAGCTTCAACATCAGTCCTTCCAATGAACACCCAGGACAGATCTCCTTTAGGATGGAAAATCAACCAAATGCAAATCTTGGTCTTCTTTTGATAAATCCATCTCTTTCCTTATCTTCAGAGCTAGCTTCTTGAAAAAGTTGTTGTACTTTGTACTTTGCTTTCTACTCACTGTTAAAGCCCACACCACCGGGAAAATGGCACTGCATTCAGCCATTCACCAAGGAATTGTTGAGTCATTGTTCAATGTCAGACATTTATGTTGTCACTGATGAAGATTCACTGCTGAACAGGACTGATGTGATTCCATTCCTCAAGACAAGACAAGTGATTCTACAAAGAGTGGAGAGTGTTTGGGCAGACAATCTTGGTCTCCTAGGGAACCTCGTCTCATGGCCTTAGAGTATTAGGAGGTGAGCCATGAAATATGAATAAGAGTGTGCCGGGCTTGTGAGTGTTGTGTTGATGGACAGATGGAATGTGGGTCAAAAGTTTTTAAGCAGAGGGGACAAAATATCTGAAAAAGCTCATAGGATATTGGAAAACCAGAGTGATGAGATCTTTGAGTCAGTGGAAGCCATTGTGTGGAGGACCTTCGACTTCATATGTGAAAGGCAAGGGAGGGGCGTAATTACATTTGTGATTTAGAGAGATCTTGGGAGTGGCAGTGATGGAGAAAACAGTGAGTGATTCTCAACTTTTTCAAGGCCTGCAGCAGCTTATTAAAACCCAAGCTTGGGAGCCATTTCCTGAAATTCTAATTCAGGGGACAATGTGTCTGAATTTGTCACAAATTCACAGTCTGTGTTAGTATTGATGGTCCAGGAATCACACTTTGGGAACTCTTGGAGAAGGTATAACGGGAGGGCAGGATGCTGGAAAGATTGGAAGGCAGGGGGAGAAGGGGACGACAGAGGATGAGATGGTTGGGTGGGCATCACTGACTTGATGGACATGAGTTTGAGCAAGCTCTGGGTATTGGTGATGGACAGGGAAGCCTGGTGTGCTGCAGTCCATGGGGTTGCAAAGAGTCGGACTCAACTGAATGAACTGAACTGAACTGAGGATGCCAGAAGAAAGATTAGGCTGCTGTTTTAAGTGATAGTCTGAATGAAAGGAATGAAGAAGAGGAAGGATCTTGGGTGGATGAGGCTGCTGTCCCACTGGGGAGGAGGTATGGTCAAGAAGATGCCTCCATTTTGCTAAATCCCATGGAACCATTCTCCACACACCCTGCTTCCCCTCTTGCTGTCTTTGATACTTCCGATAGAAGGGCCTCCTCATGGAGCCTTCTCCCTCCTAAGTAATAATAGTGTCTTCTTCTTTGTTCCCTTTCCAGTATTTCCTGGGTTCTTTCCTAGATTCCATTTACCCTAGGGAGGGTGGGGGTGGTCTTCAGCAGCTCCCAGAGCTTGAACCCCTTCCTACCACATAGCACACTTTGAAATTGTTTGTGAAATAACTCAGGGTCTAATTGTCTTCAGTTCCTTTGTTCTCCACTAGTCCATAGGTGACTCAGGGCTAGGACCTTATCTATGTCATTTATCTCAGCATCTCTTCACACCCCCAGCACACTATGGGCACCTAGTAGGTGCTCAGTAAATATTTATGGGCAAACAACAATCTGTCTTGCTCTGACCATTTTGCCAGCTCTGTGAATGCAGGCAAATTACTTAATCTCTAGAAGTTTTCAATCTCTTTATATGTAAATTAGGGATTAGCAATTGAATTTATCTTCTACCCATTGCTTGGAGGGTGGTGAACTAAGAAAACTGTGTATAAAATTCACAGTGAAGACTCATTATTGTTGTAGTGGGTTTGTTTTTATTGTTGGCTGCTTGTGTGATTTGGGGAGAACTTGTCTGAACTTCAGTGTCATCGAATTAAAAAATTACTCTCTAGGTGGGCTGCTGGGAGGGCCCGTGAGATGGAAGGAGATAGGAGGTGTGTAAAGAAGGTTAATCCTCTCTCCTTGAGTTCTCCCATTCCCTAGTCCGGAGAGACCCCTGACTGCACTGGCCTGTTTTATCCCTTGATGGGCTGATGGGGTGACAAAGGAAGAAAGTGTTGGGGATTGCCGTTGAGCTGCTCCCAGGCATTGTGTAAAAACAAAGCACATTCCTTTAGCCTCAGAACGTCTACACACCATTAACGCTTCCCCTCCACTGTGTCTTCCTAAAGAGCTTAGTGTGGACTAATATTGAAAGAAATAAGATTTAAAACAAAATGAGAAATCAACTCAGAGTCATTTTGAGTCACTTCAAATCAGTTTGGCAAAATGAGCATTCTTGGGTATTTCTTCTACATTTGGAATTAATCTCTAGAGTAATGAAAATAAAAATAAATAAATAGAGTTAGTCTAGTTTCACCTTGGAGGGATCTAGAGTAGAGAAAAATTATTGCTACAGCTTTTGTGGTGGGTGGTAGAGTCTTTTTAGTTTTGTTTTTTTTTTTTCAAAACGGGTCCCTGTTCTCATTCTATAGCTGTGTCTACCTCCTTCTTTGAAACAGGCATGTAATAAATGTTCATTGGAAGGACTGATGCTGAATCTGAAGCTCCAATACTTTCGCCACCTGACTTGAAGAGATGATTCATTGAAAAAGACCCTGATGCTGGGAAAGATTGAAGGCAGGAGGAGAAGAAGAAGGGGGCAACAGAGAATGAGATGGTTGGATGGCATCACCGACTCAATGGACATAAGTTTGAGCAAGCTCCAGGAGATAGTAAAGGACAGGGGAGCCTGGTGTGCTGCAGTCTGTGGGGTCACAAAGAGTTGGACATGACTGAGCAACTGAAGGGCAACAACAAGCAGTTTATAATCTTAAAAGGGAATCCTTTTGTGAAGCTACAAATGCATTTATAGTGTCGGGGGACACCGTTCAGCCACTTCTAACCTAAAGTTTATGCATTGTTGGGAAGAAATGTTTCAGAGGCCCTCAGTGTGTACACTAACAAATTCTCATGGGGTATTGCAACCAAGCCACACCAAAAAAAAAAAAAAAAGAAAAAAAAAAACAAAAACCCCAAAACAAAAACCCTAAGATGATTATTTTGTTCTCCTTCGCAAAGACCAGCAGAGAACTCTACTTACACATCCTGGCTGTGAGTACCCAGTTATGAGGCTGAGATTGTGAAAACTTTGTGCATTTAAAATTCTGATTGATTGTTTTTATAATGTGGATCTCTATCCAAATGGCAGCATAAAATAACACTTTCTTCTTCTTTATACGTTCCATCCCTAAGCAAAACCACTCCAGGAATCCCCTGGGGAAGGCATTAATTCCTGGACAGCATCCTGGGTTAAAGGTATAGTTAATATTAACTTATTCCTTCTTGTATATTCCTGACAGAATCATAAGCTCCATCCCTCCTTTTCCAGTTCTTGATCATTGTTACCTACAAAATAAGATTACATAACAGCATAAATGCTGGGGATGCTCTGGATTGGCTAGGAGGACCAATCTCTGTGAGTGAGGGTCAGGGTCAGCCTGATTTTCTGGAAAGAAGTTGGCATCTATTCTGTTTTCAGAATGTTCCCTGGCTTCACAAGCCTAAGGAGGGGGCGGGGGCTGATATGTATTTGGAATTGTTCCCTTTCTTCTCCACAGCCAAGGTCTGCATCCCAAAAGTTGTTTCCTGCTCATTTGGAACAGGGAGTTCTTTTTCTAGTGAGAAACACTCTCTCCTATTCCACAGGCTTGTCCAGACTTAGTGATTCAAACTATCACCTTCCGTGTTCCCCAGTGACTCACTCCAGGGTTTACTACAGCCACAGAGGGGCAGAGAGTGAATCCTGTAAGTTTGCCTCTGCTTCTCTAACACTTTGAACTACTCCACCTCTGTGGATGGAATCTTTCTTTGAATTTAGGATGTAGGGTGTGACAGCTTGAAGCTATTAGGGTAGGACTTAGGATCCAGAATAAAGCCTCAAGAAAAAAGACATTAAGGACTCGAATAAATTATTTTAGAGGCCAAAGCCAAAGACAGCAATTATTTATCAATTTATGGGTCATGGTAGATTTAAATTCCCAAGTAAGTACAGGGATCTAAAGATCTACTCTGAGGCTGAGACAATGAGACAATTATAACAGTGATAGTAACTTCCATTCACCTATGTCATCAATGTTCTAGTTTCTGGTTTGGACTGTGGGGTTTTCAAAGGTTCGTAATTAATAACGTGTGTGTATGTTAGTCACTAATTGGGGCTCGCCAGGATCCTCTGGAATTCCTGTCTGTGGAATTCTCCAGGCAAGAATACTGGAGTGGGTTGCCATTCCCTCCTCCAGGGGATCTTCCCAACTCGGGGATCGAACCCGGGTCTCTCTCATTGCAGATTCTTTACCGTCTGAGCCACCAGGGAAGCCCAAAATCTACATTCAAAAATGCTTTTCATGTTCTAGTGATGAGCATATATCATGCATGTCCCTGTGTGAAAGGGGTTGGAAGGAAGGGGAGTTTGTCATTTCCAAAATAATAATGACTCACATATGAAGAGCAAGTATGTTTTATGATCTGGACTGTAGCATTTCTATACTGGTTGCTTCGCAGGAGCAACTGGTGAGTCTCATTTAACAAATGACTAAGGTAGGAGTGAATGGATGGCATCACTGGCTCAATAAACATGAGTTTGAGCAAACTCCAGGAGATGGTGAAGGACAGGGAAGCCTGGCCTGCTGCAGTTTATGGAGTCGCAAAGAGTCAGACACGACTTAGTGACTGAACAACAGGTGTGAATGAGCCGTGAGTTTCTCTTTGTGAAAGGAAAAACTAAGCAAGGAACAACAGAATACAAACAAATACAAAATAAAAGGAGAAAAGAAGAACTGAGGTTCCATCAGGCCTAAGTGCTGAAACCTCAGGTCCTTGAGACTGGCTAGTTTAATGCTACTGGCTTGTTTGACAGGTGGTCGAGCACAGGTTAAGCCTACGTTGGAATCCTGGTTCTGTTCTTCATTATCAGTGCACCTTGGCACATGGATGAGTTTCCCTATCATGGAGAAATCAACAGTACCTCCTTCATACGGCTGGCTGGGGAGTTACTCAAAGGAAAATGCTCAGAAAAATGCCTGAAACCTAAATACGGTTATTCCTTGGGTCAGTCCATCAGGCCCCAACCCCAAAGTATCTTTGATCTCAGGACTGCCGACACAGAAAGAGCTCAAGCATGACAGCCAAGTGTTGAGTGCTTTTCAACAAGCATGGGACTTGGATTCAGCCTTTTACTATGTAGCTGCGGAGAAGTTCTATAAGCACTCTGAGCTTCTACATTCCCTGGTTTGTAAAATAGGGTCAATAACTTGCCTCCCAGAGTGCCTGCTACTGCAGATTAGCAGCAAAAGTCAGTTCCTACTCTTTTGCCATTGACTCTTTCAAGGGGCAGAACCCCTGGGTTCCAATGGAGCTGGGGAATGGCACAGAACCTCCAAGCTGAGTTTTTCCTTCATCTTCCGAATCCCCAGTCCTCACCCTCCTTTGTATTCATAACTGTTATCTTTAACTTCTAGCATCCCTTTTACCTACCTCTAACCCTCTCACTAGCCTACTGCCCTTTCATTCTTTGAAGTATCAACTCTGGCCCTTATCAGAGATCTCCAGGAAGCATCTTATAACCCTGAGAACTTAAAGACCTTAAGTCCCCAGACCCATTAGAACAAAGACAAGCCCTCACCCTTTCTTAAATGACTTCTTTTCCCATCCTTGTAAGCTCATTCCCTTAAGGGCCAAATACTGTTAGTTTGCAATCGATGAAAAGAGAATCAGGGGGGAAAAAAAAAGAAAACAAAACACAACTTAAGATTTGGCTCAATTATATATTTGAAGGTATTTTATTTTTTCTAAAAACAATAGAAAAAAATCAACTTTAAAAAGGAAAATGTACTTAAATAAAAAAATTTACCTATATAGTAGGTATAACCTTCTATAAATTTTATTAAAGTTATTTACATTTCATGGCTATATTTACAAAGGAAAATCAGGTGAAATTCAGGAGTTTTTAAAAACAATTCTTAAATACAAATCTGTTAAAGGAAAAAAAAAAATGGTAAGCATAAAAAAAAAAGTTCTTTTATGCCCAAAGTTCCATTTGAGGCAGTTTATAGCATGACTAAATCTTTCAGTCTTAAAGATCCAGCCAAGGTTGTGAGGTTGTTCATGCACATGAAAGATGTTCCTATGTAAGGAGTTGACAGAGGAACCTTTTTCCTCACTTTCCCTTAGTAACAAATGAGAATTTCCTGAGGGAGTCCAGTTCCTCCCTCCAATAGGTCAATTTAGGCGCAAGAGTTCCGTATCTGTTCAAGTTTGAGTTTCAACTGTTCTCGCCTCTTCCGCAACACGTCTTTCTCTGAAGTGAGCTTTTGCTCCTCTGCTTGGACTGACAGGATGTACGCTGTGGCTTTTTTAAGGATAACTACCTTGGGGGCTTTTTCATTGTTCTCCAACTCTGGGATCTGGTCACGAAGAGCAAAAAAGCTGCGTTTCAGCTCGTTTCTCCTCTGGCGCTCCAAGACGTTATGTGTCCGCCTCTTGTCATTCTCCTCCGTGTCCGAAGACCTTGGGCTGGCACATTTGCGGTTGTTGCTGATCTGTTTCAGGACCCTGCCACTGTCCAACTTAGCCCTCTTGGCGGCGGGATAGTCCTTCCTAGTGGAGGGGGGCGCTGCGTAATTGTGCTGATGGGTAGACACATGGCATCTCTTTAGGACCAAAGGGCTGTGAGGAGGCTTGCTGTGGCTGCCTGCAGAGGGTGACCCCGATTCTGACCTTTTGGCAGGGGGCTGCCTCTTTTCCACAGAAACAACATCAATTTCTTCCTCATCCTCTTGTTCTTCCTCTTTAAGAAAGAAAAAAAAAAATCACCCAGTTAACATCAGTTTTCTTAAAGCAATCAATGACCAGATGAAATTAATACTATGCCAACACAAGGGATTATTAGATAAGAGAGGACCCAGAGGAGTTCCCTGCCAGTCCAGTGGTTAAGACTCCATGCTTCCATCACAGGGGGCAAGTTTTGATCCCTGGTTGGGGAACTAAGAATCCCCCATGCCATTGAGTGAGGCTAAAAAAAAAAAAAAAAAAAAAAAAAGGACCCTGGCACAAAGTTATTCCCAGACAGGTAGCCAATCATCTCTGCTTTTCTTCTCATGAAGACAGAATCTCAGGGAGGAAAATGACAGCTGGGTTTATGGCACAGACAAGAAAATTACAATTTACCAGGATACAGCATTGATGCCAATTCTTACCTAAGACTTAATGAGGCCCTGGACACACCCAGACAACGCACATTCCCAAGCACCTCCTATTTGGAAGGGACTTTATCTTTACCGAGAACCCTTCAGGTGTTGCAAATGATAGCTGCAAATCTTTGGTATAACTTTAGCAACTCCCTATCTTACTGGAAGTGCAAAAAGAAAAAAAAAAAAAAAGCCTTGTAGCTTTGCCAAAAGTCCTAGAAGGTGGGGGAAGGAAAAAACGAAGTCTAATTTTGGAAGAGACTGGCTCTTAAGTGTTCAAAAGAGGTGCAAAGATCCCAACTCAGTCCGTACACTTTTAAGGCACTTTCACTAGCTCCCGGCGCTCAGGTGGGAGGCTGCCCCTTCTCTGTACACTGCCCCTCTTCATTTTTGTTGATCTGTAGTCCATTAAATCCCAACAACTCAGAAGGGAGGAGGGAGGTAATTCATTCACTCTTGGAGAGATCAATCCTCTCTTAACTCCACAACGACGACCCGCCCCGCCCCCTTCCAGGGCAATTAAAATGCTTAAGAGGGGTAAGAGGGAGCGGATTGGGTTGCTAGATAAGCTAGAAGATTTAAAAACCCAAAAGAAATTCCTAAGGGGGGGGGGAGGGAAAGGAGAGGACTGGCCACTAGGGCGATCTTAGGGGAAGGAGTGGGAAGAACAGTAAAGCTCAGTGTTTCAGGGATGGTGAAGCTCCCAGACCCTTCCAGACCTGCCATTTCTTTTCCAAATATAAGGGGAAAAAAGGCAGGGGGGAAGAGGGGGCAACTGAAATGTGGCCCCTTGAGTTGGCAGCCAATGAGAATAGGAAAGACACAGCCGACCCCTCTGACGTGCCTGGAGGGTCCCAGCTTACCAGAGTCGCTGCTGGTCGTGGGTGGGGTCTCCTCGTGGAGCGCCAGGGGCTCGGGACTGGCCCGCGGGGAGGACTCGGCAGAGGAGAGCAGAGAGTCAGAGGACGGGGAGAAGGCGGTGGAGTCCGGGGAGGCGCAGGGCTTGGGCGAGCTGCTGTCGTTGAGCGGGTAGGGGAAGACCACCGAAGGGTCGATGCATTCGGAAGCTGCGGCGCTCAGGTCCTGCAGGTACAAGCTGGAGGTGGAGCAGCCGCCGTGCCCGCGGGCGGGGCTCGGGCTGCCGCCGTCTTTGCGCGCAGCCTGGTAAGAGGCCAGCTTCTCCGAGACGAGCTTGGCGGCGGCCGAGAAGCCGCTCCACATACAGTCCTGGATGATGATGTTTTTGATGAGGGTCTCGTCGGGGTCGCAGATGAAGCTCTGGTTCACCATGTCGCCTCCCAGCAGCTCGGTCACCATCTCCAACTGGTCCGCGGAGGAGAAGCTGCCGCCGCCGCCGTCGTCGTCTCCCCTGGGCGAGAAGGGGGCGACCGCGACGTACGAGGGCGAGCAGAGCCCCGAGCGGCGGCTCGGGGACAGGGGCGGGGTGGGCAGCAGCTCGAATTTCTTCCAGATATCCTCGCTGGGCGCCGGCGGCTGCAGTTCGCTCTGCTGCTGCTGGTGGTAGAAGTTCTCCTCCTCGTCGCAGTAGAAATAAGGCTGCACCGAATCGTAGTCGAGGTCATAGTTTCTGTTGGCGAAGCTGACGTTGTGGGGCATCGCTGCAGCCTGCCGGAGGGGGCACACAAAGACGGGGCAAGTCTTGAGTTAGAGGGGTCTTGGATGGTGCCGAAACCCCACGCAGCGCGCACCGCGCGCCACAATTCAGAACCACTCCCCTTCCAGCGCGATCCCCAAATGGGGCTGATGGGGGGTGGGGAACGGACAAAAAAGGCACCCTTTTAGCCCACTCTGAGTGACCCTCTACTATCTCAGACACACACTTGGCGAACCAGCTCCGCAGCGCCGCGGGGCTTTTCTGCTCCCCCCCGGGGAGCCTGGAGCGCGAAGCCCGGGAGTCGGCCCCGCAACCGCCGAGCAATCGAAATCAGCTTTGGCCTCAGTCACAGGCCGGGGGAGGCGGCGGCGGCGGTGGGAAATAGGATCTGCCAAACCCCAAGGCGCAAAGTTTTGCGCCACCTGAAGGAGGCGGCGAGAGGCGCCGCGGCGGGAGCGGTTGCGCTCGGCCCCCTCCCGCTCCCGGGCCCCTAGCGCCGCGCCCGTTCCCACTCGCGCGCCCTCGTCTCGCTGCTTCCCCTGCCGGCGCCGCCGCCCCTCCCAGCCTCCCTTCTCCGCCTCCCGCATCCCTGCCCCCAGCGCGCCCCCCTTCCTTCCTTTGCGGGCTTTCCTTCTCTCTCCGGCTGGGGTGGCGAGCTCAGCTTCGAGCCTTAGCCCTTCTCCAACCACCTCCCACCCCACCCTCATAAATAAAAGGAGAGTGTTAAATAATAACAGGGACGTCTCCCTTCAACACTCACTACGGCGACGCAACTGCGCCAGAGACCCTGCTACGATTCCGCGCCGGGAGCCGGGCGTCTTCCCCCTCACCGGCCGAGGGTAGCAGCTGTTCTCGAAAAGCCCGGAGTCTCGCTCCTGGCTTTCCTTCGCATCTCAGGGGGCGCAGGGACACCCGCGCGGGGACCCCGGAGGCGGCCGGGGAGCCAAGGCTGGGTGCAGAGATTTTGCCCTCATTTCCCCCCCTCCCCGAGTCAATAATTTTAGGAGACTCGGACACATCTTTGCCCCAGCTTCCCTTGCCCCGTCCCCGCGCCTTCCCAACACCGAGTCCTAACCTCTCTGTAGACCAAAATCTTTAATTTTATTATCCTTAAAAAAAAAAAAAAAAAAAAAAAAAAAAGCCAAAGGCCAACTTCTAAAAGGAGCCGGGAGCGTCGGAGACGCCGAGGGGATCGGCGGGCGGGACGCGCCGCAGTGTCTGTCTCCGGCTGTCAGAAATGCAGTAAGCCGAAATTTAAATGCCCTTTTCCAGACAGGGAAAAGTCAGCGGCTGCGGAGCTCTCTTCGCTCACACACGCAATGTATAATTCTTACTCCAAGGAGCTCAGGATGTAAAGGGTTTTCTGCCAACCGCGAAGCATACCCTTCTCCCCGACAAAAGGCAAAAAAGCAATTAATGCAATAAAGCATGAATGTCCACCCGGCCGGGGTCAGCGTCCATCTAAGGCGGGCAAAAACCTCTAAAGGCCACTTTCAGAAAACGCAGCCCCGGTTTCCCTCTGCCTTCCTCTCTCTTCCCATCTTGACAAGTCACTGTACCCCGACCCAGTTCTGGTTCCTCTCCACCCCACCCCGACCAGCCACAACTACTCAGAGAAAAGTGTCAATAGCGCAGGAATGGGAGAAAAGACGCTCGATTCGGGCGTTCTGCTCATCGCGGCGTCAAGGCGGTAGCAAAAATAAATGGAAAAGGCCAATAGGTCCGGGTGCTCACCCGTATTTCCACTATCCGAAGGAAATCTAGCGTCCAAAAAGCGGCGAGGAGCGCCTTTCAGAGGCGCGGGTCGTGGGCAGCGGCGGGGGAAAGTGTCTCCCCAAAAAGGCAGAAGAGCCTCTCTGCGTCCGGGGAGTCTTGGTGTCGCTCGGGTGTTGTAAGTTCCAGTGGGCAAAGTTTCGCGGATGCCGCGCGGTGGCGGACCGCTAGCAGGGGTCCGCGGGGAGGGTGGGGTGGGGGCCGGCCGGGCTGGAGGCGCAGAAGCCCCCCTTTGAATCCGGATCTCCCTTCCCCGGGCGCCCGGAGCGCGACTCCGCTCGCTAGGCTGGCTCGGCTCTTCCACCCTGGAGGGCCCGCCCGCACGCTCCCTCTGCCTCTCGCTGGAATTACTACAGCGAGTCAGATAAAGCCCAGAAAAAACCGGCTTTTATACCGAGAAGGTAGGCCCCTCCCCCTCTGTTCTTTTTCCCGCCAAGCCTCAGAGTAGCCCTGCCCTTCCAGGCAGTGGTGGAGCCCGGCGGCGGCCGCGGCGAGCCAGCCGCTTCGGTAGCCGCGAGATGCGCAGCCCGGGGGTCCTCCGCAGCGGAGACCCTCGCCTATAAAGGGCTGGTGGGCGGGGACTCACCGGAGAGGATCTTTTTTTCTGTCTCCCCCGCCCTCTGCTTTGGGAACCCGGGAGGGGCGCTGGTGGGGAGGGAGGACCGGAGGGGAGGAGATTCAGCTCTTTGAGCCTGGCACTCCAGTGCGCCGAGCTCTCGGATGTAAACACGGTCAGAGCGCCGCATGAATTAACTGCGCGCGCCTACCATTTTCTTCTGCTCCCGCTCAAACCGTCTCTCTGTGCTGCCTGGTTCCTCTGGAGCAGCGCTGTGTTGGACAAACGGCATACTTGTCCTGTGTGCTTAAATCATCTGGGGCAGAGCCGCTGATCCCTTGACGCTGAGAATACACCGTGTACCCACGGCTGCGCCATGCACGTCCCGGGTGGACTGGCGCCTCCCTAAGGCCGGGAAAGGGGCAGCCTTTGGAAAATAACTCCTACGAAGAGAGGAGGAAAGAAGGGGTATTGATGGGCGCGCGCTCTGAATGTGTGTGTGTGTGTGTGGGGGGGGGGGGGGCGGGGGGGGGGTTGTTAAGTGTCGATGGGATACATGATCAGAGGTATAGGGAAGAGAAATGGTGCCTGGAATAACCAAAATAATTCTGCAACGCGCTGCCACGTATACTTGGAGAGCGCGTTATGAATAAACACCCATTGCATTTGTTGGGGGTGTTATGCATTCTGGATGTGCGCAGCTTTCTCGACTGGGCACCTTCCACCCACAATGAATCCCCCGATTGTTGCCCAAGTCGCAGAGGACCCCCCACTCCCGTCCCTGCCCGCGCAGACCTCCACGGATCTGTGCAGGAGCCAGTGTTCCTTCCCCCGCCCGCCCGCCGTACGCGCTAATCCCTGAGATCTTTCTGCGCGTTCCGGAGCTGGAGTAAGGGAGGAGCGCGCCTGCGGGTGCGCGCCGCGGGGGGACCACCCCCGTCCCTCTACACCCCCATCCCACCCCCGCGCCTCTCTCTCGGAGTTCCCAATTCCGCAGCCAGGTTTCAGAAAAGAGACGAATCCTTTTTACGCCCCGTGGCGCCGGTTTGCACCACTCTGGGGCTCCCAGGTTTGGGGAAAAATCAAAGGCGCTAGACGGGAAGATACAGCCCGGGGGAGGGGAGCGCGAGGCGCGGGACCAGACTCCCCAGAAGAGGGAAGGGGGCGAGCCGTCGGATCCTGCCTGGGGAGTCTGCAGAGTCCCCGTGAGGAAAACCGTTAACTCTTTCCTGCTCGGACAGACCCGACGTTGACTTTCTTTCTGAGTCTGCTTTCCTCTTTATCACTGGGCTCAAAATCACACACACACACACACACACACACACACACACACACACACACAATGCATCGATTCTCATCTAAGGAGAGGAGCCAAGTATTACTTCCGTGTCTTGAGCGGGGAGGGGGGGGTGCTGGCAGTGTCTTGAGCCAATTAAAAATTGGCCGAATTTCAGGCATTGATTTCCTAGTTCACTGACTCTTAAAATTATTTCTGAATACCATACTGAAGTGTGTATGTATAATAGAATCCACGTACATCTGTATACCTTTCATGCTCACGTTGACCTAGAATTTTGCCCAACACGACACATGATTTGTTCACTCCCTCAATGAATCGATATTTAACATATAATGCAAATCCCCTCGGGATTTACTATTCTGCATTACACAGACGCGATCTATCCCAGCCCCGGTCCCTCATCCAAGGGCATTATAAGTAAACTTTTCCACGCCCCTTCCCCCTCCTTCCAAAAGTGAAAAAAATTCGGGACGGGGAGGGCTCGCCTCTGTCATGCCTGTGTTTGAGATAAATTATTACCCGTTGAGTTTGCTGCTAGGCGCTCAATTGTTAAGAGTAGTAACTTCCTCCAAATCAGGCTCAGGCACAAGTCGGTTTTAAGGACTGCAAATTGCTCCAGCCTCCAGGTCTTTGCCGCAAACGCAAAAGTGACCAATCCCTAGCCAGGGTTTTGCTGCAAAGCATCTTTCCCTGCCCCCTCCCAGAGCTGCACCCGCGCCCCAGGTTTGCGAAAGTTAAAGTAAGCGTGCCCTCTACTGGCAACCTAGGTCGCTGCGTCGGGATGCCAGCTGAGGGCGGGCGGGTCGGGTGGGGGCAGGGGAGTCCGGGAGCGCAGGGTTTGCACCGGTCTGAGGAAGGGGCGGTTCCTTAAAATGAGTTTCCAGCCGCCGTTTTACGATTCCTTCAGGCCAACTGCAGGGAGGTGGAAAGAGGAATCACTGGAGAGAAAAGTGGTTCAGAGGCGGCTGTTCAACTGCATAAGCAGTGGTGAAAATTAACCCATAGCTACTCAAGGGCAGGCTTCCTAGGTGGCTCAGTGGTGAAGAATCTGCCTGCCAATGCGGGAGACTCAGGAGACGCAGGTTCGATTCCTGAGTCGGGAAGATCCCCTGAAGGAGGCAATGGCAACCCATTCCAGTATATTTGCCTGAAGAAATTCCATGGACAGAGGAGCAGGTTATTATCATCCATGGGGTCGCAGAGTCGGACATGACTGAGCAACTGAGCACGCAGGCACTTATAGACAACGAACATCACCCTATAGAGAGCTGATTCCATTTATGGGAAACGGTGAAATAATTAACAAGTATACACACGAAAAAAATTCCAGCAAAATTTTAAAGCAGCAAAACACGCTTTAGACCACACACCGTTGAAACCAATCATCTTCTAGCCACCAAGTTTTAGAGAAAGACGTTAGATTTATTGGGGAAGTGGAGGCACGGGGAAGGTGAGGAATTAGTTTTGCTACTGTTTTATTTAAATGAAAAAAAATTGGTGAAGAGCCAGATGTTTTCATAACAATGAAGGGGGGGGGCATTTGGGATTCCACTGGGAAAAAAGTGTAAAGGATTATTTTAATAAAAAGCTTTCATATCAAAACAACTGAGCAATAAAGGTGGAAGTAAATGTGAAGGAAACTTACATAGCATGCTTAATGAGTGTGACTATTTCAGATAGGTCTCTGTGACCAGAAGGATGTTTGACAGTGTCTGATCACCTAGATAGATCCTCAGGAAACGTTGGCAATAGGAACTCCTTCCTGGAAGAGGTCTCTTCAGCTGTTTTCCTAGGAATCTTGCACTTTTGGCATTACTCTGTGGAGGCTGAATGACTGCTCTCTACTGTGGCAAGGAAAAAAAAAAAAAAAACCACAAAAACTCAAAACCAATAAATCAAGCAACAACAATAAAAGTAGGTTTCGTTTGACCTCAGATGGCTGTTTCTGGAAGTTGCTAAAGATGGCTGTTATACCTGTCTTAAGGTCTGACTACCAAACCATGCCAGCCATGTGTAGGCGATGTGAACCTCAAGCAGAGATGCTGTTGGTGGCTTCAGGACTCAACCTTCTCTCCCAGGCTAGTAGTATCAACTGTGGTGGTATTTTCAAGTAGCAGCCTGGAGTTTTGTGCTTCCAAATAAGGTAGGGGCCATCCCATTTCACAGCCGAGGAAATGGAAAGCCATGTCTCAGCAAGGCTTGTCTTAAGGGACTTCTCTATCTTTCTTTTAGTAATTTTAAAGAGCCATTTGACCTAGAAGAGACATTTGCTGGGTTGAGAAATGGCAAGGGAATTTAAAACTAATAATATCATTCGAGATGACCAAAGAGATGCATGTTACTGTAAAATAAAAGTTATAAATAGAAAAATAACAGAACTTAAAGAGTTTTTGATCTCTTTTGAGATCTCTTTTGATCGTAAAGAGTTTCTGATCCTGATCACCCGGAGATAGCTGATGAAGTTTGTCTTTTAAGAAAAGTTTTTAAGGGACAGCCTCGGTCTTTCTACTTCCTTTTGGAAGTCAGGGCAAGGTGTCTATTAAATGAGCATTTCTGGTTTGCTGGTCTAAGGACGCTCCCAGGCTGCGTGTCTCCTTCCTTTCTGGGGTGCTGCTGGGTTTCTAAGAAAAGACAGGTTGCCCAAACAGCAGCTGTGTTTTCACCCATGGGGTTGGGACTCCAGGTCCAGTAAGATTGCCTCACGGAAGAGAACATTGGGTCACTGCAGGAAACATTTTTTTTTTCCCTCCAGGGTGGTATAACTGGAAGTCATTTGATCTCTGCATATTCTTACATTGACAGTCATGCGTCAGTTTTATACTTAGGAAAAATGAAGTACAGAAAGAATGAGCAATTTGACCACACTTTCTCTTTTCTTTGCAGGCACAGGATGGTGAGATTCAGAAGGTGTGACTTGTATAAGGTAACCCCAGTCTCCTCCCCTTCTTTGAATATCTCTCCCCCTCCAGCCCACCCAGAGAAACTTTCCTATGGATCTTCAACAGACAAGAGCAGTGGAAAGAAACTGGACGTGGGTGATCAAAAAGCTAGCTGCAACCTGGAGATGAGACAGAAAGCCCCTCAAAGGTGATTGGGACGCTATTTCAAAACCCTTTTAGGGACTTCCTGGGCAGTCTAGTGGTTAGGACTCTCCAATGCAGGGGGCCTGGGTTCAATCCCTGGTTTGGGAAACTAAGGTCCCACATGCTGCTCTGTATGGCCAAAATCAATAAGAAACTGACTTAAAAAAAAAAAGAAAAGAAAGAAAAACCCTTCAAGTCATTGAGGACTGTCAAGGAAAGGGTCGGGGGAGAATGATAAATACATACATAGCTCCAGCAGAAAGATCATTTGGAAAGGACTGTTAGATTAAAACCAAGCTAGCCAGGGAATGTTAAAAGAAGGGAAAGTCTGACGAGCATTTTAATGCCAACCTTGTTCCCAATGAGAGGAGTACAGGAAAGCTCTCCAACAGACAAGCAAATAAAATCCAGCATCATTAATTCATAGGAATGATATTAAAAAAAAGCAGTGAAGAAAAGCTTTGTGCCTTTTTAAAAATGCATGTTTTTGAATGTTGTTTCTCTCCCCCTACTCTTGCTTCTAGCATACTGCATACATTAAAGCAGCTGAGAAAGGAAAAAAAAAATCAGCAAGTGTTTTTAACATAAAGCTCTAGAGCCTACGTTTCCTGTGTCGCGTTGAGGACGCTCAGTTGCCTGTCTTACCCACGGACCTTAGATCCTGGCGGAGGGTCAGAGTTGGACTCGGTAAACCCTGGTCTCCTCTCCAGCTTGGCATTCTTCTTTCACTCTTTAGTCCCTCGCTGTAATCTTGCCTCACTTTGTAGCTGCTAGAATAGACAAATGGTTCCTTTGTTTAGCTTCTTCAAAGGCTCGGTTTATTGTTCTGTAAGTGCCAAACCCAAGCCAATCTCAGAAGTTTCCACACTTTTGCTCACTTGGCCTGTCTTCGCCGTGGTCCTTTTGGGCAACATCTGTCTCCAGGATGGACCCTAGCTGGGTTGGAGGTGGGGAGGTGACTGTAATGGAGACTCACTGGGTAGAAACGTCTACTTTTCAATCTTAGACCTTCATTTGGAAGCCAGGGGGATGGGAGATCCCAAACCAAGGCTTCTGGACTTTCTGCGAACAGCTCACCCTTGGTGGTTAGTATTTTTAAATTCTGTTCCTTCTGTGACTACTTTTAATGGATTTTGTGACAGAAGGGAATTTCTTAAAAGTACCTAGTGCCCTTGGATCACCTTGGGCCTTTCCCATTTTCTTAACTTTGTTGCAGCCAGGGAAACTGATGGCTTTCGAAGAAGATTGCTTCTTTGGTAGATCAGTGGTTTTTGATTGAAGGTGATTTTGCCCTCAGGGGACATTTGAAAATGTCTAGAGCCATTCAGGGGTTGTTACCAAGGAGTGTTCCTACTAGCATACACTGGGTAGAGGTCAGGGATGCTACTAAATGTCCAACAGTGTCCAGGACAGCCCCCCAACAGAACAGTGTCAGCCCTGATATGTCAGAGTGAGAATCCCAGTGTGACTTCTTCTCCTGACATTAACATACCCAGCTGCTTCTTCTGTTTCCACTATTGACTCTTCTTTTTCTTCTACCCACTACAGGTCGCTCCTAGACTTGGCCTGCAGTGGATTCCAAATCGTTCTGAGGGTCCCCTTCCATTTAACCTTGTGCACTGACTCATTCATTGCTAAATCTGGCAAATCCCATGACATCTCTGAATCTGACTACTTTTCTCATCTGTAAAGTGGGACTACTGTCATCACAGTGTCTCTCTCTCTCTCTTTAATTGGAGGATCATTGCTTTGCAATATTGTGGTGGTCTCTGCTGTACATCAATGAGAATTAGTCGTAACTGTATATATACCCCCTCTGTCTCGGGCCGCCTCCTCCCCAGCCCTCCAGATGTCACAGAGGGCCAGGCTGGCCTCCCTGTGTCATCCAGTGACTTCCCACGGGTTATCTGTTTTACACGTGATGATGTATGTATGTCAACGTTACTTTCTCAGTTTGTCTTAACCTCTCCTTCCCCCGCTGTGTCCACAAGTCCGTTCTCTATGTCTGTGTCTCCATTTCTTCTCTGTGAATAAGTTCATCAGCTATTTTTTTTTGTAGATTCCATATATATGCATTAGTATACAGTATTTGTTTTTCTCTTTCTGACTTACTTCAGTCTGTAACAAGCTCTCAGTTCATCCACCTCACTACAGTTGACTCACATTCATTTCTTTTAATGGCTAAGTAATATTCCATTGTATATATGTACCATAGCTTCTTTATCCATTCATCTGTTGATGGAGATCTAGGCTGCTTCCATGTCCTGGCTATTGTACATAGGATAGCATCTTTCTTATTGAGTTTCTTATTGTAAAGATTAAATGAGGCAATGCATTTGATATAGAACCTGGTGCTTGGCCTGGAGTAGGAAATGGCAACCCACTCCAATATCTTTTCCTGAAAATTTCTATGGACAGAGGAGCCCGGCAGGCTATAGTCCATCGGGTCACAAAGAGTCGGACTCTACTGAACACACACACACATGCACACTAATGCTTGGCTTATGGTCAGTAAATGCTAGCAGTTGTTAGAATTTTAGCAGAAAAATATGCTATTTTAAGTTTAATGTATCAGTATGTCATGGTGCTTCCCAGAGAGTTCCATGACATTTCTCTCCTTTATCACTTCATCAGGATTGAAAAATGGTGGATGAGTACATGTGTGACATTGGACAGATGAGAACCAGAGGGGTTGTCTCTTCTCCCAGAGAGATTCCATAATGTTTGATGACTAATTTCGAACCCACCCCTTGCCAGTCTCCCTCTGCTGTAAGACTGACTGACTATTCCAACCCTAAGCCATTTCATGGATCCCTTCATCCAGAGAGAGCAAAATTCTGGAAGATCTGCAAGGTCGAATTATGTATTGTTCTTATTTAATACAAATCCAGGCATTCTGTTAGAATTACCCTCCTTTGACTGAATTCAATTCATATACTGTCTAGTAACTGACCATCAGAGTGGTCCTACCAACCCCAGAGTGAATTCCTGGCTGAACAAAGCTTCTGCTGTAATCTACATCTCTTTTCTTGCCCTGGTGAACTGACGGGGATATTGGAAAAACTATTCCTTTAAAGCATAGACTGACACCCTGATTGAAAAGCTTTTGCTGACTTCAAATCCACATTTCCTTCATCATGTTTTAGATCAAGGCGTGCAAGCTAGAATGCTCCCAGGGGCCTAACAGGGAATGTAGATGAGGAAGCCTGAAGGGAGTGGTGAGGACTGCGACAGACGGGAGAACATTTGTCTGTATGCAGCTGGCAGTTGCTACTCGGCATCTATGGATTGTTGTCCCTCAATATGGGCCCACTGGTGCCAACACTTCCAATTTTTCAGGGATGGTGGAATTTCAGGGAAGGTGGAATATCGAATGCTGGCAACTCAGTTAAAAAATTATGGGGCGCTGTGGTTAGTTGCTCAGTAGCATCTGGCTCTTTGCGACCCCATGGACTATAGCCCGCCAAACTCCTCTGCCCACGGAATTTCTCCAGGCAAGGATACTGGAGTTCCCATGCCCTCCTCCAGGGCATCCTCCCAACCCAGGAATCCAACTGGGGTCTCCTGCCTTGCAGGTGGGTTCTTTACCAGCTGAGCTACTAGGGAAGATTATATATAGAAGCGAAACCTGTTTGTGGGATAGATTCAGCCCTCGGTCTGCCTGTCTGAGATCTCTGCTTTTACATGTTAATAAGCCACCTAAGGAGTGTTCCTCTTGTGATAATATTTCCCCTTCCACTGAAAGTCTTTTTATTTTATTTATTTTTTGGTTATGCTGGGTCTTTGTTGCTGCATAGGCTTTTCTCTCATTGCGTCCAGTGGGAGCTACTCTCTAGTTGTGGTGTGTGGGTTCCTGGGCATGTGAGATCATCCCGGACCAGGGATCAAACTCATGTCCCCTGCATTGGCAGGTGGATTCTTTATCACTGAGCCACCAAGGAAGTTCCCCTTGAGAGTCTTAATTGTCCATGCTTTTGTGATAATAAATCTAACAGTTTACTGCTTTTATGGATTTTTGTGATTCCTGGCCCAGAAATTTCTGGGGTCAGGAGGGACTGTGTCATATTCATGTCGGCACCCGCTAAGAAAGCCTCCACATTGCCGTTTGCAGAGTCTGGTCTCCAGGGCCTAGCACACTGCCTGGTGCATTTTTTTGGCTGTTACTAATAGTGCTGTTATGAACACTCATGGACAAGTTATTATTTTTATCTTTCTGTTTGCCTGCACCAGGTCTTAGCTGAGGCATATGGGATCTAGTTCCCCAGCCAGGAATTGAACCTGGGCCCCTTGCATTTGGGAGCATGGAGTCTTAACCCCTGGACCATCAGGAAAGTCCTGTAAATGCCTATTGAAAGAGTGCTATCAGAGGGAGCTCCCAAGAGGAAGACATATGCAGCCCAGCCCAGCTTTAATCCAAAGATAGCCATCTGAGAATTCTTCCTTGCTCCTGTTCCACCGATGGGTGGGTCTTGTTCATATTCCTTGAGGATAGTTGAAGCCTGGAGATGGTTGAGGAGGAGGATGAAGACAGAAGCCATCCAGATAAGCAGAACTGGACTCAATGACCAAAAAACAAAAACGGTAAAATAAAAACTAAACCAAAATTCACAACCGCTTAAAACAGCGCCCCCTGCAGGTTTGTTTCCTCACAGTTTTATAATCAAACCCAGAGGAGATTCTTACAGAATCCGCCAGAAGAAAGGAGGTGTGTGAACACAGTTATCGGTGCTGGGCAGGGAGAAGCTTATCGTGTCTGGCTTTTCACAGGGAAAAGTTATGATCCTTTACTGGGTATGAAGTCAATTTAACTGGTAGTGGTGTGGTAGTTCACAGAAGTGGGCTAGCATAGAAAGTGTCCAAGCTATCAAAGAATATTACTAAGTATGGTTTAATGACCGCCCCCCTCCCCATGAACTTGGTTATAATATGAAACACACTACATCTCTTTTGTTGTTGTTCAGTCACTAACTTGTCTGACACTCTGTGACCCCATGGACTCCAGAATGCCAGGTTCCCCTGTCCTTCACCATCTCCCGGAGCTTACTCAGATTTATGTTCATTGAGTTGGTGATGCTATCTAACTATCTCATCTTCTGCCGCCCCCTCCTCCTTTTGCCTTCAATCTTTCCCAGCATCAGGGTCTTTTCTAATGAGATGGTTCTTCACATCAGGTTGCGAAGTGTTAGAAGCTTCAGTCCTTCTAATGAATATTCAGGGTTGATTTCCTTTAGGATTGACTGGTTTGCTCTCCTTGCTGTCCAAGGGACTCTCGAGAGTCTTTCCAGCATCACAATTTGAAAGCATCAATTCTTTAGCACTCAGCCTTTTTTATGGTCCACCTCTCAAATCCATACATACCTACTAGAAAAACCATAGATTTGACTATATGGATGTTTGTTGGCAAAGTGATGTCTTTGCCTTTCAATACGCTGTCTAGGTTTGTCATAGCTTTCCTTCCAAAGATCATGTGTCTTTTCATTTCATGGTTGCAGTCACCATCCGCATCTCTAACTGTGTATTAAAAATGTTAGAAAGTCATTGCATTATCTCATTATGTCTCCACAGTAATCCTATGAGGTGCAGATTAATATTCCATTTTACAGATGGGGAAAACTGACGCCTTGGAGGGACTTGTTCAAACTCACACAGTGAGTGGTAGAGGTGGAATTCAGCATCCAAATCCTTTTGATGCCACAGTCTTGGCTTCATCTGTTCTACCACAAGCCTCAGTCAGCCCTGATGCCCAGCACTTGCCATGTCTCTGCTGCTGCTGCTGCTGACCAGGGCCAGTTTCCTCTGGGAAATGCACTTTGCTTCTCACGGCTACCCTTATATATGTACACCCTTTTATATATACCCATTATATCCTGGTGTATAACTGCCAAAGAGGCAAGAGCAGATGAGTATCAAGGCAGTGGACACAGAGAAATGGACAGTCTTTGCCCTCCAGGAGGCTTGGTTCTCTGTCTGCTGAAAAATTTCATGAGACAGCTAATATTTGTGTTTGGGAAGTAGATTTTTGTGTTGGTGAGGGGGTGAGGGTGGTGGTGGTATACAGAGGAGAGACTACATTGTTTTGTCCTGGGAATCCCTGTAAGTCCGGGTTCAAACATGGCATTGACTGTGGGTTTGGAGGCTTTGAGAAATGACTTTAATGAACAGAGCCTCAGTGCCCCCATCTGTAGGAAATGGTAACAAGTGTAACCCCCCAGAGTTGTCCTGAAGGTTAGCTGAGAATGCCAGCTGTCTTCAAAAACCATAGCTGTCTTGGGTATCGTTACTCTCTTGAGGATTTTGTTTTCATTTTAGTATTCTGGAATTAAAAACTGTTTTTTTGCTTTCAATTACATGGATTGAAAGTCCTGTTCTCTTCAGAAAAAAAAAAGAATTAGAAAAAACATATAGTTGAAAAGGTAGAGATGTTTTTTGTAACTCTGTACAAGCTAAAAAAAAAAAAAAAAGAAAAATGCAGCTATATAGTCTTTTTAAAAAGGTGTCTTGTCATTAGGATTAGCAGAATTCTTTATCTCACAGCTTCCAGTTTCTTCATTTTCTTTTTTTTCCCCCAGTGAAGTGCTCTTGCTTGCCTTGGGGGCTGATGCAAGGGTCCTATGGGGGCATGCATAGTAATTTCCAAGCTATGTTGCCTGAGCTGGCATTTTGGTGGGTGTCTATATGTGGTAGGTCTTATTATTATTATTGCCATGCTTTGCGGTTTGGGAGATCTCCATTTCCTGACCAGGGACTGAACCTGGTCACAGCAGTGAAAGCACTGATTTGTAACCGCTAGATCAGCAGGGAACTCCCGCAAGAGGTCTCATTATTGAGGGTGACGCAGAGGCTGGGTGACCCTGCTTGTCACTTTCTGCTTTCACACCCAGGCAGCCACTGCACCCTGCCTCCAGCCTGCACAATAAAGTGGATGCCTTCCTGTGACCTCAGCATCAGTGCCCTCGGAAACCCTTGCGGCCCGCCTGCGGTCATCTTGGAATTCTCACCCTCACTGAGGGATGTGGGGGAGGGAGCTGACTTTGGACACTGGCCAGGGGACTTCACAGGCCCAACAAAGAATTTTTTAAAAGGGTGGAATTGGTAATAGGCAGAGGGGAATTCCGCGGATAAATAATAATTTATGCAAGGAATGCCATCTGCTGCTCTGTCGAAGCATTAGTGCATAATTGCGGGCTCAATTCCCTTCCTCTTCCTTGCCCGTTACCTTTCACCTCCTTAAATAATTATATTGACACCTCCCTGGGCTGACTGGGTGGGAAGAGAGGTGGAAGGCACCCCGCTTGGATGCTTGCTGCCCCCAGTGAGCCATAAAACTGAAATAATTAACTGTGATGCTCTAAAGGATTAAACACTGAAGAAGAACATATTGAAGTTCTGGCCAGTATATCTGAATGCTGTGCTGGAAGTTAATGAAAACCGGCTTCGCTGGAGATGCAAGTATTAGTCGCTCAGTCGTGTCCGACTCTGTGATCCCATGGACTGTAGCCTGCCAGGCTCCTCTGTCCATAGGATTCTCCAGGCAAGAATACCCGAGTGGGTTTCCTACTCCAGGGGATCTTCCCCAACCTAGGGATCAAAGCCGGGTCTCCTGCATTGCAGGAAGATTCTTTACCGTCTGAGCCACCAGGGAATCCCTACTGGAGATACAGGATTGTACGTTACATTTGGTCTTTGAGTAAAAACTCTGTTGTGGGATTCTCTAATTGGATTAGGAATCAAACGCTATGTGCCCCGTCACTCTCCACTCTACTGTACTCTACAGAATGTTTAGAAACTATTTATGTTTGAATTCTTCTGTCTTTTTAGCCTGGATGAGTTTTGGCAGAGGAAGTGAGGGGTAAAGCAGAGTTTAGGAGGAGGGACGTGGACAGGGGACAATTTTGGGAATCATGCTAAAGTACTCCGAGCAGAGACAACAAAGCAACTTGAAGACTGAAATTTTCCTGCTGCTTCATTGGCTCAAGTGTTAAGTTTTGACTTTCTCAGTGCTTATAACATTTTAACATAGGTGTGGATGCTTGGGCTTCCCAGGTGCCTCAGTGGTAAAGAATCCACCTGCCAATGCAGGAGTCGCAGCAGTTGTGGGCTCGATCCCTGGATGGAGAGGATCTCCTGGAGCAGGACATGGAAACCCACTCCAGAATTCTTGCTTGGAAAATCCCACAGACAGAGCAGCCTTGTGGGCTACAGTCCACAGGGTCGTAAAGAGTCAGACATAACTGAGCATGCAGGTATGCATGCCAATACTTAGAAGTCAATAGGTTTCACATAAAAATCTGAAAGTCTGCCTTCCCTGGAAAAGTCAACTCTGGTAATTTTGGGCCTAGATTCCCATGTGGATGGAGGTGAGAAGCAGTCAGCTTTCTATTTTGACTCAGTCTCCACCACTCCGTTATGCTGGGCACCTTCATTTTATGACCTTTTTCTGGCTCCCGCATGGTTTTTGTAAGCCTTTGAATTTATGACCCCTATTCAGAAAATTTCCTGATTGATTCACAGTTGTCATTATAAGGAAAAGTTTCATCCAGAGAAAAGAGATATTTATTGAATAGTGATGATATTAGCCAACATTAAGCACACACTATGTGCCAATTGGTCTGACCCTATTTTTTATAACAACTTTATTGAGATAAAAATCACATATCATACAATTCATCTATTTAAAGTGCATGGTTCAAGGAATTCGCTGGTGGTCCAGTGGTTAAAGCCCCATGATTTCATTGCCGATGGTGCGGGTTCAGTCCCTGGTCAGGGAACTAAGATCCTGCAAACTGTGAGATAGCAGCCAAAAAAAAAAAAAAAAAGTGCATGGTTCATTGTTTTATTTCTATATTCAGAGTTATGCAGCTATCACCACAATCAACTTTAGAACATTTTTATCACCCTCAAAAGCGACCCTGTACCTATTGGCAATTACTCTCCATTTCCCATCAACACTCCAGTCTTGAGCATCAAGTACTCTTTCTATCTCCATGGGTTTGTTTATTTTTGCCATTTCGTGTTCATTGTATCAGACTACATGTGGTCCTCTGTGACAGCCTCTTTCATTTAGCATAATGTTTTCAAGATTCATGTTGTAGCATTTATTGATATTACATTTCTATTTAATTAATTTGTTTATTGATTTCTTTTTATTAATGAATAATATTCCCTGGTATGGATATATCACTTCTCTGTTATCTCTTCATCCATGGGGTTGTTGATGGACATTTGGGTTGATTCCACTTCTTCTTATTATGAATAATGTTGCTATGAACATTCCTCTGCAAATTTTTGTGTAGAACATAGGTTTTCATTTCTCTTGAGGGTGGGAATGCTGGGTTATATGGTAACTCTATGTTTAACCATTTGAGGAAATTATAAATTGTTTTCCAAAGTGGCTGCACCATTTTTTATTTCTACTGGTAGTGTGCTGAGCTGAAATGGTTCAGTCAGTAAAGAATCTGCCTGCAATGCAGCAGACCAGGGTCCAATCCCTGGGTCAGGATATGGCAACCCACTCCAATATTCTTGCCTGGGAAATCCCCTGGACAGAGGAGCCTGGTGGGCTACAGTCCATGGGGTCACAAAGAGTCGGACACAACTTGCCCCCCCTCCCACCGGCAGTGTATGAGGGTTCTGATTTCTCCATATTCTCACCAACCCTTGTTGTTATCTGTCTTTTTTTTATTATAGTCATGTTAGTTGGTGTGAAATGGTGTCTCACTGTGGTTTTGATTTGCATTTCCCTGATGGCGAGTAATATTGAGTGTCTTTTCATGTGCTCGTTGGCCATTTGCCAGCCCTATTTTAAGGGCTTAAGTGAAGGAATCCTCAGCCCCATGACAACTGCAGGTGACAAGTGCTGTTACTGCTACCTTTCCCCATGACACGCCAAGCTCAGACTTTGAGTTGCCAGTGTCTTTTCAGCAGATGGACTTCCCTGATTGCTCAGCTGGTAAAGAATCCGCCTGCAATGAGGGAGACCTGGGTTGGAAAGATCCCCTGGAGAAGGGAAAGGCTACCCACTCCAGTATTCTGGCCTGGAGAATTCCATGGACTATACAGTCCATAGTGTTGCAAAGAGTCAGACACAACTGAGTGATTTTCACTTTCAGCAGATAATATTAATCCTTATTACATACAAGGAAATTTTAGCTCCTGGTTCTGGACAGGAGAGCAAATCTAAAAGAAAGACTTCATTGCATTGTTAGCACCCAGTAGCCAGTGCCTCAATAACATCTATTTGTTGTGTTTTTCCTGACTCAGAACCTTTGCACGTTCTGTTTCCTCTTCCGTGAGTAGTCCTTTTCCCTGGCTATCTTCTAGATTCTCTGAGAGGCTTCCCTGATCCTCCAGTCTAAATCTGAGCACTTATCCACTCTCACAGCACTCTGAACCATTACTGTGACAGCATTCATTCATTAGTGTCTTTATATTTTCTCATCTTTCTTTTAAGCAAAAGATCATACCAGTCAATCCTAAAGGAAATCAATCCTGAATATTCATTGGAAGGACCGATGATGAAGCTGAAGCTCTAATACTTTGGTCACCTGATGCAAAGAACTGATTCATTGGGAAAGACCCTGATACTGGGAAAGATTGAAGGCAGGAAAAGGGGATGACAGGACGAGATGGTTGGATGACGTCACAGACTCAATGGACATGAGTTTGAGCAAGCTCTGGGAGATGGTGAAGGACAGGGAAGCCTGGTGTGCTGCAGTCCATGGGGTCACAAAGAGTTGGACACAACTGAGCAACTGAAAAACAACAACAATATATGTACATTTGTATTCTGCCTTTTCCCCCATTTCACGTGATATTACAAAAATTGTCAACTTAATTGAAAGTACCATTTTAAATGGCTACAAAGTATTCTATGAGGTCATTATAAAATAGGTCATATAACCATTTCCTTTTTTAAAAAATGTGTTTATATGATTTCATTGCTTTTGCTATGGTAAATAACACTGACATGAACATCTTGGGGCACAAAGATTTTTTTCTGTGTTTAGGATTATTTCCTTAGCATAGAGTCTCAGAAGGGAAATTATTGAGTCAGAGGCATTGAAGGCATTGATGTTTATTGCTAAAGTACTAGCCCAGAGAAGATGTTGCTGTGATTTAGACTGCCCTCAATATATATATAACAGTGTCAGAACTGGGTGTATTGTCATTCTAAGAAAAGCTTTGCCTGAATCTACATTTCTTTGATTAACAGTGGGGACAAATCTAATAATTATACAAACCATGGCAGCATGTCTTAATTGATATGCCAATTAAAAAAAAGCAGATACTACATCATTGGTGCATTTTCCTCCAGGAGCCCAAGAAAGACTGAATGAGGGCATTTTCTGGTGAGGATAGGAGAATCAAGTGTCCTGAACAGCCTCAATAAAACAGCTGATAAGGGGATTTGCAGATAAGGCAGAAGGACATATGGCTGGACTATTACTCTGTAGCTCATATTTTAAGCCTTATCAGAATAGAGAGGCCTACTCCCCTGTGAATGACGGCTACATTGGACAGTGCAAGGAAAAAATCCACACAGTGCAGGTAGACAGTCAGAGCTGCTGGAGGCATGTGTGATGGGACTTAAGATGGAAAATGCTGCGATTGGAGAAGGCTTAGTGAACTCTGGGAGGTTAAGAGTCTTCAAACATTTTGTTTTAGTTTGATTTACTTGGGGAATATTTGGGGGCTTCCTAGGTGGCGCTAGTGGTAAAGAACCCACTTGCCAGTGCAGGAGACAGGAGATGTGGGTTTGATCCCTGGGTCAGGAAGATCCCCTAGAGAAGGACATGGCAACCAACTCCAGTATCATTGCATGGAGAATCCCATGGACAGAGGAGCCTGGTGAGCTACAGTCCATAGAGTTGCAGAGTTGCACACAACTGAAGTAACTTAGCATGCACACATGGGGAATATTTTATTTCTCTGTGATATCTCACCGGGGAACCTAGGCTGGGGAGTGGGAGGAGGAAGCAGGAGGCCCGTTTGGTCTGCTCCCTCATTCACAAAGAGATATTTGGCCCTTGTCTCCAGATGAGGTTATAAATGCAATTCCAGAGACATGCTGAAAGGGCAGATTTCCATCTTTAGACTTTCTTCCAAGCACTGACATGTACTCAGCACTTAGACCTTACAGCAACCCCATCAGATGCATATCATCATTCTCATTTGCACCTTGCAGAAGAGGTGACTGCAGCATGAGGAGGTTCAATCATCTCCCTAGGATCAAGCAGTTAGTAAGCAATGAAGCAGGGATTCAAACTCAGGCAGTGTGAAGAGGGCAGAATGGAGACTTTCAAATTGGAGAGCAAAAGAGACTTCTCTGGGAGTCCAGTACCTTAGACTCTGTACAAGGGGACTAGGTTCCATCCGTGGTCAGGGAACTAGATCCCACAGGTTGCAACTAAGTGTTTGTATTCTGTAACTAAAGACTCTGCACACAGCAACAAAGATCACACATGGTGCAACAATGAAGCCAGATAAATAAATACAATATATATTATTAAAAAAATGGAGAGCAAAAACCATGATTAAGTCACTGGGAAAATGTGGTCTATTGTGGTAGATTTCTTATTTATTTTTTTTCTTCTGAATTTTTTGTTTTGTATTGGGTTATAGCCAATTAACAATACTGTAATAGTTTCAAGTGAACTGCAAAGGGTCTCAGCGATACTTATATGTGTATCCATTCTTTTGTGGTAGATTTTCTGACTGAAAAAAAAGGCTGAATTTTCATTGAAAACAGATGAGCCAGCCTTGGCTTCCTGAAAGATATCAATTAAATCAGTTGAAATAGGATATTAGGGAAGATCAACAGACCCACACATAGGCTTTTGAGGGCCAAGGGCTGAAGAAAGAATTGGGACATTCCTATCAATTATCCATTTACTTGTATATTCTCATATTCATAATCCATGAAGTGGGAAGAGAGCGGTTCTAAACCATGAGTGGTTAGAGAAAAGAAGCCCCTGGGTTCAAATCCTGCTGTCCCTGCTCTATAAATCTGAACTAAAAATTTCTGAGCCTCAGTCCTCTTATCTTTAAAATGGGGATTATATTAGTACCTGCCTTATAGTATTCTTAGAAGAAATAAATCAGATTATGCATATAATGTGCTTCTATTGTTTAGCACATCATAAATACTCAATAAATGTTAGCTGTTAATATTTAGTCATTCTTTCTTTCAACAAATATTTGCTTAGCCTCACCTGTACTCTATGAGATTGGTAGAAATGTCTTGGATGACCCAGGAAGGGGATAAGATAAAATTCTGAGGTCAAAGGTTTTAACTACAAAGCCTCTTGCTGTGAAATGTGTTGATTGGTGAGAATTTTTGAGAGATAGGACTGCAGAACTTATCTAATGTGTAGAGATAGATCAGGAGAAAGGGTGTGGACCTGAACTCCACTGGGAAAGCAGACCAGGATGCACCCAGACGTAAGGGCTTTCAACATGGATTGTGAATTGTGTTCCTTTAGGCCGTCTAGGATCAACAAAACAAAACAAGACAGTACAAAACAAAATCTAGTGCTTTTCTGCTGCTCAGGATCAAAGTAGGGATCTCTGTCTCAGAAAGCAGTGTTTAGACTTTGTCTCTGGGGAACTGGCTAGAGCTGAGTTGAATGAGATGGAAAGAGTTTGGACCATAAAACAAGGTGCCTGAGTTAGCAGATTAGCTTCTGTGAATAAATCATTTGGATATTACATCAGAGCTCAAACAAAAGTTCAGTGTCTTCAAACTGACACTTTAAATTACCCTTTTGGTGGAAAAAGAAAGAGGCAAAGAGTTGAGTGGAGACCAGGGAGCCCATCAAACCTTTTAAAAACCTCCAGATAAGGCATAATATTTTAAAAAATTTATTTTTGTTGAAGTATACTTGGTTTGCAATGTTGTGTTAAGTTTCAAGTGTAAAGCAAAGTGATTCAGTTTTACAAATATCTATCTATTGTTTTTCAGCTTTTCCCCCTTATAGCTTAATACAAAATAGTGAGTATGGTTCTCTGTGCAATACAGTAGGTCCTTGTTGGTTGTCTATTTTATATATAACAGTGCATAAATGTTAATCCCCAACTCCTAGTTTATCCTCCACCCCTCCCCTTTTGGCAACCATAGGTTTGTTTTCTATGTCTTTGGATTGGTTTCTGTTTCATATATAAATTCATTTGTATTGCTGTCTCTCTTTTTTTAAATTCCCCATGAAAGTGATATCTTATGATATCTGTCTTTGGCTTGCTTCATTTAGTCTGATAATCTCTAGGTCCATCCATGTGGCTGCAAATGGCATTATTTCATTCTTTTTATGGCATTCATTCATTCTTTTATGACTGAGTCATATTCCAATCCTCAGTAATACTTTGTAAAAACTTGGAGTTTGGAACTAAAATGATCATATAAACAGCTGTCCCTCAAGTAGCATGTGTCACATGCTAAATTCTGCATCAAGAGCTCAACGCACCATTTTTCATTTTATTATTATTTTTTAATTAAAAAGAGTTTTTAGAGCAGTTTTAGGCTCACTGCCTAATTATAAGGAAGATGCATGCACTTTCCATATACTCCCTGCCCCTACTCATGCATGGCCTCCCTCATTATCGACAACACTCCCAAGAATGGTACATTTCTACCAAGGATTAATCTACACTGATGCATACTACACTGGTGCATACAAACCCAAAGTTTGTACTTTACCTTGGGGTTCACTCTTGGTGTTGTACTTTCTATGGTTTGGATGGATGTGTAATGACATATATCCATCATTATGGCATCATGCAGAATATTTTCACAAGTCTGAAAATTCTCTATGTTCCATCTATTCATCCTCCCTCTCCCAACCCCTTACCCCACAACTCTGATATTTTTGCTAGCTGCATTGTTTTGCTTGATCCAGAATGTCATATAGTTGGATTCCTACAGTATGTAGCCCTTCCAGGTGAGCTTCCTCCACTTAGTAATAGGCATGTAAGTTTCTGCCATATGTTTTCATGGCTTCTAAGCCCATTTCTCTTTAGTACTGAATAATACCCATTAGCTGGAGGTCCCACACTCTATTTATCCATGCACCTATATAATGACATCTTGGTTGCTTCCATGTTTTGACAATTATGAACAAAGCTGCTATAAACATCTGTGTGCAGGTTTTCGTGTGCACATGTTTTCAGCTCCTTTGAGTAAATATCAGGGAGCACAATTACCATGCTTTTATTTATTTACTTATGGCTGTGCTGGATCCTTGTTGCTATGAGTGAGCTTTCTCTAGCTGTGGCGAGTGGGGCTACTTTCTAGTTGCAGTACCCTAGCTTTTCTTTGTGGTGGCTTCTCCTGTTGCCAAGCACAGGCTCTAGGACTTCAGTATCTGTGCACACAGTTGCCCTGCAGCATGTGGAATCTTCTAGGGCCAATGATAAAACCCGTGCCCCCTGCATTGGCAGGTAGATTCTTAACCACTGGACCGCCAGGGAAGTCCCTATTCTTTCATTTTAATTCCTTCAGTGTCTCTGTGGTATGATCATATTTATCCCTGTTTCACAGATGAGAAAGCTAAGGTTCAGAAAAGTCCTGATTTACCTAAAGACAAGTTACAAGTCGAAGTCAAGACAAGACATAGTCTTGTCTATTTGATGGATCAGGAGTCAGATGAATCTATTTGATGCATCAGCAGTCTTATTCTCAGCTCTGCCCAGATCCTCTGCAAGCCCTTGATCTGCCAACCCAGCCTCTCTTTTGCAAAATAACACTTTGTGTTTTATTGCCTCATAATGTCCTTGTCACAGGCAATCCTGGGCAGAGAAACACTTTGGATTTCTCATGTTTCCAATTAGCCTTGTGGACAAGTCTCTTGGTCTCACTGGGCTTATTTTTTGCATCTGTGCAATAAAAGCATTGGGCTAGCCATGCAGTGGACTAGCTCCTTTCCCAACTCTGCAAGTGTAGGGTTTTGCATCTTTACGCCTCTCCTGGCTCCTCAGTGGTGACAGAGAGACACTGACATTAGTGGGGGTGGATGGGAAGCTGCAAATGCTTCCATTTGAGCTTTGGGGTTGAATCATGTTGCTAATTTCAAAGTCTCATTATCTTACTCCCTAATGTTTGCTTCTGAACAAATGTAGTTCTTGGGGGAAGGGGTGTTGGAATAACAACGTTGGTAATAGTTCCACTGGGGAAAGTGAAGAGTATTTGGAGATTTTAATGTAGAACCTTGATGTGACCAAATGCTGCTCAGAGTTTGTCCCCAGGGCACCCCAGTCTCCATCAAGGACTCTACTGTGTTTGGAATTGAGCCTGTAGTTAAGCGGGGGCTGGGTGATTAAGGATCACATAGCTAGAGGTGGAGACAGTAACTATAGTTGCCAGCTTGGGCTTGGGGTCCAACAGCCTGGTTCTAAGCCTTATTCTTTCACTTCATAGTTATGTGACAAGTTCTGCATTCCTCATTCTCCATAAAGCAAGAATGGTAGCACCTCTCAACTGGGTGTCTTAACCTGAGGTTCGGTGTCTAGTTAACTATTGTTCAATTCAAACTCTACAGAGGATGGTCTGGTTTTTCAAGAGACCAGGCAGAACCAGAAGCTGCTCTGCATTGCCCTTTCTGGCAGAGCTGTGATGTGTCTGTGCTTGAAAATTCTTCAGTGAGAATTGCATCTGATGTTTTCCTCACTTACAGTTAAGTGCATGCTGAAAAGAGGGCTGGAGGTGGGGCCAGACACTACCTTATATAAATTTTATCCTTATAACAACACTTTACCACTGTTACTCTTATCCACTTATTTTAAAGGAGGACACTGAGTTGCAGAGAGGTAAAATTTGGTAAAGATGACAGAGTCATAGGTGGAAGAGCTGGGATTCAGATTTATGTCTGCAATGTCTACATTCTTCTGTTTATGCCAGGAGTCCTAATGAGCATTGCTAATGCTGGACCTCCCCTCTCCGAGATTCTATTTACCGATGGCTGCAAACAAATAACAGGAAACTATTTCACTGAACTTTTCTTGACCACACATAAGTGCTTTAAGGATCAAGAAGGATGAAATAAAATGACACCACTTGTAAGACGGGTTGTAGAAATGACAGGAATTAATGCATTTACACTATGCTGGTACAGCTCCTAATCAAGTGATAATGTCTGTTTCTTCTCCCATGGATCTAGGCTGGCCCTATTACCTGCTTTAGCCATTAAAACAAGATGGAGTTGATGGTGTGCTGCTTTCAACTCTAGGTCTCAAGAAGCTTTGTGCACTACTATTTATTCCGTCTTGGACACCCCATGCCATGAAGACAAACTCACGCTATGGTGTTGGAGGACGGGAGATTAGATGGAACAGAGGCAAGATGCCTCTGCCCAAAGCCAGCAAAGCCTTAGAGGCAGAGCTGCCTTCTTGAGCTACAGTGGACTGTATGCATGACTGAATCCAGCCAATACTAGAAGAACCACTCAGCTGAGCCCAGCCTAAACTGCCTACCCACACAATTGTGCACTAAATGAATGGTGGTTGTTTGAAAACATTCCATTTTTGAAATAACCTTTTTATTCTGGAACAATTTAAAATTTTTGAAAGAGTTGAAAAGGTAATATGCCTGTCACCTAGCTTCAATTTCCACTAATATTACCATCTTATACATTATTGTGGTACATTTGTGAAAACTGACACCAACATTAGCATATCACTCTGAACAGAACTGTTGATATCATTTAGATCTTGCAAGTTTTTCCACTAATATCTGTTTTCTATTCTAGGGTTCAAAACAAGACACCAAAATTCATTTTGTTAATGTATTTCCTTACTTACCTCCAATCTGTGACAGTTTTTCAGTCTTCCTAGTTTTCATGACTTTGAGGTTTAGAGGGGGTACTAGTTGGGAGTTTTGTATATGGTATCTCAGTTTGGGTTTGTCTGATTTTTTTTTTTTTTCACAATTAAACTGGGGCTATGGATTTTTTAAAACACTGCAGAAGTGTTCTTATCATGAGATCCACTTGACAACACTGATGATGTTAACCTTGACACTTGTTAAAGGAGTGTTTGCCAGGTTTCTCCGCCATGAAGTTACTCTTTTTTTTTTTCTAAGGCACTACATTTTGGCTGGTTTCTATGCCACAGTAGGTAGCTGTTATATACTACTTCTTGTCCCATTCATAGCTCTCTAAATCTGACTCTTCCAATCTATTTCCTGGACTGTTTTCTCACTTTAGTCCTTTGGTCAACAATCCATTGTAATATTGCTCACACATGGTGAGTGCTGAAACAAATTTTTTGTTTCACTTTTGAAATTCTAAGGATCTTTCTCGATTCTGGTCAAATGCTCCTGCCTTTATAAACTTTCCCTGGTTTGCTCTGTGAAGTCTTAGTGTATTCATTCACTCATTTGTTCATTTTATTGAGCACCATCTATGTGCCAGTTACTCTTCTCCATCTTGGGCCACAGCCATGAGCCAGTCAAAACCCCTACTCTCAGGAAACTTGCCAGGAGGGAAGTTTCTGTGCTTGGGTTTAGTTGTTCCACAGCTTGTGGGATTTTATTTCCCCAACCAGGGATCAAGCATTTAAAGAGATAATTTTTGATCAAATAATTTAAAGTGAAGTATGTAACTGTGGTCTTTTCTGATATCCATGTCCTCATGCTGCAGATATTAGGTTGTTACCTTGCCAAGCGCCTCAGTAATCAGCTAGTCGAGAACTAATTCAGTAAATATTTATTGTGCATGTGCTGTCTACAGTAGAATCTCTCGCATTGCTCTTGGAGCCACAGAATGTCTTGTCCAATTCATTCTGTTGTTAAACTGTGAAAGAGGGGCATTGGAGGGATGGCTTATTGGAGCAGAGCTGGGACTACAATGCAGATCCATGAACTTCTAGCTTGGGGTTCTTTCCACTATGTCCCACTGCTCTCTTGGCTAATAAAAAGGAATGATTGGGGGCTTCCCTGGTGGTCCAGTGGTTAACAACCCACCTTGCGATTCAGGGGACTCAGGTTTGATCCCTGGTTGGGGAACTAAAATCCCACATGCTGGGGAGCAACTAAACCCAAGTACCACAACTACTGAGTCTGCATAAAGTAGTGAAAGATCCTGCATGATGCAACCAGACCTGATGCTACCAAATAAATAAATAAATCATCTTTTTTTAAATGAAAAGGATTGGGCTTATTGCAAGGTTCCACCGCTTATTGCCTATATAACATTCAGCAAGCTACTCATCTCCTTTTTCTTTATTTTATTTTTAATTGGAGGATAATTACTTTACAATATTGTGATGGCTTCTGCCATATAAGCTTCCCACATAGCTCAGTCAACAAAGCATCTGCCTGCAATGTGGGAGACCTGGGTTCAATTCCTGGGTCGGGAAGATTCCCTGGAGAAAGAAATGGCAACCCACTCCAGTATTTTTGCCTGGAGAATCCCATGCGCAGAGGAGCCTGGCAGGCTACAGTTCATGGGATCGCAAAAGTTGGACACAACTTAGCGCTATCTTTCTTTCTTTCTTTTCTGCAGTATATCAGCGTGAATCAGTCACGGGTACACACATGTCCCCTCCCTTTTAACAGTCCCTTCCACTACTCATCTTTCTGAACCTCAATTTCTGAGTTGGGCATGTGCATTCTAAGCTGCTTCAGTCCTGTCCGACTGTTTGTAACCCCATGGACTGTAGTCCTCCAGATTCCTCTGTCCATGAGATTCTCCAGGCAGGAATACTGGAGCAGGTTGCCATTCTCTCCTCCAGGGGATCCTCCCCACCCAGGGATCCAACCGCATCTTTTAAGTCTTCTGCATTGGCGGCCAAGTTCTTTATCATTAGCACCACCTGGGAAGCCCCTGATCTTTTATAGGCACTTCATCTGCTTTATTCTCTATCTTTCTCAGCTATTGAGAATGCCTAGTTTTTCCTATCACACTCTGTTTTATTCATTTCTTTTGTTTTTCTCCATTCCCAATTCATACTCAGATATAGAATATTGCTTCCTTTTTGAGAAAACAGAGTCTTTTGTGGTTGGTTTGATGTCAATGGTAGGTAATAAACTTTCCAAAATAACCTGGAACAAATGTGTGTGTGTGTGTTCAAACTCTCTATACCCTAGTTATGGATTGGAAATGGCTGCTGGAAGTGGAGGGCAAAGTTGAGTCCACACCTGAAGAATACACTGCAATACGCTGATAAAGAATGGAGGACCTAATCATTTGTCTTGAAGAAACTGAAACAGTTATACTGATAAATGGACCCATTGAGAACAATTAGAAATCTCAACCACTTATCTGAATCCAAACAAGAACTTCTGTGAATTTGAAGGTAAGAAGTCACTTGTACAGAAACTCAGAAAGCAGGATTACTTGAGAAAGAGGACATATATAGCAAAGTTTCACCTCCACACATCCTTATGTACAGAAATAGGGACAAAGCAAAGAGTTTTGGGTGAGGAGGGTCCTCTGACTCTCTGCCAGGTATGGGCTAGGGAAGGTGGGGGGGTGGGTATAATGACATAAAACAACCCCAGATAATGACAAATTGGGTTTCCATACAGTACAGATTCTTTCTTTTCTTTCTTTTTTTCACTACTTCTGCTTGAACTTTGTGGTTTTTCTTGGAGAGATTGGTGCCCCAGAAGGAAGGGTAGAAAGAACCAATTGACTGTTCTCAAAACAAAACAAAACTCAACAAAGGCCCTTTCTTCCTCAAGGACTATTCCCATGGAAAGTAAAAAGTGAGCCCACTTGGAATTACCTGACTGCAAAACAATGCCACTTTTATTAAAGAGAGTTAGTTTTTCACTCACCCAATTTAAACATGGCTCCACAGAAATTGCCGAAGTCTTCAAACGGATATGGTCCTCAGACTAGAGACCGAGACAGAGAAACTTAAGGCTGAAAGAATTTTTTCTTTTTCTTTTTTGAGTGAACCAAAAATAGAGGTTTAGACAGGAGCCACTCTTCTCAAATTATGTTCATAGTGAGATACGTTGTTCAGATATTCACTGGCCAGCAATGAGACTTTGTGTAACAATCTTTTCCCCAGTGCTTTTGGAAGAGAGTAGTTGCTTTGGTTCTCAGAATATTTTAAATCAGCCTAGCATTTTTTTTTTTTTTTTTTTTTTTTTTAGCACACTTAGATTAGGTTTTGGGTTCTGTTTAGTATTTCTTTAATAATACACATTTGAGTTGGGATGGGCACATTGGCCAACTTTCTCTCTGAAAATGACATATCACCTTTGAGCTCATAAGGAGTATAGCGAGGTAGCAATGTGACATCATGGAAGAGAATTCAGTCCCATCTGAGTGAGGGGTGCAAAGGATTTGCTTTTTCTGCAATTAAAGTTGAGTATGAAGTAGCTGTTTAACTCATTCTTAGTTCTTTCATTCCTTATCTCAAGAATCTTCCAGAACATGATCACCCAAGAGGGGCAATGAAAGCGTCTCTCATAGAGCTGTGGGAAAATACAGGATTTGAGCAGGAGACCACAAAGCAAGGGTTAATGATCCTCTGAGGATTCACGTCATCTCTGGTTTTCACTCCATCATGTCTTTCTGACAAGATAGCTGTGTGATAGGTGTGGGTTTTGACGTAGGTGTGCAGTGAATTGTAAATTTTTTTGGTAAATGAAAGGCCAAACTAGGATTTGAAGAAACCTTGTTCATCAGTAAAATGATTCAAATAGACACGGGTCTCTTGGGGACAAAGGCTTTGTCTTGATTATCATTTTATCTTCTGTGCTAAGAAGAATAGGCTTCACTTAATGTCTGTTGAGGGAATGGAGGTCAAATACCATTGGTTAGCACATGATCCTAAACACTGAGTGGACAGATCCACTTAACATGAAGAGGGATGCAGACCGCGGGGCAGTTTTTCCTTCTCTGTTGCCTCAAGACCAACCAAAAGGATATTTTTATTTCAAAAGAATTTTTGCCACTCATTCCTATGAGAAATAAATAACCAACATAGACGTTGACACAAGTTTTGAGAAATTTTGCAGCCATCATTTCTGCATTTTGTATTCGGATTCCCTTACTCAGACTATTCCTTCCCACCTGGTTTCATACATTTTAGAGGCCAAATTTCTCCAGAGCCCCAGACTAAGCTACACCTATTTATTTGTTTCCTGCCTTGAATGTTGCCCCATATACTCTGACAGTGCTAATTTGTAATTTTCCCACTTAAGCAGAAAATATGTATGAGTTCCTTGCATGTACAGGAAGCAAAATATTTGCCAGTGGTGGCACAGGGATATGTGAGACATGGTTTTTAACACTCAAGATGCTCACAGACTGAAAGAGAGAAAGATAGGTGTAGAAATGATTACAACAGGAAATGTAAGGGCCCTGAAGGGGCGTTAGTGTGGCCTGAAGGTGCTGGCAACCACCCTGGCTCTTGAGATTCTTTTCTGCTTGTGATGTTTTTGTTACAGGTGGAGGGGCCTTATAAAAGATCATTAGTGAGAAGATGCTATCGAGAATGGTACTGAACACATGGGCATTGTGTGTCCTCTTTATGGGAACTCTGGGAGAGCAATCAACCAACTGGCCTCAGCATCAAGAACAAATCTCTTTCCTGAGAAATGATTCAGTTTTGTCTTGATTGGGATGAGATTGGATGCCCATTTACAGATCAGTTGTTGATGAAATTTGAACCAAAGTTTTGGCTCACCCCATTGCACCTGTCAGTAACTGAAGGCGTACATAGAGCTACAGGAATTCATTCTAGATTCTGTTGTAATTTCCTATCTTTTGTTAAGTTGCTATCTTTCCTTCTCATTACCTTTTAATTTATGTCATTTCTGTCCTTGTTTTAAGATTTCCTGGGATATTTTTGCTCTAGGCAGAAAAAGATGATATAACAAAAACAAAAATATCCATACACATCCCCCCTCACCATCAGAAAGAGACCCTTGAGTTGACATATGATAGAGGGGAGGTAACTAGGATGGTGGAGGAGAGGTTTAGGCAGGATAACAGCCTGTGGAAAAGCAGGAAGCTGTGAAAGGGACACGGGTTCTGGTTTCCATTTCAGTGGTATAAAGGAGACTCCTGTAACAACACACTTCCCCTGTTAACTTCATTTTCTTGCTCTGCCCAAGTACCATCAGTACAAGTATATTTTGAATATATTCTGTTAGGTTAAGCAAGCATGACTCGTTGGGGGTGATCACAAAGGAGCTTCGCTCGGCCTGCCCTCCATCCTTTTAAGTCCACTCTGGGAGCCTGCTAATCCTCCTGGTCCTAGAAGAAAACTCAGGCCCCAGGATTATCCTGGTGTCTCTTCAATTTATCATCAAACAGCATTTTGATGGAAGAATTAAAGTGTCTCACCCAATATGACTTTTTTCTGTTGCTGCTGCTTTTTTTTCTCCTTACTTTTTTAGTTTTGAGCTTTTCATTTTGTATAGGGGATATAGCCGATTAACAGTGTTGTGATAGTGTCAGGGGAACAGTGAAGAGACTCAGCCATATATATACATGTATACTTTCTTTCCCAAACTTCCCTCCCATCCAGGCTGCTACGTAACACTGGGCAGAGTTCCATGTGCTATACAGTAGGTCTTTGTCTGGTTATCCGTTTTAAATGTATCAGTGTGTACATCACCATCCCAAACTTCCTAACTCTCCCGTCCCCCTGGCAACCATAAGTTTTTTTCTAAGTCTGTGGGTCTCTTTCTGTTTTGCAAGTAAGTTCATTTGTATCATTTCTTTTTAGATTCCACATGTAAGGGATGCCATACAGTATTTCTCCTTCTCTGTCTGACTTACTTCACTCAGTACAGCACTCTCTAGGTCCATCCATGTTGCTGCAAGTGGCATTCTTTCATTCTCTTTAATGGCTGAGTAATGTTTCATTGTCTATATGGACCACATCTTCTCTATCCATTCCTCTGTCAATGGACATTTAGGTTGCTTCCATGTTTTGGTTATTGTAAACAGTGCTGCAATGAATATTGGGATGCATGTATCCTTTGGATTGTGTTTTCTCTGGATATATGCCCAGGAGTGAGACTGTAGGGTCACATGATAGCTCTATTTTTAGTTTCCTAAGGAACCTCCATACTGTTCTCCATAGTGGCTGCACGAATTTACATTTCCACCAACAGTGTAGGAGTCACCCAATATAATTCTAAGTTGATGAGAGTTGAGACTTTACTTTTCCTCCAGCTCAAGAGGGAAGCCTGAAGTTGGGGAAGGGGTAGAGAACTGGCTTCTCCAATCCTTTGCTGGTCCTTGTCTTCCTGTCAAGGCTTCTGAGCCTTCTAGTGTTGGAATTCAGGGAAGGGCAGGAAGGTTTTCACTCTGCTGATGCTGCATGGAAACCAATGAGCTGCCATGTGAACCCCTCAGCCTGACAGGTTACTTCATCTTTTGCTTCAACAACCAGTGACAAGTAGGAGCAACTTGGAGACACAAGCTTATTCTTTGCTTCTGGTCCCAGAGTTTCTTTGCTGTTACTGTCCAGGATGCTGAAGGACTCCGCTCAGCCTTTCTGATGTATGCACAGGGGATGAGAACCCAGTGGGGCAATCCTCGATCAGTGGGGGTGGCTCCTGATGGACTAGTGCTCCCCTTTTCTATGTCTTAGGAGGTTGATCCGAGGAGCACCCTACAAACCTCTGGGATGGTTCCTAGGGAGACAGAGCTCTGGTTGCCTAGAGACGTGAGCTCAATGAAGCAACCATGGACCATAATTCCCTCCTCCCCATGCTGTGATCTTTCTGAACTCCCAAACCTGTATTTGGTGGTCATTTCCTCAAATGGACTACTTGCCTGCAAGCCCTTGTCTTAAGCTATGCTTTTTGGAGGTATTCAGGCTAAAACTCAATGGACATGCATTTGAGCAAACCCCAGGAGAGAGTGAAGGACAAGGGAGCCTGGCGTGCTGCAGTCCATGGGGTTGCAAAAAGTCAAACATGACTTAGTGACTGAACAACAACAGTGGGCTAAAACAGAAATCTATCCATTAGAAACCTTTTCAGATTTCTCAGCAGTTTAGGACTGACTCTTTTGGAGATGCTTTCATGGGTTCTTCAGGGAACCATGTCACTGGGGATCTCTCACCCATACTTCCTGGACAGAGCAATGGCATCTTTATGTCCATGGATGTTTATCTTCTTCCTTAGCCTCTCCTCAGGACCAGCTACATAATTTGTGGGGCCCAGTGCAAAATGAAAGCATCAGTCTGTTTGTTAAAAAAAGTATTCAGAATTTCAAAATGACAGTAGCTGAGCATTAAACCCAAGTGTGGGGCCCTTCTGAGAGCCCTGCGTGAAGCCTGTCCTGATGAATATAACCCTGTTATATTTCATCACGTTTCTAATCTGACTCCTCAGCAGGGCTCTTTCACAGAGAGGTCCACATCTGGTCCATGGGAAACCCACATCCTCTACCCAACACTTGCTGACGCTACTGCTTCATCAGCCTTTTCCCTTTTAGATTTCTCAGCAAAAGTCATGCGCCGTGTGCTGAGTGCTGGCTGCCTTCAAGATGGCGCTTAAGGATGCTAGCTTCTTGTTTTTCACCCTCTGGTGCAGAACTAGGACTGACTTGTATGACCAAGAGAATACGGTGGAAGTCGTGGGTGTGACATCCAAGGGTAGGTCTTTGATCCCTTGGTTTTCTTTCTCCAGGGGAAGCCAGCTACCATGCTGTCAGGACACTCAAGATGCCCTATGGTGATGACATTACAGAAAAGACCTGGCCAGAAGTTGGAGCCAACTTGCCAGCCACATGAGTGACTGCCTTGGAGAGGGTCCTTCGGCTCCAGTAGAGCGGAAACTTTGGATGGTGCAGCCCTGGGTGACATTTGACTGCAGCCACAGGAGATCCTGAGCCAGAGCTGACTTAAATCCTCATGCACAGAACCATGAGTGATCACCAACCATTATGGTGATTTTGAGCCCTCAGCTGTGGGATGGTATAACCTACAGCAAAGGATAGCTAAGACAGCAAATCAAACCTCCCATTGGGAAGGGGAATAGCTCTCCTGAAAGAAATCTCCCGGGATCCTCTGTCAGTCTCTATACTTCCTACGGACCAGGGAGAGATTGTCTGTGGGGTCATTTTAGGTCCTGATCAAAAGGGTGACCTGGAGGGACCAGCTCATCCTGGAAGAGAAAAGCGATCATTTTCTGGGTGGTGGGCTTCCCTGGTAGCTTGGCTGATCAAGGATCCACCTGCAGTGTGGGAGACCTGGGTCTGATCCCTGGGTTGGGAAGATCCCCTGAAGAAGGGATAGGCTACCCACTCCAGTATTTTTGGGCTTTTGGGCTTCCCGGGTAGCTCAGCTGGTCAAGAATCTGCCCGCAATGCAGGAGACTCCAGTTCAATTCCTGGGTTGGGAAGATCCACTGAAGAAGGGATAGGCTACTCACTCCAGTATTCTTGGGCTTCCCTGGTGGCCCAGCTGGTGGTACTGATCCTTTGTGTACACTCAATTTTGTACCAGAGTTTTAAACAAGCTACTTACAGATTTTTGCCACTTATTTTGATTATCTTTTGCATCTCGTTTAAAGATTTCATTTTAGAATATTATGACTTCCATTTTTTTTACCTCTATATATTTTCTGTGTCCAATTTGACAATCAATGTGACCAATGCCTTGGTTAGGACATCCCCTTCTCCTCCATATTCTCAATGATAGCATCTCCATGAATTCATTTTGGAAAACATTCTGCATTACAGAACTTCATTGATTTAGTGTATTGGTGTCCCTACCACAGCCAGATTAGGTAGCCATGGCCTTGGAAAACCAAGGAGTCCAAAACAGTGAGTATATTCACTAGAAAACAGAAGTCTGGAAACCAGCCCATGTTCTGGGAAAGACCTTTTAGCCAAAGAACTCAAATCCATGTTCAGATTTGCATGAGTAAAATTCCAAAGAGAGAGAGAGAGTGAGGGGGAGAGAGAGAAAGCCCCACTTCTGCAGTTCTGGACCTATTCTGCTAATCAAGGATTTATTACTAAGGACTGATAATTTACTTAGCATCTAATCAAAGACTTATTTCCAACCAACAGGGACTTGGGATTTCCTGGGGGTATTCGGGGAACTGAAGTACTCTTATCATGCTTCCTCTCACACGCTGTGTGACCTAATGACATGCTCATGCCTTCTCTGTGCCTCAGTGGCTTCCTCCGTGTGAGGCTGAGAATACCTGACAGCCGGAGGTAAAGATCACAGGGCTTTGAAGTGCTGCCAATGCCTCACCTATTTGAGGTTTCATTATTATTTTGCCTTTTATATTTAGAATCATTTTCTGGAAGAGGGGAGAAAAATGGCTTATCTGACATTATAAAAACATTAAAAGTCAAATTAAAAAAACAAGCTCTTGCTGATGACTGTTAAGCCAGTTTCTGTTAATTGAATCATATTTCCCCATTGATTTGCATAAAGAACGATGATTGGTTTCCATGGGGGCAGGGGGCTTGCAACGATGTGAAATCACACTCAGAAGTGTAGAAAATCTTTAAACAGTTATTTAAAATACCAAAAAAAAAAAAAAAAAAAAAAAAGGCCAGAAATATGAGTGTAACATGCCAGTGAACATACTAGATTCTTGGAAGAACGTTCCATGTGTGCGGTGGGGCTGCATGCTTTTGGCGGGAGTGGGGGGGTCCCCTTAGGTAATTAGGAGAGCCTTCCAATTCTGAAGGAAGTGAAATCCTTCTGCTCATCATGGGAAGATTTTTCTCAGGGAGGGAAATGTTGGATTGGCCAGAAATTTGTTCGTTTTTTTCCATACCATCTTACGGAAAGATCCGAATGAACTTATCGGCCAACCCAAGAGCTGTGAATAAATCAGGGCTTGGTTGGGAGAACAAGAACTACTCTGTAGATTCTAGGGAATAAGGGTTTTACTAAAAGGTATTAGGGGCTTGTAAGACTGTTGGAACAGCCAGAGGAGGAAAACTCCTAGGGCTGGTCTTAGCCTGAAGCAGCCAAAAGTTTCTCATGAGCTCTCATTCCCAAGTGTGTCTGGGAAGCGACCACCCGAAGTTCCCGGGCTACAGCAGGAAAGCGGGTGTTCTCAGGAACCCTCTGGGAAGCTGCTGCGAATCTCACAGAGATACTCCCTCCTCCGAAGCGAACAGTCCCTCCTCCCTTGTGCTTTCCAGGGTCGGTTCTCTCACTGGCCTACTCTCCCCGGGAACCACACAAGGAAAGGCAAGCTGGGAAATGAGCCCGGCTCCCTTTATGCAGCCAGGAGGTGAACTCCGCGGGGAGAGAGATGATGCTGAATCTTCCAAGACATCCCAACACAAGAGAGAAGGCCAGGGCTCCCTGTGTTCCCATTGCCCGTGTCATCTCCATGGACCCACCAGTAAGGTTCGGAAGGAGGTCACATTTGTATTTTAACCTTAAAAAAAAAAAAGATAAAAATAAAGCTCTGGAAAGTTAAATAGCCAGCCCACAGCTATGCAACTCGTGTGTAGCCATCAGGATTCAAACCTAGATCTACATAAGGGGAAACCCCATGCTCTTCTGGTATTTTTTTACAGGTTGGCTGGTGGTTCAAACATTTGCTGTATCAGAGTCACCTGGAGGAATCACCCCACCCCCAGAGTTTCTGAGTCAGAAGGTCTAGGGTGGGACCTGAGGTTTGAGTTTCTATTAAGTTCCCAGTTGATGCAGCTGCCGCTGATCTTGGGACCACACTTGGAGAACTCCAGAGCAGGTGGGCACCCCTGTTGTTCCCCATCTCAGTTTGCTGGTGCTCAGGTCAGGCAGATCCCATAAAATACCACATTTGCTTGAATACTTTTCACTGCCCTTGCCTATGGTTCCCACCAAGCAGCCTGGATGCTGTGCTTGGTTATGTATGTGTGTTTTAGCTCTACAGTCTTAGCCTGTAATCACACAGCTGAATGAAAATGAATGGGCTCATATTTCTGAGTGCCACCTTATTTGGAAGCCAGTGAGGGTCCCTGGTACTATGCATATGTTCCTGATTGAACCAGAATACCAAATGAAACTTGCGAGCTGATTATTTATTATTTCATTGTGAGTTTTTTTAAGAAATCAGCATTTGATAAGTAAATGGCCCAAATCTTGCTTTGGCATTCACAGAAGTCACATTAGTCTTGATGAATTATTTGCTTATTCATTGAATATGTAATTTAATTCAATAGAAATTGCATGGCAATTTAGCACACATTAATGAACAGATATTATCTCACAGCTTAATGAACCTGTCATCCTTTTAAGGTAGGGAAAATATTTAAGGAATGAACGATCAACTAGAAAGAAGGGTGTTCAGATGTTCAACGGGTTTAACCAACTTTTATGAACTCTTTCAGGTAGAGATATACAGATTTCACCCAGGTCAATACCAGTGGGTAGCTGCTAGCTGTCTTTGGAGAAAGTCAGTAAGACCCAAGTGTGGACCCAAGCAATGCCTCTGACTAGCTAAAGGATGCTAGCTTGTTACCTAGCCTCTGGGGTCCTCATCTGTCAAATGGGGTTTCTCATTCTTATATTCCAGGATCACTGTGAAGATTAAACGAGATAATGAATGGATGTAAAGGTTCTGAAATGTTGATTCTCAACACATGACTACTATTATTATTTTATAGTGTTACTGCTTACCTGAGCAATGATGTCCCCTCCTTCTCTTTCTTTCCTTCCTTCCTTTGTTCCTCTTGTCCTCTCTCCCTCCTTTCCTCCATTCACGTATTAAATAAATGTTTCTTTTCCTTTTGCATTTACTGGTTTATTATAAAAGATACAACTCAGCAAGAACCAAATGAAGAGATGTAGGGATGAGGAGGCTTGAGAGAAGAACTCAAATTTGATCCCAGGGAAGCCAGCTCTAGAGCCCACACATGTAACCATGTGTCACACTATAAGGTCTAGGATGGATAAACTTGGTTTGACCTCATGAATTTGCTGTTTGTTAACCACATGGCCTTGGGCAAGCTACTTTGTCTCACAAGAGCTCCATGTGTCCGTCTGTACACTGGGGCTGTCACACATACTTGAGTGAGTGGTCATGGGATCAAGTGAATTCACAACACGGGATAGCTCTTTGTCAGCTGGAAGTTGCCAGAAGTCAGACTGGCTGTGATTCCTTCAGTGACACTGGGACTCTGAGCTCCAATAAGAGTCAAGACAGAGAAGCTGGGATTACCTGACAGTCAACTTCCAGATGAGATGAGGTGGTAGGACTGAGATGCTATTTTTAGGGTGATCTTTGGGGCTCAGCCCACATTACCCATTATCTTAGCCTCCTGTTCCTGTGGGGATGAGTTGTGCTGGGTGAGATTCTTTGCTTTTCTGTTCTACTCAGCAGGAATAGCACAGTAGACAAGGGCAACAGAAAAAAAGATGGATGTTGGCTCCATACAGAAGATCTGCTCTGTTACTGGGAAGAGGTGGATCTTGGCGCTGACTCAGGTGGGCTTTCTCATTGGATCTAGAAGCAGTACTATCAGCCACTTCTCTTAGGAACATCAGAAACACCTCTGTTACTCTTTGTTCATAATATACAAGAGTCAAGTCAGCCCTGGACAGAGCTGAGTGTTGGCACAGCTTATGAGCATCTCTGAGTCCAGAGCCCTTGGATGCTGGGTTTTCCAGGACTAATCAGAGTGAATGAATGAGAAGCTTTAGGCTTGTGTGGCCAGGAGGTTCCTCAGCAGCCAGTGCTAAAGTGGTTCTGTGTGGTGCTATCTCTGTAAACTGGGTCAGTGGGTCAACCGGGCCTTTTATATGCCAACCAGGCTGCCAGTATTTATGTTTAGGGTCAGATCTGGGACAGCAAAAAAGATTTTGACAAAATAAATCCTTTCAGAACCTTTCTGTGCTGATATTGGCTACACAAAGGGGCTGGTGATCATTTAGAGGTCACACCATAGTGTTTTGCACAATAACCTTCTTTGGCATTTAAGTAAGCAAAGGATAAGAGAGGAAAACAAAAATTCATTGATTTCCCCCCCTTCCTTTAAATGAAAGGTAGGTAAAGTGATTTTATATTTGAGGATGCCTAGCTGGCATATTGGAGCTTCCCAGGTGATGCCAGTGGTAAAGAATCCGCCTGCCAATATAGGAGACACAGCAGATGTGGGTTCAACCCTTGGGTCGGGAAGATCCCCTGGAAAAGGAAGTAGCAACCCACTCCAGTTTTCTTGCCTGGAGAGTCTCATGGACAGAGGAGACTGGCGGGCTACCGTCTCTGGGGTCACAAAGAGTCAGACACGACCGAAGTGACTTAGCACACACGCATAGCTGACATGTTAACCAGTCAGCAGGAGCTAGAATAGATTCAATGCTCTAATCCACACTCATGTGGCCATTAAGAACCTTGTTTGTTTATTAAATCTGTCTTTTTGATGTTTTTAATACAGTCCGTCACATGCTGTGTCAGTGCTGAATAA